>NC_083101.1:15681173-16281173 GCF_949774975.1 Lagenorhynchus albirostris
GAAGGAAGGAAGAAGGAAGGAAGGAAGGAAGAAAGAAGAAAAACATTCTACTTAACCTTGATGGGTCAAAAAATGACAGAACTGAGCTTTGCCCCCCAACCAGAAGAGCAAGCAAACAGTTTCGTAACGGTGAAAGCATCTTGCTTATGGGGAGATAAGACTTGTCTTTCTCTGTTGAATATAATTAGAGGAGATGAGAAAGAAATGTGAAGAGGCCCTGTATCTCTTCTCAAACATGCTGCAGTGATGGATCAAAGAGATGGGAACTGACACTTTCCATCTCCGGGACACCCAGAGTAGATATACAGTCAATAAGACAGCCTGCTCATTGATGTGCAAGGCCTCTTCCCCTATCAGAGGAAGAAAGATGAAACCTGACAGAACTCCCCTCACTAATTCCTCACCTCTTTCCACCACTGTTGGAGGTGGAAGAAGCCTTTGGGTGGAAATACTTGAAGTCTGTGTCCACAGAATCTTTAGGTGGGATTTTTATCTAAGTCTTTAGCCAAGGGCTTTATCATATCCATCTACAGCATGTGATACAGATGGCTAGGGGAATTGTTAGCATGGGAGAGAAGCAGAACTCCTTAGGTTAGGAGACTTGCAGTCACAAGAATCTGATGTATCTTAACTTTTATTTAGGAGATGTCTCCTTAATGGATCACTGTCTACCAGGGTTCGGGGGAACACATAGCTCAGGATTCTGGCATGTGCTCTCAGGATATTGAGTATTGTAGGGTCTCCAATTATAACTGCAAACCCCTTAAAGCAAAGGCAATTCCACATGCCTAGTATCTATCAGGGGCTGGTAGACAGTAGGCTTTAAATGAGCGATCAATAAATGAATAAATTATGGTTGAATGAAACTATAACCTAGGCTCCTAAAGAATAAAGTATAAGCTAGTTAGCTGATCTCTGAGTCCCTGTATTATCTGGCCTCTAACTAGTTCTCCAGTCCAATCACTTATTATTCCTCCATCCTCTCTTGCTCACCAAACTAAAAAAACACAAAAAATGTATATGTCTTAACATCTTTGCCCATGTTGCTCCAGCTCCCACAAAGTAGAAAAGGCTCATTTCCATTAGGTGGTTGGAGAAATCTCTCTGTGAGAAGGCAATACTGGAGCAGAGATGCAAAGGACAAGATGAAGCCAGCCACATGAAGACCTGTAAGTGGGGGTGGGGTGCAAAACCCAGATCCAAAGGAAAGAAAGTATAAAGGCAATGAATCCGGAGTAATCTTGAAGGTTCTTTTCTTTTCAACAGAAAGACAGCTGTGTAGCAGAAGAACAGTGAATGAAGGGGCAGAGCAATACAAGATGAGGTCATGGATGAGAGTGTAAGGTAGGGGCCAGCTCACTTAGAACCTTGAAGGTCCATGTCAGGAGCTTGGACTGTGTGGAAGTGGAATAAGGAGTCATTCAACTGTATTAAGCAGAATGGGCATGATCCAATTGTCTTTGAAGAAGAGAACCCCTTGCCGGAAGACAAGTGTGGATGCAGGTAACCCAGTTAGAAGGAGATCTCAGCAGTGAAATAGTGGTTCAGATTAGGGTGATAGCAGTGAAGAGCTACAGAAGTAGAGACATTTAGTACATATGTTGGAATCAGAGCCAACACGATTGTCTGATGGGCTGAAGGAATAAAATTTAAATGACCAATTAATGAGAAAGGTGTTTACATTTACTGATAAAGAAAAAGACATTCAGATAAATAAAACAACACTGAAATGGCACTTTTTTTCTTGTATCAAATTGGCAAGTGCTTTTAAAAAAATGGTAAAATCCTGAAACTGCATGAGCTTTGAAAACCAACCTAATTGCCCAACAATCGAGGATCAGTTAAATAAATTACAGGGCATGCATATGTTTAAATGCCCCATGGCCATTAAAAATGATTCTGTGGAAGAACACTTAATGACATGGAAAATGTTCACGGAAAGTTTTATCTGTTCAACAACGAGCTGTCAGGGTCCATGCTTCTTGTTAAGTACTAAATGGATTTGTATTGAAGGGATATGTTAATATCTTTAAAATTTGCTGTAGAATTTCCCTAAAGGAGGGAATACTTTTTTAAAGAAATATGCCTGGCAAATTTCTTGGGGTGACAGTAAGACTGTGAAGACATGCACCATCAAGATGCAAGGTTAACAGAAGAGGTGAGTAAATGCCTCTGCAGTAGAAATAGAAATGCTCGGAAAGGTAAGCACCTTGGGCCAGTGGCCTTCGGTGTGGAGTTTGAAAAAAGATGGCTATATCATTTTTGGTCTGCAGCAATTCAGGATGAACCAGACTCCTCAAGTTCAGGATAGCAAGGCAAGTCATAAATTTAATGAGGGTATACGAATAGTCATGGGAACAAAGCTCTCCCCTCGCTCCATCCCCCTTAGAATTTGCAGAAAACCTGACGAGGCCTTTCAATTTCCATAGTATATAGCAGGGTGTTTTGAACAACTTTTCAAAAGGCAAAGAGATCTCATCTCAACTGTGAAAAAAACAGTATCCCAGGTTATAAAATTTAACTATTTTCTAAGGATAAAGACTTAGAATGTAACCGGCACAGAAGGAAAGGTCTTTAAAGAATATGTGATCCAATCTTATGGTTAGTAAGATAGAAACTGAAGTTCCCATAAAGGTAAAAGGCAGAAAGCTCCAACAGATGTGTGTCCACAGGTTAATTCTAAGTGTGAAAGGTATTAGAGCTGGCTCCAAATACAAATTAAAGCTGATTTCAAAGTGAAATGGAGTGTCTGCCACTCAGTGCTGTGACGCGTCATTGCTAACAGACAGTATAGAACTTATTACTCACTCCCCATGTATAGATGACTTTTGCAAACTCATGGAAAGAGCCACAGAATTTTTCAATTTGCTGTCTTCAGTCTCTGTATTGCCTGTGGTTCCAGGCAGTCCTTAAACAGAAAGCCCATGGCTCAGCTAATATTTCATCTTGGAGATACCAGTACATACAGCTATCCTGCCATCACTGAAAGATTACTATCAATGCTGGCTGTCATTTCTACTTAGCATGTTTGAGGAAGGTGGCCAGGTGTGAGGAATCATTCTGGACCAGCCCTGCACTGGAAGGCAAAGGCATGGCTCAGTCATTTCTGAGTCTGGTGAATTTGTACAAAGCCCTCAAAGTCATAGGTCTTTGTTTCTTCATCTGAAAACGGGGACCATGAACTCCTTCACATTGTGAGTATTTATTTGATAAGCAATGGAAGAGCGAAAGATCCTTGTGAACTTTAAATACCTATTCAAATATAAGGAAAGAAGAATGTTCTTAAACCTAGAGGGCTTTGTCTTTCAAACACCTGGGCTTTGCCATGAAAACTCCATCCCCACATGCCTGTTGCTCCTCTCTGCAACTCTAACTCTCTTCATTCTGCATTTCCACATATAATAAGGTCTATCTCTCCATGTCTTCCTCCCCTGGGTCTATCATATTCCACTCATCCCTTAATCTTCTAAGTGGGAAGTTTTGAGTGCCTTCTGATTTCCCAAGCCATGTTATTGGAACATCTTGAAATTAACATTTCCCAACTTGTGTCATAGTTATGTATCATAGGAATAGCTGTCAGCCACTGTGCTGAGTTTGACATTCATTTTCTCATTTAACCCTCAACCACCTTAGAAGGCAGATATCACATGCTTTATCTTATTTAGGCAGTAGTTCTATGAATATAGGGTAGGTGTAAAATTCATTTTTATACCTTCAACATGGCCAAAATAGGATGCAATAAATGTTATTATTATTAGAATTATTATTACTATTGTTCTATAAGTCATTAATTACTAGTATATAATTATCTAATAATTTAATATCACTATTACCATTATTCCTATTTATTAAGTTTTTTTTTTTTTTTTTTTTTTTTTTTGCGGTACGTGGGCCTCTCACTGTTGTGGCCTCTCCCGTTGCGGAGCACAAGCTCCGGACGCGCAGGCTCAGCGGCCATGGCTCACGGGCCCAGCCGCTCCGCCGCACGTGGGATCTTCCCGGACCAGGGCACGAACCCGTGTCCCCTGCATCGGCAGGCAGAGTCTCAACCACTGCGCCACCAGGGAAGCCCTATTAAGTTTTATATCGTTAAAATATCAGACGCTATGCTAGTATTTTTCATGCATTTCTATCACAGTTAGGCATGATTATCCCCTTTTTATACATGAGGAACCTGGGACTCAGAGAGGGAAAGCTGCTTTTATAGTCAATAATGACAGAATCAGGATTTAGATCCAATTCTGTCTGACTTCAGAATCAGTGCTTTCAATAGCCACCCTTCACTGTCCCTTTTGGCAGTATCTGGGTAGAATACTGGACCATCTTTATCTGATGAAATGATCTTGGTCAAAGTTTAGGATACGGTTTTCTCCACTACACAGATTGATGTTTGCCTCGTGACATCCCCAAATCATGTTTGCTCTTTGCACTCCCCAAGGTGATTCCCAGACCACCACCATCTCCATACGTCCGGTCTGATGTTTACCATTGAAGAAGAAATGCAAAAAAATAAATGTATTCCTTCTGCTAGAGAAAAGATCACAGTAGATCAAAATTCTTATTCATCTGCCAATAGCCCCATCTCTGGCACAATATCAAGTACACCTACAAATAAAGCAATCCATGGATATCTTGGTTGTCCAGAGAAATGGCTCTACTCTTGATCACTGGCTTTGAAGAGGATGGTCAGTGCAGCAGAGCACATGCATTGGTCAGCCTTCCTGGTTCTAACATTGACTACAAACAAAAGTGCTGCCCAGCATCAGCCAGACCGACACACTCTCACTGCCATTAAACACCCTATGGGAGAAAAAGAAGCTGATGTACCTTTCAGAGGAGCCCAGACACCCTGGTGTGGAAAACAGCTCTCGTTGTTGCAGAAACCAGGAAAATGTTTCACCAAGAATACAGGGCAGCTAATGAAAAAGAAAACCAGGCATAGTATTAAGTTATTTGGGAGAAATAATTTTCTGAGCCTCATACTGGTATAGGTGGTATAAAATAAAGTTACTTTAGAGTAGTGATTTCTTTTCATGTACAAGGTCTTGTAAAATATGCTGGTCAAAATTCTTCATTTCATATAGATAACAGGGATAACTTTTTGCAGCAGCTAACAAGAGACAGAAGAACCATAGACCTGCTCACTTAGTCATTATTCATTGACTCATTGAATCATTAATGCATGTATTTTTTCATCATACCACTCGTTTCTAAAGAAAATCGAGGCAGCTTACAACATCCTACACTTAATAAAATCGGATTTCAAAAGGAAACAAATACAAGAGTCAGTAAATACAGGATATAGGTCCAGAAAATACAAGACTTGCTAAGTTCTTGACCAGGAAAAATGGAGCTGGCATACTAGAATCAACTGGGAAGTAATTTTCTAAAGATGCATGTTCCTCTGTCAAGGAAAGAACATTCCTTGGCTGAGAATTTTAACAGAATAATTGAGGGAAAGAATAATTTAGACACTTCAGAATGATTCTAATCTTTGTCCCCATGAAGAGCAGTGAGCTAAGGTAAGGGTACTGAAATAATACACAGTGCCTAGTTTTGAGCTTCCTAGAGGTAATGGTAAAAAGGGAAACTCAATATATGATATATAATAATGAGAATTTTAAATTTTCATTTATGCTGCTTTGAATTTGGAAAGAAATTGATCACCCAAGCATTTATCTAAGCATCTAAAGGACATTCATAAGTAGTAGAACAGAGTCGGAGAGGAAGAGACCTTCTCAAAAAATGATCATTTTTCTATAAAATTTGAATAACATTATCACAGCCAATAAAATTTTTAAAATTCTAATTATCATCAAATGTCACGTCTATATTCAGATTAAATCATTGTCCCCCCAAATTATACAGCTGGTGTACTCAATATTATATACGGAATCGTATCAGTACCATGCTTAAGGTTGAATTCATAATCTTCAGGATTTCAGAAACACCAGGGCTTTGGGAAACAGGAGTGATTCTCCTGGGTGGAAATCTCCAAACTTGATAAAGATGACAGGATTTATTAAATCTTTTCTAAGGTAAGTTGTAGGAAGGTTTATGGGAAATATAATCTTGGCTCTTTTTTTCTTAAAAAAACATAAGTAATACAATTTTTGTTCTTTTTATAACTGAGGTAAATTTTACATAAAATGAACAAATGTATAATTCAATGAGTTTTGACAAAAATATACTCTTTTCTTACTACCACCCCAAAAGTTCTCTCATACTCATTTGGAGTCATCTCCACTCAATACATACAACTGACTTCTATTACCGTAGAAAAGTTTGCCTATTTTTAACTTCATAACATATGGCATCATACAGCATGCATTCTTTGGCATCTGGCTTTCTCTTTTTTTAATTTAAGATAATGCTATTTATATTTTTTTCACTTTTTTTTTGCTTGCATTGATTGTTTTCTTTGTTTTATTACTGCACACTATTCCATTGTGTGAATAAATCACAATTTGTTTGTGATTCCTGTTGATAGGCATTTGGGCTGTCATTTGCTCTAATGAATGAATCTTCTATGAATATTGTTATATGGTTTTGTAGGTGTACAATTTCATTTATCTTGGTTAAATGCCAAGGAATGAAACCACTAGGTAAGTGTGTACTTAAATTTGTAAGGAACTGCCATTTTCCCAAGTGGTTAAAACCATTTTACACTCCACCCATGAGGAGTCCAGTAATACCACATTGCTATTTACATTTCATAGTGCCAGTCATTTTGACTTTAGCCATTTTAGTGGATATATAGGGTGTCTTAGTGATGTGGTTGAAAATATTTTCACTTCATTTTTAATGATAAAGTCCTGTACCCATTTTACTGAGTTATTTATATCTTATTATTGTGCTAAAGGAGTTCTTTATATATTCTGGATATAAGTCTTTTAAAGTAAACATTCTCTCCCAGTTTGTGGCTTGCACTTTCATTTTTTAAAATAATTTCTTTTAAGAACAAAGGGGTTTTAATTTAATGAAATTTGATGTATTTTTTTTACATCTTTATTGGAGTATAATTGCTTTACAATGGTGTGTTGGTTTCTGCTTTATAACAATATACATATACATATGTTCCCATATCTCTTCCCTCTTGCGTCTCCGTCCCTCCCACCCTCCCTGTCCCACCCCTCCAGGCGGTCACAAAGCACCGAGCTGATCTCCCTGTGACATGCGGCTGCTTCCCACTAGCTATCTACCTTACGTTTGGTAGTGTATATATGTCCATGCCTCTCTCTCGCTTTGTCACAGCTTACCCTTCCCACTCCCCATATCCTCAAGTCCATTGTCTAGTAGGTCTCTTTATTCCTGTCTTACCCCAGGTTCTTCATGACATTTTTTTTTCTTAAATTCCATATATATATGTTAGCATACGGTATTTGTCTTTCTGACTTACTTCACTCTGTATGACAGACTCTAGGTCTATCCACCTCATTACAAATAGCTCAATTTTGTTTCTTTTTATGGCTGAGTAATATTCCATTGTATATATGTGCCACATCTTCTTTATCCATTCATCTGATGATGGACACTGTTCTAGCTTTTATACCTATATTTATGATTTATCTCAAAATAATATTTGTATGTGGTATGAGGTAGGAGGCAAGGCTCATTTTTCTTCCAGATTAACATACTACTGTTCCAGTACCATTTTTGAAGAAACCATGTATTCCTACTGAATTACCTAAGTGACCTTGATGCTTAGTCTTTCTAAAATATCAATTGACCAGATATGTACATATTTAAGTCTAGACTCTCCCCTCTGTTTTATCAATTTATTTATCTATTCCTAATAAAACAGCATCTTGACTACTGTAGATTTACAGTAAAACTTAAAATCAGTGACTATAAGTCCTCCAAATCTGTTCTTTAAGATAGATAGATTGGCTATTCTACATTGTCTTCCTAAATTTTAGGCGCTGGGATCAATAAGTTCCAACTTTTTTTATTTTTTCAGAGCCAAGTACAATTTAATAGAGAAAAATAAAATAAATATTATATTTCTTGTACCCAAACACAGTGAAGGAAATTCCTGCCTCTTTAGAAAATGAACAGGATGAATCTTATCATGATTCAAATCGTAGTACAACCCTCCTTGGTTACTTTTACTGAAACCTTTACACCCACTGCTCTATCTATCCCATCTGAGCCAATCTGCCTTTGATCCCCTTTCTCCTACAGACTTTCACTCATGTTGGTGATCAGCAAACTACCCTACATACTCAACTTCTTCTTGGAATAGCTCCGCCACTTTCCCATTTGATTGAAATCTGATTACCTCTTGAGAACAAAGCATCCCTGGATAGGCTTTCTGTTACAAGCTGTTCTTGTCTTAAGTCTCATGTTGTGGTGGGTGGGTTGTCCTCCCTGTTTCTCATTGCCATGTCCACCCCATTGCACCTTCACCCTCTTACAAACCCCCTATTCTGTTAGGCTATGCCATCTAACTATTTTTTTTCTTTTTTTTTTTTTTGCCACACTGCATGGCTTGCAGGATCTTAGTTCCCTGACCAGGGATGGAACCCTGGCAGTGAGAGCACAGAATCCTAACCACTGGACCACCAGGGAATTCCTGTCTTTCTAAATTTTAGAATGATCTTGTCAATTTCTACTATGAACAGCTACTGGAAATGGGACTTGTATGGCATTAAATTTATAGATCTGTTTAAGGAGAATGGATGTCTTAAGAATATTAAATCTTTAATGATCATGGTATATCTCTTCATTCATTAGATTGCTCATAATTTCTCTCTCATGTGTTTTGATTTTCAATGTGGAGGTTTTCCACAGCTCCCATTATATTTATTGCAAACTATTTTATATTTTGATGCTAATTATAAGTAATATTGTTGGTGGGAATGTAAATTGATACAGCCACTATGGAGAACAGTATGGAGGTTCCTTAAAAAACTAAAAATAGAACTACCATATGACCCAGCAATCCCACTACTGGGCATATACCCTGAGAAAACCATAATTCAAAAAGAGTCATGTACCACAATGTTCATTGCAGCACTATCTACAATAGCCAGGTCATGGAAGCAACCTAAGGGTCCACTGACAGATGAATGGATAAAGAAGATGTGGCACATATATACAATGGAATATTACTCAGCCATAAAAAGAAACGAAATTGAGTTATTTGCAGTGAGGTGGATGGACCTAGAGTCTGTCATACAGAGTGAAGTAAGTCAGAAAGAGAAAAACAAATACTGTATGCTAACACATATATATGGAATCTAAAAAAAAAAAAGAAAAAAAAAGGTTCTGAAGAACCTAGGGGCAGGACAGGAATAAAGACACACATGTAGAGAATGGACTTGAGGACACGAGGAGTGGGAAAGGTAAGCTGGGATGAAGTTAGAGAGTGGCATGGACATATATACACTACCAAATGTAAAATAGATAGCTAGTGGGAAGCAGCCACATAGCACAGGGAGATCAGCTTGGTGCTCTGTGACCACCTAGAGGGGTGGGATAGGGAGAGTGGGAGAGAGACGCAAGAGGGAGGGGATATGGGGATATATGTATGTGTATAGCTAATTCACTTTGTTATAAAGCAGAAACTAACACACCACTGTAAAGCAATTATACTCCAATAAATATATTAATAAATAAATAAAATTCACTTCCCCAGTTACTCGTTGCTAATATTTAGAAATGTATTCTTTTTTTTTTTTTTTTTTTTTTTTTTTTTTTGCGGTACGTGGGCCTCTCACTGTTGTGGCCTCTCCCGTTTCAGAGCATAGGCTCCGGATGCGCAGGCTCACTGGCCATGGCTCACGGGCCCAGCTGCTCCGCGGCATGTGGGATCTTCCCAGACCCACATCTTCCCGGACGGCACGAACCCGTGTCCCCTGCATCGGCAGGCGGACTCTCAACCACTGCGCCACCAGGGAAGCCCAAGAAATGTATTCTTTTGTATATTGAACTTGCACCCTGCAAAACTGCCTAACTCACATATTAGTTCTGGGAGCTTATTTATAAATTCCTTAAAATATTCTACATTAATATCATATCCTTAGTGAGCAAAAATACTTTTATTATTTAAACATTTCTCTTTTTAACTGGTATTAAAAACTATAAATGCCCCTTTAAGGACTGCATTAGTTATATCCCTAAATTGTTGATATGTTGTGTTTTTCTTAACATTTAGTTGAAAATAATTTCTATGTGCTTTGTGTTTTCCTCTTTAATATATAAAGAAATGAGTTGCTACTTTGAAAATATTTGTAACGTTTTCTAGATGTCTTACTGTTTTTTAATTTATGATCTAAAACTATTGTGGTCAGGAAACACACTCTGTACTACTTCAACCCTTTGAAATCCAGATACTCATTTTATGGCTCAGCATTGAGTCTATCATTGAGCACTGAGACTCTTCCAGTGCACTTGAGAAACATATACATCCTGCAGTTATTGGATTAGTGCCGCTTGTTTAAATGTCAATTATGTCAGAATCATTCATATGTTGTTCAAATCATCTCTAGTATTTACTGAAATTTGTCTGATTTTCCTATCAATTACTTAAAGAAAAATATTGAAATCTCCAACTATGACTAAGTTTTAGGGTATTTCTCCCGTACTTCTGCCAAATTTTTCTTCATGCGTATTGAATCTGTTATTAGCTGCTTTCATGTTTAGGATGAATTTACACCTAACATTGTAAAGTGATCTACTTTATCTCTGGTAGTACTTTTTATCTTGAATTTTATTTTGTTCCGATATTAACATAGCCACACCAGTTTCCATATGCATATATTTGCATCATTTAAATCCATTTGTTTTCCACCTGTCTGAGTTTTCATGGGTTGAATGTTTCTGTCATTAACAGCCTAGAGTCATCTCCAGTCTAGCAACTGCTGCTTTTTGCTTGGAGTGTTTAGTTCCATTATATTTAATATAAAATTAAATTACTATACACATGTTTATTTATTTTTTATGTCCTTTTTTTTTTTATTTTTATTTTATATTGGAGTAGAGTTGATTAACAATGTTGTATTACTTTCAGGTATACAATAAAGTGATTCAGTTATACATATACCTGTATCTATTCTTTTTCAAATTATTTTCACATTTAGATTATTACAGGGAGTATTGAGCAGAGCTCCCTGTGCTATACAGTAGGTCCTTGTTGGTTATCAGTGTGCATGTCAATCCCAAACTCCCAATCTTCCCCTCCCCCACACCCTTCCCCCTGGTAACTGTAAGTTTGTTCTTGAAGTCTGTAGGTCTGTTTCTGTTTTGTAAATAAGTTCATTTGTATCATTTTTTTAAAAGATTCCACATACAAATGATATCATATGATATTTGTCTTTCTCTGACTTACTTCACTTAGTATGACAATCTCCAGGTCCATCCATGTTCCTGCAAATGGCATTCTTTCATTCTTTTTTATGGCTGAGTAATATTCCAGTGTATACAGGTACCACATCTTCTATATCAATTCTTCTGTCAATGGACATTTAGGTTGCCTCTATGTCTTAGCTATTGTAAACAGTGCTACAATGAACATTGGAGTGCATGTATCCTTTTGAACCATGTTTTTCTCTGGATATATGCCCAGGAGTGGGATTGCTAGATCATATGGTAGTTCTATTTTTAGTTTCTTAAGGCACCTCCATACTGTTCTCCACAGTGGCTGTACCAATTTACATTCCCACCAGCTGTGTAGGAGGGTTCCCTTTTCTCCACACCCTCGCCAGCATTTATTGTTTGTAGACTTTTTGATGATGGCCATTCTGACTGGTATGAGATGATATCTCATTGTAGTTTTATTTGCATTTTTCTAATAATTAGCAATGTTGAGCATCTTTTCATGTGCCTCTTGGCCATCTGACTATATATACATGTTTAGATCTACCACCTTTCTGTTTATATTCTCTAGCACCCTCTTTTTGTTTTTCCTATCTTCCTACATATCCCATAAGTTTTTAAGAGTCAGTGGCCTCAAGTGCTTTCACATTGCTGTGCAACCTTCACCACCATCCATTTCCAGAATTTGTTTCATCTTTTCAAACTAAAACTCTGTATGTGTATGTATGTGTATATATATATCTTTTGTTGATTTTTTTGGTATTATAATATGTATTTTCACGTTTCACAGTTTAACTTGAATTAATTATATGTGACTTCACATATAATAACCTTGTAGCAGTATAATTTCATTTATGACTTCCATTCATTTGTTATTATTGTCATACATTATTTTCACTTTAATGAATTGACTTTAAAAGAAATTAACACTTTTATATTGACTCATATATTTATTATTTCTGGTTCTCTTCAATTTTCCCTATAGCTCCAAATTACCATATTGCATTATATCCCTTAAGTCTGAAGAATTTCAGGTCTTCTTGTAGTGTTTCTCTGCTACAAAAATTTTTTTGTTCTTTTTATCTGAAGATGTCTTTATTTTGTCTTCACTTTTGAAATATATTATTATATGTATGAAATGCTAGACTGACAATGTTTTATTTTTTTCTCTCAGAATTTTTAAGGTGTCAATTCATTCTCTTTTAAACTCATTTTTGTATGATCAAATGCCAGCCTAAATTGTTATTATTATTCTCTTGTATATAATGTCCTGGTTTTTTTTCTGGCTTTTAAGATTTTTTTCCTTTCTTTGAGAGCCAAATCCTATGCAGTTTCTTCCTGCTTTTGACCACTTTCTAGTGTCTCAAAATCATTGTTTTCTAGTTTTCATCACTGTTATCATCTGGACATTTGGTCTTATACAAGGTACTCTATCATTACTAGAAAACAGGATCCAAGTTTGTCTGTTCCTAATATTTACCACTTATTTGTATTTCTGGTAAGCTTCATTCTTTTCCGTGGACTCATGCTTTTGTCGTATCATTTTCATTCTGACTAAAAACATCTTTAATATTTCTTTTAAAGCAGTTGAGCTAGAATGCTCTCAGCTTTCCTTGTTTGTAAATGTAGTTCACCTTTATTTTCAAAGATGTCTTCACTGGGTATTGAATTTTCAGTCGACAAAACTATTTTCTTTCAGCACTTCAGAGACGTGGTTTCATTATGGTCTGGATCGCAAATCTTTAGACAAGTTGGTGGACATTCTTATGTTCATTCCTCTCAATGTAATGTGACTTTTTCTCTTGTTGAACTTAAGAATTTTACGTTCATCATTGGCTTTTAGGAATTTGACTGTGATGTGCTTTGGTGTGGTTTTGTGTTTAAACTTCTTTTTTTCATCTTCTTGGATATGTCTGTTTATAGTTAAAAAAATTTTTTTTAAACCTTCAGCCATTATGTCTTCAAATAATTTTTCTGTACCTTTCTCTATTCTCATTTTAAGATTTGTATGTTAGACAGTTTGATGTGGTCCAACAGGTCACTTTGTCACTGTGCATTTTGTTTTCTTTTGTTTTCCTCTCTGTGCTTAAGTTTGATAGTATCTATTCCTTGAATTCAAGTTCTTTGATCTTTTTTTTCCTCTCCCCACTCCCATGGTATTTAATCTATTACTAATTCCAACAGGGAATTTTTTTTTTGTTTTAGTATTCATGATGCTTTATTTTTCATCTCTAGAATTCCCATTTGTTTCTTTGTCTATATCTTGCATTTCCCTCAATATCATACCCATGTTGTCTGGGAAGTTACAGAGCACACAGAATGGATTTATAAGAGCTATTGTCAAATCGTGGTCTGGAAATTTAATCATTTCACTAATTTCTGGGTTTGTTCCTATTTATTTATCTTCCTTCAGCTTTTGTGTCACATTTTCTTGCTTCTTGAGATGATAGAAAATTTTCAATGGATTTGGACATGGTGAACTTTATATCATAAAGTGATGGATTTTATAGGGTTCTTTTAAAGAGTGTTGGACTTTATCACTTGTGGAATAGATAGATCTTCAAGTGAGTCATTTTTTAAAAATGAATTTTGAATTTGGGGATAGAGTAATTCTAGGGCTAGTTATTATCCATTAATATTAATCCAGACAGATAATATATTTTTAATATTGTTAATATATTATCTGTCTGGATTATCCACTAAAAGCACACATGTTCAGTACGTTTTCTTCATTCTGGCTGACTAGAACTTGAATATCTCCCATCCTTTTGTCAACACTGGAACCTTTTCAACTTACAGCACCCATTCATTCTTTAGGCTTTTGGAGTGTTACATTTTGCAGGCATGTCTTACTATCCACAAGAGACTAAATGATGCCTCTATGTAAATATTTTTTTTTCTTCCAAATGGAAAACATGGCTCTAGCACCATATACTGAATGACACTTTTCTTTTTTCTTTCTTTCTTTCTTTTTTTTTTTTTTAACCACTGATATAAATACTTTTGGTATTTCCTAAGCCATGGTACACATCAGGGTCTGATTTTGTAATTTTTATATTCCATCTCTTTCTGTCTATATTCTAATACTAAAAACACATCATTTTACATACTATAGCTCTGAAATATTTTTAATATCCATGAGATGTAATTCCTTTCTAATTCTTCTTTTTAAAAATAACATAATCAGTATTGCATAATTAATCTTCCAGATGAATTTTAGAATAGTTCTAAGGTCTTCACCTATTTCCTTTGGAATCTATAGTAGAAATCCTTGTTTCTAAAATTTAAGAAAGACTTGACAGCTTTAAAACATTAAAATATTTTTCCATTAAAATTTTTTTATCTGTTAGGTTTTTTTTTTTTTTTTTTTTTTTGCTGTATGCAGGCCTCTCACTGTTGTGGCCTCTCCCATTGTGGAGCACAGGCTCCGGACGCACAGGCTCAGCGGCCTTGGCTCATGGGCCCAGCCACTCCGCGGCACGTGGGATCTTCCCAGACCGGGGCACGAGCCCGTGTCCCCTGCATCAGCAGGCAGACTCTCAACGACTGCGCCACCAGGGAAGCCCTATCTTTTAGGTTTTTTGTTTTTCCTCTGTCTCTTAATATTATTTTAGAGTATCTGCTTTTTTCTTGTTATATTTATTCTTATATCTTTCAGTGCTCATATGTGCCTATCACAATTATAAATGTGTTCCTTTCTTCAATTTTATTTTCTCTTTATTACTTTTATATATGAATGATTGATTCTATATGTAAATTTAAATGTATATAGTTTATTAATATAGTTTACTGATATATTACCATTTATTAATTTTGGAATAAATTAATGAATGAATCTAAATTAAATAATAAGAGAATTATCTTAAGCTCTATTGAAGAAATTGAATGATGATCTACCCAAATAACAACATATTTTCATGCCTCTCATGACAACATTTCTTGTTAGCATGCTTTTTAAAACAGAATACTTTTACATTACTTACCCCATTTGATCTTTAATTTTTTTGGAGATATGAAATCTGAGATTCATAAAAGTGACAGAACTTACTCAGGAGCCCACAGTGACAAAAGGCTGAACTTGGATTCATATCAAGTTCTCCTAAGCCCAGACTCAGTGCCCATTCTCACATACATACTCAACTATTCCTCATCAGATGTCTGACTCCTTTGAAGATTTATCCCAGAAATATCCAACTAGAAATTGGAATAATGCATTTGAGCTCTCTTTGAGATTATGCCAATGATTTTTTTCATATGTGGAGCAAAGACAGTCTTGAAAGTGCTAGCTGAGTTGATATTCAGCCCCTAGAGAGAAAAAAAGAAGGATCTGGGATTATAGTGAGATGGAGTATGACAGACCCACATAAACTGGTAGAGATAAGATGCATCTCATGTGTCCAAGTGTATTGAAGGACCTGTCACTCACATGTTGGTTTCTGAGGTAGAGGTAAGTTAATTCAAGTTAATATGCAAAAATGTTTCTAATAACAACCTGTCAAGAGTGTAGGGGGACATATCAGGAGAGAGAAATGAGAAGAGAAAAGGAATACTAGAAAAGAAATGAGAAATCAGCCAAGGGAACAGAACAATTCTCCACTATAATCATAAGAGAGGTGACTAGCATTACTTTCTCACTAGCAATTCATCTTAGAGTTAATAACGTTCTGTATTTGAGAAGTTGAACTATAAAACCACATATAAGTGGGTTCAGATCCTGCGTAAACTACTTAGCGTTTCTAAAAGCATCAGTTTCTTTTTCTTTAAGGTGGAAAGAATGATGTCTAATTGAAAGGCTGTAGGGAATTCTCTGCTGGCTCAGTGGTTAAGAATCCACCTGCCAATGCAGGGGACACAGGTTCAATCCCTGGTCTGGGAAGATGCCACATGCCACAGAGCAACTAAGCCTGCAGCCACAACTACTGAGCCCACGAGCTGCAACTACTGAAGCCCGCGTGCTCTAGGGCTGGTGTGCCACAACTACTGAGCCCATGTGCTGCAACTACTGAAGCCCGCACGCCTACAGCTCATGCTCTGCAACAAGAGAAGCCACTGCAATGAGAAGCCCGTGCACCGCAATGAAGAGTAGGCCCCGCTCACCACAACTAGAGAAAGCCCACGCTCAGCAACAAACATCCAACGCTGCCAAAAAAAATTTTTTTAATTAAAAAAAAATTGAGGGGCTGTGAGGATTACCTGAGATAATACACACATCTGAAACATGTATAAAAATACTACTATATGCTCTTTAAGGGAGTGGAGTAGTAGATGTTATCTATATAATTTATCTATAATGAGTAAGTACTAAATTATTTTATAAAAAAGATATGATGGCCTTAAACTTAAATGGATAGACAATATAATAATAAATGATAATGACCAAGGGTATATGAGGACTCCATTCATTCATTCAACAAATGTTTTTCAGTTACCTATTCTGTGCTCTTCACTTTTAAAGTTATATAGAAAAAAAAAACATTAAATATTTGACACAAATAACTAATAATCTTAAAAGTATAACACTTGAATTGAGTTTGAATGAACTGGAAGTTAAGCTTATGTATAAGAAGGCTCAGGAGCAAGTGGTTAGCTTCAAATAATTCAAGGAAGGATAGTGCTGTTTTTGGAATGTCCCATAGGCATACAAGCCTATGAATTTTAATTCAAAATTTTTTTTAAGTTAGAGCTGTCCAAAGATGAAATAACAATAATACTAGTATATGACTAGAATGACTACATGCCAAGATCTCTGCTGGGTAAGAGGTTGGCATTATATCATTTGATCCTCAAAATAACCCTGTGAGATAGGCATTATTTTTCTCACTAAAACCAGGGAGGAAACTGAGATTCAGAGATGCTATATAGCTTTCTCAGTGACACAGAGCTAATTATCACAGAGCCAGCATTCACAGTTATCTTAACTTATCAAGCTCTTAATTTCCAATTTATGCATTCTCATTTGGAAAGATGAGCAACATGTCACTCAGGTTTTGGAGTATAGTTTTCAAAGACCTCTTGACCACCTAGGATGGCGTGGATGACTGAAAATGAGGAAAGAAAATAGGTATTAAGGCTCCTTCCAAGCCTAATCTAAAGATGTTATGCCTTAAAACACATAACTTAGTATCATTTAATGCTATATGAACTTAGGAAAGCAATTTTACCTTCCTGAGACTAATCATTCATCTGTAAAATGGGAATAATATTGGTACCTGACTCTAGGATTGTTTAAATAAATACATGGGCAATGATTATTAAGTATTCATATGTATTTAATGATTGGCTTGTGCTGGAGGGAGCTCTGACTCACCGTGAATACCAGGTGTTTGAACACAATGAACACTCAGGAAATGCTAGTTTGTTACATGTTTACTATTAGAAAATTCATGTCATAAGTATAGCAAAGTAAAAAATAAATCTATTAAAATGTGTAGGAAAAGGTTTACAGCAAGGAACCCAGAGCCATGTTTTCATGGTCTCCATAAATATAAAATGATTGTGTTTGAATGCATACCATCAATGGGGGAAAAATCTCATTAGAATTATTAATCATTGCAGGATTTGAACCAGGACTAACAGACAGGAGAAAGACTAATGCAGTGATGTCATAAATTGATCAATTATGTTATCTGGAAAGTATATATGAAGCAACCATTTCACTCACAAGTATATGGTCATTTGATTTTTTCAAAATATGGCACACTGCAATTCAATTTAGGGAATGTGGTCTTTCAAAAAAGTGGTAGGTGGGGGCTTCCCTGGTGGCGCAGTGGTTGAGGGTCCGCCTGCCGATGCAGGGGACACAGGTTCGTGCCCTGGTCTGGGAGGATCCCACATGCCGCGGAGTGGCTGGGCCCGTGAGCCATGGCTGCTGGGCCTGCCGTGTCCGTAGCCTGTGCTCTGCAGCGGGAGAGGCCACAGCAGTGAGAGGCCCGCGTACAGCAAAAAAAAAAAGTGGTAGGTGGGACTTCCCTGGTGGCGCAGCGGTTAAGAATCCACCTGTCAATGCAGGGGACACTGGTTCAATCCCTGGTCTGGGAAGATCCCACATGCCGCGGAGCAACTAAGCCTGCGAGCCACAACTACTGAGCGCATGTGCCACAACTACTGAAGCCCACATGCCTAGAGCCCGTGCTCTGCAACAAGAGAAGCCACCACAATGAGAAGCATGTGCACCGTGACAGAGTACCCACACTCGCCGCAATTAGAGAAAGCCTGCACACAGCAACGAAGACCCAACGCAGCCAGAAATAAAATAAATACATTTTTTAAAAAGGGGTAGGTGAGCAATTAGATATCTATAGAGAAATAATTGAACCTTGACCTCTACCTCTATTAGGTACAAAATTAATTTGACATAAATCCTAGGCCTAAATGTGAAAGGCATAAGATTCTAGAAAAAGATGTAGGATATTTTTAAAATCAATATTGAGTGGGCAAAAATGTCCTAAATAGGACTCAAGAATGACTGACCATAAAAGAAAAATATTTTCAAGATTAAAAATATCTGTTTATCAAACAACATCCTTAAGCAAGTAGAAAGACAAGTCACAGACTAGAAGTAAATACTTGCAATACATATATCTAACAAAGGATTCATACCTGTTATGTAACAGACTCCTACAAATCAAGAATAAAGCTAAAAATCCAACTAAAAAAATAAACAAATGACGTGAAAAAGCACTACACAAAACAAGATATATGAAAGCCGATAAACATGCAAAGGGATTTATGATCATTAGCTAACAGGAAAGTACAAATCAATCCACAATGAGATACCTCTTTACCACCAGAAAGATACCTCTTATCAGGGGTAATGACTAATTTTTTTAAAAATGGGCAATATGAAGTGTGGGTTAGGATGAGAAACAACTAGAACTCTCATATTGCTGGTGGGAGTGTAAATGGTAAAACTACTTTGGAAAACTGACGGCAGTTTCTACTAAAGTTAAACACAAATGTCCCTTATACCTAAGTATTTCCACTCCGGTATATACCCTACAGAAATGAGTGCGGGTGTCCACACAAGATTGTGCAAAAATGTTTGTAGGTTTATTCATAACAAACAAAATCTTTAAAAAACCCAAATGCCCTTTAACAGCACAACGAATAAATGAATTTGATAATTCATATAAGTATATGAATTGTCATATACTTATATGAAGAAATATATAGGGAGAGCAATAAAACAAACTGTTGGTAACAGAGATAAAACCCAAAAACATGTTGAGTGAAAGAAGACAGACAAAAGAATAGCACATATAATGTAGATTTCATGTGACTTCAGAAAAGAAATCAAATTGAAGACAGAAATAATTTATTTACAATTAAGTTAGAAGTTAAAATACTGGCTACCTCTTATGGTAGGCAGAACAAGGGCTCTCCAACAATATTCACATGCTAATCCCAGAACCTGTGGATGTGTCAGGTTACATGGCAACGGAGAGTTAAAGTTGCTGATGGAATTATGGTCAATAATCAACTGATCTTAAAATAAAGAGATTACCCTGGATTATCTGGATAGGCCTGATGTAACCACAAAGGTCCCTATAAATGGAAGAGAGAGGCAGAAGAGATTCAGAGAAAGAGCTGTGACAATGGAGACACTGCCAGAGAGATGAGATGTAGCTGGCTTTAAGATAGAAGGAGGCCATGCCCCGAGGCACATGGCAGCTTCTAGAACCTGGAAAAAGCAAAGAAACAGATTCGCCACAAAGGCCTTCAGAAAGGAATGTAGCTCTGCCGACACCTTGAGCTTAGTCTGGTGAGACTCGTGTTGAACTTCTGACTGTAAAACAGTAACTGTACATTGTTTAAGTCACTAAGTTTGAGCTAATTTTTTAATGGCAGCAGTAAGATACCAAATAGACCAGAAAGGGTCACAAAGGAACCATGGGGTGTTGCAAATTCTATTTTGATAGTGGATGGGCATACAGGTATACCTCAATGTAAAAAACCCTTAAGCTGTGTAAGTATGATCAGTGACCCTTATGCCTACATTCTATGCATGATACCCCTCAATTTAATAAAAAAATCAGTCATCAACAGGCAAAATTTTTTCTAACTGACATTAACTTATGTTGCCAAAATTTGGGGAAACAGTCACTTTAACTTCTGAATTGAAGTTTGAATTTGTTCAGTCATTTAGCTGGTTAGTTGCATAGTAAAGCTGAAGATTTCTCTTCAACTTCTCTCTTCTCTAGGTAACACCCCTTAGAGAAATTATTTCATTTATATCCAAAAGACAGATATACAAGAATGTTCACTGAAATACTGTTTGTAAAGGTGAAAAAAGGAAAACAAATTACTCATCAAGAAGGGAATGAATTTGTAAATTTTGGTGTGTTTTAATGAATAAAACGGACCTTCATGTATCACAACAGGAAAGGAAACTCTCAGTATATAAAGTTGAATGAGACACAGGCATTATTCAGTGTGATATGTATATAATTTATTAGCACTTATCAAAACATGTAAAGCACACTATCCATTGTTAGACACATATGTAGTAAAAATGTAAAACCATGTGCATGAAGAAAACATATACATTCAAATTAAGGTTGAACTCTGAAGAAGAAGAGAAGAAAATGAGATGGAAGAAGGTAATGAAGGGAATTTCAAATGGATGTTGGATCTTTTCTTAAAAAGGGTCCCTAACCCCAACCCCAGGAGAGAATGGTGTAGAGAGCTTTGGAAAAGAGAAGAGAGGTCTTTCCCTGCAATAAGAAATATTAAGTCTAAAGATACCTATAAGAGTGGTTCTCAACCAGAGGTGATTTAGAAATATCAGGAGACATTTTAGTGATATCTGGAGACACTTTGTAATATCTGGAGACATTTTTTTTTTTTTGCAGTACGCGGGCCTCTCACTGTTGTGGCCTCTCCCGTTGCAGAGCACAGGCTCTGGACGCGCAGGCTCAGTGGCCATGGCTCATGGGCCCAGCCGCTCCGCGGCATGTGGGATCTTCCCGGACCGGAGCACGAGCCCATGTCCCCTGCATCGGCAGGCGGACTCTCAACCACTGCGCCACCAGGGAAGCCCGGGAGACATTTTTTATTGTCATGACTAGAGGGACACGTTATTGTCACCTTGTTGATAGAGGCCAGGGATGCTGATAAACAGCCTACAGTGCAAAACACAGTTCCACACAGAAAACAATCATCCAGCCCAAAATAATGCCAAGGTTTTAAAAAATCTGCTCTAAATTTTTTCTAGTAGTAACTATCATGGATGAGACAACTTCTGAAGGTACATTCTGGCCTTTTTGTATAAGGCTAATATTTATGACTTACTTTTTGGAGTGGGGTTGCTAAAATGGACAGGATAAGAGGGACTGGCAGTTGTGGAACAGAGAAACTATTTGGAATAACTGTTTAGGAAAATGAACCACACACTGTTGGTGGGAATGTAAATTGATACAGCCACTATAGAGAACAGTATGGAGGTTCCTTAAGAAACTAAAAATAGAACTACCATACAACCCAGCAATCCCCCTACTGGGCATATACCCTGAGAAAAACATCATTCAAAAAGAGTCATGTGCCACAATGTTCATTGCAGCTCTAATTACAATAGCCAGGACATGGAAGCAACCTAAGTGTCCATCAACAGATGAATGGATAAAGAAGATATGACACACATATACAATGGAATATTACTAAGCCATAAAAAGAAACAAAACTGAGTTATTTGTAGTGAGGTGAATGAACTTAGAGTCTGTCATACAGAGTGAAAGTCAGAAAGAGAAAAACAAATACCGTATGCCAACACATATATATGGAAACTAAAAAAAAAAAAGGTTCTGGAGGACCTAGGGTCAGGACAGGAATAAAGACACAGATGTAGAGAATGGACTTGAGGTCACGGGGAGGGGGAAGGGTAAGCTGGGATGAAGAGAGTGGCATGGACATATATACACTACCAAATATAAAATAGAAAGCTAGTGGGAAGCAGCCACATGGCACAGGGAGGTCATCTCGGTTCTTTGTGACCACCTAGAGGGGTGGGATGGGAGGCTGAGAGGGAGTCGCAAGAGGGAGGAGACATGGGGATGTAGGTATATGTATGGCTGATTTTCACTTTGTTATAGAGCAGAAGCTGACACACCATTGTAAAGCAATTATACTCCAATAAAGATGTTAAAAAAAAAAAAAGAAAGAAAATGAACCGCAGTGTCAATAAGGGGTAAGTAGTTGAAGTGACAGCAGTGGGCAGAGGGCCTAGGTAGCTCAGTATACTCATCTGGGTCCACCTAATGGTGTCAGGTTGTGATTCATTAACCACACTAGATGTACAATCAACGCCGAGGACTCAGCACACGCTACCAGAATTACTGTTGCCTTTAAGTAGCCTGTAGAGTGAAGTCAGAAGTGTGAGTAGATGGGTAAGCACTTATTCGGTACTATGAAGATTTGAGTTCTAGTCTGAGTAGACCCAAGAATTCTGTTTGCTGAATTCAGAATTGTACTGTCAATTTATAACTCAGCCTTCTTTTTCAATACTTTAAAAGATGAGTGTGGTGAATTGGATGATTTGATGGGTGATGCAAAGAGCTATCCAGATCCCTCCCACATCAGAAATAAAGGACTTATTCTCCATCTTACGGAGGACAGAAGACAGTCCTCAGCTCCCAGGACCTTTGGGAATTGCCTCAGCTGAAGACAACTTCCTCCCCGAAGGCTGCACTCGCTTCCTGGAATAGCCTACAGCCAATGACTGACTGACTCGCAGGAGTGGAAAGTCCTGGCTCTCTTGCTCCAACTCAAGACAGATCTAAAGTTCATACTATCGTTAGAATGTCCCACGGTGTTGGCTAAGGTGTCCTATTGAGCCTGAACCATGGGTTGACTTTCCCCTCTTCCCAATCCCAAGCCTATTGCCTCTTCTTGTCTTCCACAGTTGCTGATACCAGGAGACTTTCTAATTAACCTTGTCCATGCTAATCTCCGTCTCAGAGTCTGCTCCCTGGGGAACCCAACCTGTAACAGATTACCTTCAGGCTCTCTTCCATTTATCACATTTCATAATCCCATGCCTCTATCTCTGGTCTTAATGTAAAATCTCCCACAGCAAGTACATGTTTAAGTGTGTGTGTGTATATATGTGTGTGCATGTATACATAACAATCATCACAGATAACCCTTATCCACACCATCTTTTGAAAATAAAACAGCCATAATTTTAATTCAAATAAATGTTTGCTGTACGCTTTGGCAAAAGATCACCTATACTAACTAAAAATACTATGTGGTCACACTTCACCACCAGCAAGTCAATAGAGGGGTTTTTCCCCTTAGTTGAGTACTTTACTGCCATTAACTCATTGCCAGTGCAATTGATACAATAGATCATTTAATTCTCCCTATTTTACAGATGGAGCATTTGAGGCTCAGATACGTTGAACGGCTGCTGATTTTGCACAGCAAATAACTAAAGCAGTCAGGACTAGTACTCAGTTGTTCTGAGTTTAACTCCACGGTTCCCTCTACCACATGGTAGACAAATAGGTTCAAAACTACTTAGGTAAATTCATAGATGATAGAATCACAGCCATTATCTTTCAGCTTGACTTCAAGGAGGACAATATCCTTTTTTAAAAAAGATTCTATTCCTCTTAAGATGCAAGAAAATTTGTACTCATCTGAATAATTTGGAATTAGAAGGGATCATAGAGGGTATTTAGTACAGAAAATGCACATAAGCTCATTCTCACATGCCAACTGCACTGTATTGGCAAGTGCTTGCTGGAGCATCATATGGAGGATATTAATGCCATCTCTGGCTCAGTGCAAAGAAGTGTGATGATTGATTAGTGATGCCTGCCATGAGCACAGTAATCAGCACTGGTGGCTTCAGTGCCATGGATCTGCAGTCCTGGACTTACTGTAACCCTTTCATTCTATGAATAGGGATACTTAACCCCAGACAGAGCAAAAGAGCAGACATTTCAATAAAAGTGTTTTATATATATCCATACTAGTGGTATGGTCAAGACTCAAGTCCAAGTCATCTGACTCTGAGAACAATGCCCTCTCCTTGTTACCTGTGCTGTTCAATACAATGTCCACTAGCCACATGTAGCTATTTAAACTTAATTACAATCAAATAAAATTTTTTAATTTAGTTTTTCAGTCATACAGATTATGTTCAATATGAGAGAGCACAGAGAACATTTCCAGCATCAGTGAAAGTTCTATTGGACACCATAGAAATGCCAATGGGACTCTGCAGTTATTCTTATGTTCATATATTTCCATGACTTAGTGAATACTCAACAAAAATTAAATGAGGGTGATAACTGATGTTAAGCGAAATTTAAAAGTCCTTTAGCTTATGCACAGGCACATTAAAATTATACATGCCCTGGGACAATTTTTGTCCAAGGCTAACATTTTGCCTTTTGAAAGTACATAGGGATAAAAGTTAGTTTTAAGCTTCATGTAGACCATATAGCTTGTAATGCATCGTGTGTCTTTCTGCTATAGACTCATGTTGTTAGAGTCTGAAGTGAAACCTCCACGGGAACTTCCCCAATGTAAGGAAAGTGCCAATCAACGTTACCTGAGGTAAAAGAACAATACATATTTACTGAATTAGTTTTTCCTTATTGATTTAAATATTGATCATAACTATCTGCATAGGAAACATTTCTATATATAAGGCCATACACATAGAAATTTCTGAGTAAGTTCAAACCTGCAATGTAAAGCACACTCTTCTTTGTTAGAGCCACGTTTAATGAGTAAGCACTGTTTACTTCCCATTATATAATTAATCCTCACAATGATCCTGAGAGGTAGAATTGTTTTTCTTTCACAGATTAAAAAAAAAAAATTAAGGTAATTTTTCCCAAGACACAGAAGTGGTAAATGTCATGGAATATGATCTCAGGTCTGTGTGTCTGCCTTCAAGCCTCATGGTATATGCCATGAGCATATTCTCATGCTTCTTTTCTGGTAGGATACCCTATAGGACAACTTGTTTAACCAATTCTTAGTCCTTAAGTAGTTCTGGAGAAAACTACCTTTGAAAATCACTGCTGGAGATACTAGCTATGGGATTTGGATGCATTATTAAAGCTATAAGGGACTCATCTTACAAAGCACCCTTTAAATTTGTCTGTATTGTCACCAAACACAAGGTAATAGATTAATTGTATGATGAAGGAAGCACTCAGATTAAGATGGAAAGAAAACTTAGTGTCCCAGAATCTGATTCAAACTCTGGTTCTTTCCCTAGCTGACCTGCATTGTTAAGGAAATCTTTTGCTTTCCCTAAACCTCAGTTATCTTCATACAAGCAAGACTATATATCATCAAGTTGTCTTGAGGGCTGAGAGTCTCTACGAAAGCACAAAACAGACTATATGGCATACTGTTGGTTTTTAATATATGTGTGCTCACATGCTGACCTGTGAGACAGATGATCTTTGGCTCTCGCCCCAACTTCAGAACTGATCTGAGTCCCAATACTACTGACTCTGGTCTCCTCATGCACACAGCATGGTGATAATTCCTACCCTACATTAGTGAGTTTTGTGAGGATCCAATGAGATGGTGTAAATGAGACCTGTAAATTAACAGAATTAAAGTGTGGCAATAACAGCTACCTTTATAAAGGCTTAACATTACCAGAACCTGTGTTAATCACTTTATGAGCATTATCTTGTTAAATCATCCTAATGGTCTTGTGGAATAGGCACTGGTATCATCTCCAATTTTTAGTTGAGAAAATTGAGTTAATATAGTTAGAAAGTAGTAAAGACAAGATTCTAAACCGAGCCAAGTGCATAGCCGGCACCCTTAACCATTATACTCTACAGCCTTCATTGCATGGGGAGGTGTGCATGAAGGTAAGTAGAACAAAGAAGCCTCAATTTTCTGCTGAACATTTTAAAGTATTATCCAGAGACAATGGGTCAGGCTACTTCAAGCCATGCTTCAACTTCCATACCAACCCCATCTCCCTTTCAGCATACAGGAGCTTGATTTCCTCATCCATCATTTCCTTTTTAATAACACCCTCCCATTCATCTACCCTTCCTTCTTCACACCCCCTGGCATGTTGACAGTGGCTGGAGTTTCCCATTAAAGCAGTCATTCTTGTAGAAAAAGGAGCTGACATGATTAATGTCAGTCAGTGACTAAAGGGAGCATCATGCCTCTCTGAACTCAGGTAATTGGGAGGATGGCATGTCCCAGAAATATCTGAAATGCTTTCCAAAAGTTTGCTGTAAAACTGAGAGATCAAATTTTACCATTGCAGGGTTTCTTTCACATACCTTTATGTTTAGGAAATCTATAATCAAGGAATGTTAAAATCAACGGTGGTGTTTGAAATTGTCTAGTCATTTAATATGCAGAAAAAAATTAGGTACAGAGAGGGAAAGTAACTTGCCCAAGGTCGCTCAGATATTTCAATTCAACAGGCAGGATAAGAACCTGTTTCTCATGACTTACACCATTGCCTCCCAGATTTTTCACTATAAATCTTACCCATCTGCCTCTACTGCCTTACTCTTCCATCTGCCTCTACTGGGACCAGTAATAAAGCTGAACTGACTTCCATAAGTGAGTTCTCTGTTTTCCCCTAGAGGGAAGCTCCTTGGGTATCTAGCTGATAGAATTTTTAATAAGTATCTCTCCTTTTAAAAACACCCACTTCTTTCTTTGCCCAACATCTTCCTGCTGGTCTCCCGTGAACAGACCATTCCAACTGATACCAGAGTCTCTCTCTCTGCTTCACTGCTCCACTGCATTTTTTTAAGCTTTATCCTTCCAAAGGCACAAGGCAGCAACATGCCCTGAATTTAGAATGGAAAGTGGGAACTATCTGGACAAAATGACAAGGACGGGGAAAAAAAGGCACTTCCACCATGCATACCTTTTCAGAGACAGAATGAAAAATCATCCTTGCATTCCCTGGGAATAAAATTCACAAAGTCGACAGAGTTCTTCAGGGTCCTTTCTGTCTGATAAGTTTAAATGTAGTCTTATCACATGAAGTGAAACTTAAAAATAAACAAACAGTTCCCAGAACTCCACGTTTGCCATATGCTTACCTACTGGATTGTGTGCGTTCAGGCTGAGCGAGCTGTTTGACCATGAACAAATCACTTAGCCTCTCTAGACCTTAGTATCCTCATCTGTACAATGTGGAGGAGTGACTTGATATTTTCTAACTTCCGTTGTGTCCTAATAACTTGAAACTGTATGTGCTAACTAAGGACTCAAGTGCTTAAAGGAGAAACAGGAGAGGAAAGGAAAGTTGGGGGCAGGAAGTGAAGGAGATACAAGGAGGAGAAGAAAAGACGTTAAGTCCACATTAATAGGTTAAAAGCCAAGGTAAAAGAGAGTAGGCACATGTCCCCTGTGCATTCTTTCATCATTCAAAGATGACTGGTTGTCTCTTATATAGCCCCAAGAGACTGAACTAGGGTCCGGGGTGGTTTAAGGGGACTTATTTTACATTGACATATGTGTGATTTTCTAGCTTTCATAGCTATCCAGGACATAAATTGGATGCTCCAAGAGATGAGGGGTCTTTTACCAGATATAGTCAGCAGGAACTTGGTGATTTCAAGAGTTGATTCTTAGTGCTATTCAGTGAAGGTGTAACTTAATAATTTATAAGTCTGCTAGTCTTTGATTCCAAAATATATATGATCCCCTAAGTCCATGATCCTCTAGATTCAGTAATAATGGTTCGACATGCTGGTATCCCACAGAGCATGTGCCCAAACCAAGTCAGTTTTCATTGTGTTTTGTTTTGTTTTCCCAACCCTTGACTAAGGAACAGCAGTGTGGATTTTCATAGTAGCTGCCTAAATCATGCTTGGTTCTGATTTCACCGTTGAAAATAGAATAATGTAACAATGAGTTAACCTTTAATAAAATGCTTAATAGGTACTCAATATATGACAATGCGTTGTCTATGAATTATGCAATTGATTACAATAACCCTTGAGATTGATGCCACTGTATTATCTCCATTTTATAGATGAGATCTCTGAACATTACAAAGGACACAGAGCTCAGTGGAGATGCAGTGAATGACAGAGGGCTCTACAAAAATCAGCTCTTTGTCTTATCACATTATATTCATAATATCTTTTATAAGAAGCACTGTGGTACAATAAAAATAAAAAAGCCTTAGACATGAATTTAAGTCTTAGTTCTGCCACTGAGAATCAACATTAATAGTTACTTTATCTGTCTTATATTCCTCATCTATGAAATGGGAATGATCATGACTTATTTATAAATATTGTAATAATTCATCAAGATAATGAATGTAAAAGTCAATGGAAAGCTTTAGACTACTATAACAAACTATTGATAATTTGTCACTGTTATATAATTACCATATACTTATGGCTCAAGATGCCTTATTCCATTTAACTTGACACATGTCCTCTGACTGCTCATGCTACTAAATCTCTTCTCTAAAGTCTTATAGATTTTTGAAATATGGTCAACGTGATATTTGTGAATGCACGTTCAAAGGCAGACTGTCCAGGTTCAAATCTCTTCTCCACAACTTGTCCACTCTATCTTGGTTAAATGACTTAATATCTAAAGTCACAAATTTTTGTTATTTCTATAATGAGAATAATGATTAAATCTATATTTAGAGTTCAAATGAAAATTATATAAGCAAAATGTTAAAATACTCTGTGGGATAGAGTAAATGTTCAATTGTGTTGATTATCACCACTGTAATCTGCAGCAGCATTTTTCAGGCATAGATTATAAAAGTAGTTTGGGCCCAATAATATACAGTCTATACAATCACGTCTCTGTCTCACACAAAGCATGACCCTTATAGGTGTGATCAGTAAAATTTTGCTTAAGCTTTTTTTTAACATCCCAATAAATTCTGCACCATAGAATCACAGAATACTAGAATCAGAAGGAATCTTATTCTTTTTTTTTTTGATTTTCAAATTGCATTTGAATTTCTTTACAGAAATATTACCTACAGTGCTTCCCTGGTGGCGCAGTGGTTAAGAATCTGCCTGCCAATGCAGGGGTCACAGGTTCGAGCCCTGGTCCAGGAAGATCCCACATGCCACGGAGCAGCAAAGCCCGTATGCCACAACTACTGAGCCTGTGCTCTAGAGCCCCCGAGCCACAACTACTGAGCCCATGTGCCGCAACTACTGAAGCCTGTGTGTCTAGAGCCTGTGCTCCACAACAAGAAAAGCCGCCACAATGAGAAGCCCATGCACCCCAACGAAGAGTAGCCCCCGCTCGCTGCAACTAGAGAAAGCCCGTGCAGCAGCGAAGACCGAACACAGCCAAAAATAAAATAAATAAATTTTAAATAAATAAATAAAAGAAATACTACGTACAACTTTTACCATTAAGGATGACCTTTGAGAACCTATAGATCCCAGAAATCCCCAAACTATTTGTATAACCTGTATACTCTTAAACTGAGTAAATGAAGAATTTCCATTGCTATTGTTTGTTTGTGTGCTTGGATGCGGGAAATAGCTCCAGAAACTCCAGTAACATTTATAGAACATTGCAGCTTCAATGAGTCCAGGACGGTGAATTTATTCTCTACAGTATCCTCACCAATTAGTTGTCACATTGACACGTGAACACCTTCAGTGACTGGAGATTCATCACCCTTCAAGGGATGAAGCTATTCTCTATTAGTCAAGGGCTATTAATCTGAGTACCACAGACCCCTTAGACCTTTTAATGAAATATTACATGCCACACTACATATACATTCATCTATACATATATGTATACATATGTGTATACATATGTATGAATGTATTATATACAGGATAGATAGAAGAAAAGATATAGATACATATTTACATATATAAAGCTATGGAGTGTGCATGTGTGTGTGTGTGTGTGTATGTGTGTAAAGAATGAGAAAGTGATATAGCTCCTCCTTTCTGACCTCTCAGACCACACCTGCATTTATTTCTGTACATCATATTTAAGACAGAAACAATCTAGAATCTGACTAGAGAACATGGATCAAAATATTTAGGAGACTTGAACTGAGCCCTGTTATATAACAGATAATAAAATTAGATAACATTTATAATATACTTACTATGTACCAAGCTCTTTTCATGGATTAAATCACTGAAAGATATTGAGTATATGTTGAATATATAGACTAGGTATATAAAACGTCTATATCTCTATATATGTGTGTGTATACATATACATATGTACTTATATTTATACTATGAGTTTTAGAGTCTTAACTGGTTCTATAACCCTTAAATGATTAAGGCCATTATTTTAAATAATCTAATATTTGTAAAATACATAAAATAAATGCACATACACATCTGTGGGCATATGGGAGATACTATTACTATTATGATTGATTACTATAACTTTGTAGTAAGTTTGAAATTGGGAACTGTGAGTCCTTCAATATTTTTCTTCTTCTTCAAGGTTTTTGTGGTTGTTTCGGGCCCCTTGTATTTCTATATAAATTTGAAGATCAGCTTTTTCATTTCTTCATAAAGGGCTGTTGAAATTTTCACATGAATTGCATCAAATCTGTAGACCACTTTGGGTAATACTGAGATGTTAACAATATTCAGTCTTCTTACACATGAACACAGTTATATTTACATTCATTTGGGTTTTGTTTAATTTCCTTCAGCAAGGTTTTGTAGCTTTCAGTATAGAAGTCTTTCACCTTTTTGGTTAAATTTATTCCCAGGCATTTTATTCTTTTAGATGTTATTATAAATGAAATTAGTTACTTAATTTCTTCTTTGAATTGCTCATTCCTGATGTTCAGAAACACAATTGATTTTTGCATGTTGATCTTGTACTCTGTAACTTCGCTGAAATTGTTTATAGTAGTTATATAGTTCTAGTAGTTTCCTTATGAATTCTTTGGTATTTTTCAAATATAGGATCATGTCATCTGTGAATAGAGATAGTTTTACTTTTTTCTTTCCAATATGAATGCCTTTGGTTTATTTATTTATTCCTTGCCTAACTGCTCTGCCTAGAACTTCCAATATAATGTTATATAGAAGTGGTAAAGTGGGTGTCCTTGTCTTGTTCCTGATCTTAGGGGGAATGTTTTCAATCTTTCATCATTAAGTATGATGTTAGCTGTGGTTTGTAAAAAATGCCTTTATCCTGTTGAGGAAGTCCCCTTATATTCCTAGTTTTCAGAGTGTTTTTATTACGAGAAAATGTTAGATTTTGTCAAATGCCTTTTCTGTTTCAATTGAGATAATCATATTTTCCTCTCTTTCTAATAATGTGATATATTACATTGATTTATTTTCTTATATTGAACCACTTTTGCATTACTGAAATAAATCCCATCTTGGTCACGGGGATAATCTTTTTGATAAGCTGTTGGATTTGATTTGCTAGTATTTTGTGAGAATTTTTGTATCTATAGTAATAAGAAATATTGGTCTGTACTTACCTTTTCTTGTGATATCTTTATCTAGCTTTGGTATCATAGTAATGCTCGTCTTATAATGAGTTAGGAAGTTTTCCCTCCTCTTTCTTTTCCTGCTTTTGGAAGAGTATGTGAAGGACCGGTATTAATTATTTAAATGTTTGGTAGAATTCATCATTAAAGCCATTGGATCCTGGACTTTGTTCCAAAGTTTTGAATACTGATTCAATCTCTTTAGGTGTTATAAATCTGTTGAGATTTTCTATATCTTTTTTAATCCATTTAGGTCATTTGCATATTTCTAGAAGTCTGTCTGTTTCATCTAGGGTATCTGATTTGTTGGCATATAATTGCTCATGGTATTGTCTTATAATCCCTTATGGTTTGTAATAATATCCCACTTTTATTCTGATTTTAGTTATTTGCTTTTCTTTCCCTCTCTCTCTCTCTCTCTCTCTCTCTCTCTCGTGCACGCGCACGCGCTCTCTATCTCTGTCAGTCTAAGTAAAACTTTGCCAATTTTGTTGATCTTTTCAAAGAACCAAATTTTGGTATTATTGTTTTTCTATTCTCTATTTTATTTATCTCTGCTATAATATTTATTATTTTCTTCCTTCTACTAGCTTTAGGTTTAGTTTGCTTTTCTTTTGCTAGTTCCTCAAAGTGTAAATTTAGGTCATTGATTGTGAGATTTTTTTTTCTTTTTTAAAATAAGTATTTATAGGTATACATTTTGCTCTGAGCACTGCCTTTGCTGAATCCTATAGGTTGGTATCTCTTTATACATATTTTTATTTTTATACACAATTTTCCTAATTTTCTTTATTTCTTTGTCTATGTTTTCCCTTAGATCTTTGAGCATATTTAGATAACTGTTTCTTTGTTTAGTAAATCCTATGTCTGGGCTTCCTCAGCAATGGTTTCAGCAAATTTATTTTGTTTCTTTCAATGGGCTATACTCTCCTGTTTTTGTTTTTTTTTACATGCCTTTTGATTTTTTGAAAACTGAACATTTGAATATTATAATGTGGCAACTCTGAAAATCAGATGCCATTTTCCTGAGTTTCCTGTTTTTATTTTTCTTTGTTGGCTGTGAAAGTCTATAACAATCCATTATTTAGTGACTTTTCCAAACTATTCTTACAAAGATTGTATTCCTTGTCATGTGTGGTCATTTAAGTCTCTATTTCTTTAGTTCATGTTCAGCTATTAATTTGACAGAGATTTCCTTGAAAGCCGCGAGTTTAAAAAAATCAAAAACAAAAAAGAAGCATACATACACAAAATAAACAAAACCAAATACCTTTGCTAATTGGTTCTCCTGGGGCACGAATAGCCAGTGACTTGCACTGAGCCTAGGGATCAGTCTAAGCTGAAATCTCAGGCTCTTCTCAGGTCTTTGAGCATGCATGTTGTCCTGGAGATGCATGTGGCTTTCTACATCCCTCCATAGGGATGGGTGTCATTAAATGTCTTAATTTCCCAAAAAACTCCTCCAGGTTTTCTTTCTGGGCATTAGGCAGTCTATCATTTGTCTCTATCAGAATTTTTTTGCCCAGGAACCTGTTGGTTGTGAGTTCACCTTGCAGCATTTTCTGGCAATGTTCACACTTTTCTGGCCTGAGGTTCATGTTAAGCACAACAAAGATGAGCACCTTAGTGTCAGTCCTTCAGTGGCCTCCAGACATTTTATTTTAACCCAGTTTCCATTTCTAGCCACAGTCTTAGCTTTTTGAATGCTGCCTACAGATACTGTACAGATATTTCATAAGAGCATATGGGTGGGGAAATTGGACAAAATTGGGCCTTTAAGTTGAAGGCAGTACTGAGCTTGTCAGTTGGTCATATAACCTTGAGCTCATTATGTGCAAAAGAAGAAGATCCTAGCAGTCAATATTTACAAAGAATACTCTGGGAATTTTTTTCTTTTAATAACATGGCCAACTAATGTTGACAGCAATGTATACCTTTCTCCTATCTTGAAGACTTCTAAGACATAAATGCATTATTAATTCTAAGAATCTGTGTGGTACATATATAATTATATGTAGCATTGTGCAAATGTATTTGCTTACCGAATTTTATCTCTTCTTTCTCACACCTCAAAGACTTTATTTAGAACTTCTTAGGGGAAAAAAAAAAAAAAAAAAAAAAAACCTTGGCAAATTTAGTAATAATGCAATCTCAGAAGTCTTATACAGAGATTCCGGGAAGAAGTTAAGATGATAGTCTTCTAGAATAAGTCAGCCCCTACTCAGCAAAAATAAATGTTTAACAATTCAAATACTCTACTTTTCCATTGCTTGTCTACATCTTTTTCTAAGCTAGGTTTTGTGGTTTGGCCGAGAAGGAAGTTTTATTACAGTTACTGTGCGCCAATACTGACATCTGGTGGTTTTATACTCTAAGTGGCCGGTCTGTCCCAGTTAAGCTCCCAATGGAGTGTGTTGGGCATGAGGGTGGGCTGGTGATAAACTGGGGTTATCTAGAGGCTGGGCTTATCATATATATTCTCCTAATAGCTTCCACATGCAGATGATGGATGCAATAGCAGAAGGGCCATTTTTACATTCTCCATTCTCACCTGGCCATTCAATCTGTGAACTCACCCTTTTCACCCATGGGATGAATTATCCAGACTAACTAATTTCACAGACAGTAAATTATAGACATACCCAACGAATCTCCGTCTCATTAGGGAAGGTTAATTTAAGTAGACAATCAACAAAAATACAGGAGAAAAAAACTCAGCTTGAATAGAAGATTCCTCTACATCTAGGACACACAATGAATTCACAACCACATCTGCCATCACCAGAGAAAACACTTAGGAAAAAAAGAGAAAGAAAGAAAAGAAAATTGACTCATTGCGATTTCCTCTGATGAATGGTGAATTTCCAATTAGCATTTTAATTACTCAAGCCAGACTCTCAGCTGTCTTCAAGATAACAACAAAACTCAACGGCAACTTTTCATATAGTTCTGAAACGGGAACTTGGCCCCTGACTTTGAAGTACAGTCCGTCAAGTTTAGTCAATCTCCCTGCATATCAGCTACGTTACCAAGTGTTCAATGAAAGCTTTCATCACTTTATTAACTTGCTGGTAGCACCATTTTGCATACGTGTTCCAGGAAATACAATCTTCCCTCTTCCCTACCATATGACATTGAGCAAGCCTCTGCAAACATTTGGGCCTCCAGCCAATTATGAAAAATAATTTTTAAAAATGTTGAGTAAGGTGGTACTGAATACTATCTGGTCAACTTTCATGGAAGTTTCCATAATATCTATAGGTTTTTTCTTTACTTCAGAGCATTGGTTTTTCAATGAGTAAGAACATTTAAATGTCTTTGTTCCACCTTACTGTCTTTAGATATCTGAACAATTTTTTTAAAAGATCACTTTTTTGTCATTCTTGAAGGCCTCCTGAAAGAGAGATTTGGAAACAAAGATTCCATGCACATCTGTAGTACTGACCCCAGTTCTACATGACTCCCATCCATTTGTTCGTCTCTCCAAAGCATTCAGCGTTAGACTATGTTGGGAAAAGTGTCCACATCACTGGAATGTGAAGCGTCACTATATTCTGGTCATACCACAAATGATGAACTGTGCTCTGATCATTAACTCATTTGAGTTTTGGGGGGAGGGGGTTCAGGTTGGTAAAAGTCTGGAAATTCTGACTCATGAAGAAGGAAGAGTTAGGGATATTTAATTTAGGGAAGACTTGATTGGGAAAGGAAACAGCAGGGATGATAGCTAGGTTTAATAATATAGGCCTACAATTTAGCATGTGAAAGGTACCAAGAGGGAAAGTTTGGCTTAATTCTCTTACCATTAAAATGATCATTTTTGAATTAAAATATGCAGCAAAATCTGCATGATTTTCAGCCAGGGAAGTTATATAGAGTATTTCTACACTGGACAAAAGGTTGGAGTAGACAGTTTTTGACATTTCTTTCCTCTCTAAAATACTGTGATTTCTAATTATGCTGAAATTAAAAATGATAATGTAAATCTATATTTACTGACATGGAAAGATGCCCGTGACATATTGCCGAGTGAAAAATAAAACAGGTTTTAGAACAGTATGTTCAATATTATTCCATTTATATAAAATCTTGTGCATATTTCTGTCCATATCCATAGAGAAATGCTTGATGGACTGCTCACCCAAACATTAACTGGTTATCTCTCAATGGCAGATTTCAGATGATACTAATTTCTTTCTTTGTTTATGTAAGTGGTTTGACTATTTATAATAACCACATATTAATTATCTTTAATAAACTTATTTAAACATTTTAAATTATTAGATAACTACATAATTTCTTGACAATATTTCTGGATTAGAACAAGCTGTCAGTGACTGAAACTGACTTGAAGTCAGGGTACTCTGATTGCCTACTCCTTTTCCCACTGTGTGGCTCTTAGAAAATAATTTTACCTCTCTGAGTTTCAGTTTTCACCCCTATAAAATGAGAAGTAAACACTACCATATAGTCTTATGGTCAGGATTGATGAAGGTAAGATATAAAATGACCTTAATTAGTCTGAGTGCATCCAAGTACTTAACTAATATGAAGTACTTGGCAATTGAAAAGTGTCCCATTGTTTCATAAATGTTAGCTATTATTGTTTTGTTTTTAAATTAACAATGATATAATTTTCTAATTAATTCAAAAGTAGTTATTAAGCATCTGAGTGGGTTTGATGTTTGCCGCGAGGAAGAAATCTGCTTTGATTCTAAGGGAGTTTTTTTTTTTTTTTCAGGTACTGGGAGACTTCCTTTAACATACCCTTGCAAATAAGTCCTTGGTCAGCCCACAGACAAATAAGTCAGCCCACAGAAAAATTTGCCCAGTATTGATTTTCTTCCCTCAAAGTCCCAAACTGTAGATATCCCTTTCTTCATTTCCTACATGTAAATTTTCACTGGGGATATAGAGGCAGAGTCAGAGGCAAAATTATGTCCCTTGGATTTCCTTCAGGCCTCAGACTGGAGCCCCTGTCACCTGCGGGTTTGCACGCGTGACAAACCAAATGTTAGCCACGATGAAGTGACATCCCAAAGGCATAAAGTGCAACTGGAGAAATATGGGGTGGGCCAGGGCTTTGCATCACCTCTCAGGAGTTGTCTTTCTCACCTCTCACCGTCCTGAACTGGGTGTCCTTTCTTCCGCTCTGTTCTTTTAAATTTCAATCATCCTTTCTGCTCATGGTAAGAATTTGGTGGGATTTATCAATAGCCAGCAAGAGGAGCCCTTTATTTCTACTGTTCTAACGGGGCTGGGGCACAGTAGGTTTTATTACACCATAAATTAGAGCAGGAAAAGCTAATATACTCTATACATTTGTCAAAAAAAAAAAAAAAAAAAGAATAAAAAAAGCAGCAGCTCTTTACAGTGAAGTTCCCTGTAGCAAATCTGTCACTGCAGTGAGTGGGTTTTGAAATATCAGAAGTATTTACTGTCAGATGCAACCCTGGGATAGTATAGCAAAGGGCAGCGCTCATTGGAGGACTGGACTGCCTCAGCACAGACTGAGTTCTCAGAGCAGAGAGCACCTGGCTTCTCATGATGCCAGCCCATGGTGCAGAGGGGAAATCTCCAAATGCACTGAGTGTGGGTGAGGGTGTGGGATCAGAGTCATTTCCTTTAATGTGTTCTAAGGTTTCCTAATCCCTGGGAGAGAGCAATGACCCCTTCAAAGAAGACCTTGAAGTCTAGATTCAACTATTTCAGAATGACTCTACTTGGCAGAGACAGGCAACATCAGGCCCCAAGATTTTTTTTTCTTGCCCAGCCTTAAGGTTCAAGGAAAGCTTTCCTGATGTCGTTTCATGCACACCATGTGAATTTTGAGCAGTTCTTTCATTTGTACATCAGCATGCCCTTACCGTAGTTCTGTGTTCTTGGAAGTGACTCAGGCTTGAATTCAGAGACAAATAAGACAAAATTCCTGTGCCCAGCAAGCTTATATCTTTGTCCAGGAGACAAGTACTCCTTCACAGTACAATAAGGCAATCGCTCCTCTGTAGGATGAAACAGAAAATGAGGTATACACAACCTTAATTCCACTTGGGGAAATGAGAGAATTTACAGAAAAATATATTCCTTAAGCTTCTGTTAAGCAGAAATTTTCCTGATGTGTAAAGAGAGGGCATTTCACAGAGAAGAAACAAGATACGTAAAAGATCAGGGGTGGCATAAAAGTTTAAAAAATACACAACTGGTTCAGCATTGTTATGATATAAAAATGGTAAAGAAGTAACCCAGATGGAAAATGTAGAACAAAAGTGCTTCCCCACACCAATCAATCTGTTTCTTAAAATGAATTGAGAAATGAACAGATTCTGATGAAGATTTAGTTTCCACAAAGACAGGTGGTGGAATAAAGCATTACTTTGTTTAAATCATAGTTCTGTTTTTCTGAGACATTGGATAAACCATGTAACTTTGTTAAGTCTCAGTTTCTTACCTATGAAGTGGGGATTATAACGCAAAGCTCAAAGGGTTTTGGTATGAAACCTCAAATTTTTAAGTGGGGATTTTTATGAGGATTAAATGATAATATGTCTACATGTCTAGTACCATTCTGGACTCAAGTAGGCACTCAGCATACATCTGCTAAATCTGAATCTTGAACTCAAGATCCTTCCTCAAATTCAGCCCTCATCAAACTCCACCTACCTGGTAGTCCATTTCTTTCTTCGACAAAAGGCTTAAAAGCAAATCAAGACCAGTGGTGTAATCTTTTAAATTTCCTTACATAGTCAAAAACTAGCACAAATAATACACACATCTTAATGGTTTTGGGAGAAGGGAAGAAGGAAAAATAAAGCCCTTTATCTACATCTTCTCACTCAATCTCCATAACACTGTGCAATAAGTGTTACTAGTTGTTTTTTTAACAACTTTATTGGAGTATAATTGCTTTACATTGTTGTGTAATTTTCTGCTGTATAACAAAGTGAATCAGCTATACGTATACATATATCCCCATATCCCCTCCCTCTTGAGCCTCCCTCCCACCCTCCCTATCCCACCCCTCTAGGTGATCAAAAAGCACCCAGCTGATCTCCCTGTGCTATGTGGCTGCTTCCCACTAGCTATCTATTTTACACTTGGTAGTGTATATATGTCCATGCCACTCTCTAGTTTTATCCTTTGATTTGTTCAGATCAAAAACTTGGAGTTATCCTTGACTCTTCTAAATGGAAAAGCTAATCCTTTTGGTGCTGTCACCAAAATTACCCAGAATCCATCCCCTTCTCACCACCAGTACTCTTGCTAATATGGCCCAAGCCACCATCATCTCTCTTAAGATAATAAATGGTCTTTCTGTTCCATGCTTGCTATCTTTAGTCTGTTTTAACAAAGGGGCTGGATGAATCTGTGAAAGTATAAGTCAGATCATGTCACTTCCATATTCATCTCACAGAGTAAAAACCAAAATATTTACTATAACCTCCAAGACTCTACAAGATCATAGCCTTCTAACTTCCTTTCTGATCTCATGTCCTACTGTCCTTCCTTTCATTCAGCTCCAGCCGCACTGGCTCTCTTGTTCTCCTTCCAAGAGAATGGATAAGTTCCTGCCTCAAAGCCCTCGCCTGGTTTCTCCTTATTGGAAATCTCTGAGTTCCCAGACATCCACATGTGTTGCTCCTTCACATCCTCGTATTTACACTCAAATTATAATCTGAAGAATCAAGTGTTTCCCTGGTCACCCTTCCTAAAATTGCAACCTTCCTTACCCCCCAAATCTCCCATATTTTTCACTGATTAATTTGCTTTTGCTATTTAATGCTATAACATACATATTTTATATTATTAATGTGTTTATTGCTTGTTATCACTCCTCTAGAATTTAGGCTTCATGAGGACAGGGATTTTTGTCTGTCTTAACTATTGTTTATCTTCACCACCTAGAACAGCATCTGTCATCTAAAAGGCAATAAGTGGTTGACTATTAAATGACTGAAATTTTGCCAGTGAAAATAATGAGCCTTCAAGAGCAAAAGTATAACTTCTTGAATCAAAATCCCAGCAAGTTATTTTGTGGATATGGACAAAATGATTCTAAAGTTTATATGGAAAAGCAAAAGTCCCAGAATAGCCAACTCAGTATTGAAGGAGAACAAAGTCAGAGGTCTGGCAAACCAACTTAAGTCTTGCTATAAAGCTACAGTAATCAAGATAGTGTGTTATTGAAAAGAATAGACAAATAGATCAGTGGAACATAATAGAGAGCCTAGAAATAGAACCATATAAATATAATCAACTGATCTTTGACAGAGGAGCAAGACTATACAATGTAGCAAAGATAGTCTTTTCCATAAATGGTGCTGGAACAATTGATGTTCACATGCAAACAACTGAATCTAGACAGAGACCTTAGACCAATTCACAAAATTAACACCCAATGGATCATAGATCTAAAATGCAAAACTATAAATACTCCTAGAAAGTAACATAGGAGAAACCTAGATGACCCTGTGTACGGTGATGACTTTTTAGACACAACACCAGAGGCATAGTTTATGAAAGAAATAATTGATTAGCTGGACATAATTAAAACTAAAAATTGTCTGCTCTGCAAAAGACAATGCACAGATGATGAGAACACAAGCCTCAGACTGGGAGAAAATAAAGGACTGTTATTCAAAATATGCAATGAACTTTTAAAACTCAACCATAAAAACTCAATTTAAAAATGGACAAAAGACCTAAACAAATGCCTTATCAAAAAAGATACACAGATGGCAAATAAGAAAAGATGGTCCACATCACATGTCACCAGGGAAATGCAAATTAAATCAGCAATAAGATACCACTACATACCTATTAAAATTACCAAAATGCAAAACACTGACAACACCAAATGCTGACAAGGATGTTGAGCAACAGGAAGTCTCATTCGTTGTTGGTAGGATTGCAACTTTGGAAACCAGTTTAGTAGCTCCTTATAAAACTAAACATACTCTTACCATACAACCCATCAATCTTGTTTTTTGGTATTTATCCAAGTGAGTTGATGTTTGTTGAAACATAACACAAAAACCTGTACACAGATAATTTAAAGCAGCTTTAGTCATGATTGCCAAAAATTAGAAGTAACCAAGATGTTCTCCAGTAGGTGACTGGACACATAAACTGTGGTATATCCAGACAATGGAACATTATTCAGTGCTAAAAAGAAATGAACTCACAATCCATCAAAAGATGAAGAAACCTTAAAACATATTACTAAATGAAAAAAATAAATCTGAAAAGGCCACTTACTATGCGATTCCAACTATACGACATTAAGGAAAAGGCAAAAACTATGAAGACAGTAAAAAGATCAATAGTTGCCAGGGTTTGGAGAGGGGAAATGAAGAGCCAAACACAGGATTCTAGGGCAGTGAAGCAATTCTCTATGATAATCTAATGGTGGATGGAGACATGTCATGATGTATTTGTCCAAACTCACAGAATGTACAACACCAATAATGAACTCTGATGTGAACTATGGACCTTCAGTGACAGTGACGTGTCAGTGTAGGTTCATCGATTATAACAAAGGTACCACTCTGGTGGGAGATGTTAATAATGGGGGAGGTTATGCATGTGTGGGAATAGGGGGATATCTGAGAACTCTCTGTTCTTTTGCTGTGAACCTAAAATTACTCTAAAAAATAAAGTTCATTAATTTAAAATTTCATATGAAGTTTAGAGATGTTTATTGACTGACCAGTTTTATTACATTAGTGTACAAATAAGTGAGTTGATTTAAAACTAATTTCAAAATATAAAATAACTTTAAATATCATAAAATCATGCTATATTTAATTATCTGAACATTAAAATTTAATAAGTAGAATATTTATTTTTGGCCTATATTCATGTACTCTAATCAGTTTCTTAGCAATACCTCTTTCTAATACTGTGTTGCTGTTGTTTGTTTGGGTTTTTTTCCCCCTGGAGAATGCACTTTTTTCACTGTGGTCTTACTATTTTATTCATGAAATTATTTCCAATCTTTTTCAAAGTTTCATGCTATGGCTACGGAATTTAAAGTTGTTGATATCACCTATGGACTCTGATCTCTATACTTTATCATTTCAGTTGAGGAAATATTCTCTCTGTGGATGCGAGATAACTCTAAACTAAGGGCAAATTCTGCTAATGGAGTATACTCTTATATTTTGTATATTAAGATGAATAAATATTTCAGCTAAATATTTTCACCACTATTGTCTTTTCCCCTCCATTTAGAGAATCGTACTATGATAAATATTTTTACAAGACAAAAACCTGTCAAGGAGGTTGCTCTATATATGATTCTTTTTTAACATTTCACTAAATCAAATTGCTGCAAATTAGAGGACTTTCTCAACGTCATCGCATTCCAGTACAGAATACATATTCAATTTTCTAAAAGTTAAAAATCTGAAGACTTTTTGGCACTCATATCATTAATACATTGTTAACGATTTTTAACAATATGCAGCCAAAATTTAGAAGACACATTTGAAAAATAAAATAGCTTACTATCATTTTAAAACACTCAGATTGATTTACAAAATAGTTCTTCCAAAGCTGAAATATTTCTAAAATCTGATTTATGATGAGCAGCAAGAAGAAAGCAGGCATTGCTAGTCTAATGAATTTTTTTAACTGCTTGAATGAACATAATTATGGACTATAAAGGGCACCAATAACAATTCCATGCACACTTCCTCTCCATAAATTTAGTAAAAACATAGGTTTTATCATCATCTGCTCCATCATAGTTTGTATTCATATTATCACAATGAAAACAACTAATTTTATTTTCAATGTTGTACTTTCACCTGAATTTACGTCATTCCCCCAAATGTCAGATGTTTAGCATTTGACATTTGACATTTAGCATTTGACTTTTGACATTCCAAAAGATTTCTTTTGATTTTAAGAAGAATTTTTAAAAAATCAAATCTTTATTAGAATTAACTAGTTTTCTATTTATAGCATATGGTGCTACCAATATAAAACTTGCTTAATTTACATGTGTGTGAAGTTTTCTTATATTAATGGAACCAACATGTTAACAACTATCACTTCATGCTTTATATTTGCAGGAGAAAACTCCAAATAAAAATGAGAGAAAATAGAATCAGCATGTGATTTCAATGGAAAGTCATGCTTTGCAGACAGATAAGGAAACATTTGCTGCTGCAGTCTCCTGAGTTACCTAGTTGTTTGTGGAAACATTCTTCATAAATTAACTGCTAACTTGAAGCAACTCTGACTTTTCTCCAGCATATTTGTGTATTCCATTTTTCCGTGGTCAGTGATTTGCTGTGCTTTTCATGGTGGATGGTAAATGTTGACAAACATTTTTTGAAGATAGCATTCATCAACAACCTTCTTTAGTAACTGGAATTCAGTATTAATTTTTAATTAAGCATTCACTTTTTAAATCTCATTGTGTCCAACAAGATTCATCAAAAAGAAACAAAGTGATTACCAGACATTAAATTATTTGAGAAGAATCGCTGTCGTGATTGTGGTCAGACAGAGAGAATGGTTAGTCACTATTTCCTGATGTATTTCATGTATATGTAACTTGCAATTTCCCAGATTGTCCACTGACCCTGGATGCTCAGCCCCAGGCATTTTAATTCCAGGCCATGGTATGGGGTACAGCACAAGCAGCTAGTACAGCAAATGGCCAGCAGGGGCAGCAGGTATACTTCTTCCACCACACTAACACTAAATCTAAGTGCCTCAAGGCTCTGAAGAGAGCTGTGTTATAGTATAACACGTAGAAATGATCTGCAAAAGAGAGGTAGGTTATTTCTGGTCATTCTCCATGTATAGGCATTTGCTAAGGTGAAAATCTGCTTCTGGACATGCATCTCACAGGCTATTAGATGAAACCATAACAGAAACAGTAAGTGCAAAATAGATGTCTCTCAAACCTATTCTGGCTTGTTTTATTGCAAAAATAAGTAATAATCCTAACCCTAACCTGATGGGGAAACAAGGCAACAAACATAAACCAGGGCCATCTCATGTAAACTAGGAATTATAGATTCCTTGACCACACTCCAATGGGGGAATACAAAATGAGTGATGCAGTATAGCATAGAAGAGAATAAAAATCAATTCATGAGGGATGCCTCTAAGAAAGTCTATCCTTAAAAGATAATGAGTGCCTCAGGAATTCCCTGGCGGTCTAGTAGTTTGCACTCTACCCTTTCACTGCGGAGGGCACGAGGAACTAAGATCCTGCAGGCCGCAGGGTGTGGCAAAAAAAAAAAAAAAAAAAAAAAAAGATAATGAGTGCCTGAATCAGGATGCTTTCAGTGGGAAAGAACAGAAATGAGTAAAATGGAAATGAAAATAAGTTTGCAAATACATTGTGATAGGTTGTAAGAATGCCTACAAGTTATTATTTTTCTATCTGTGCCCTTTGTTAGGACTCCTCCTTGGACTCTGTGACTTGCTTTGGGCAATATGATATGGATATATGTCACAAGCAGAGACTTATGAAGTGCTTCCACATTGGAGCTTACCTTGTTGCTTTGGGAGACCTGTGACTGATGACGTCGATCTAAACTAGCCTGCTAAGTGGTGATCCACACATAGCCAACTGATCTCCATCACATCAGTGACACCAAGCCAACTCCTAAGACACGTGAGTGATTCTCCAGTTGAGCCAACTGAGACAGTCCAGATCAGAAGAGCCACCAGCAAACCCACAAAATCATAAAAAGAATAAATGTTTCTTGTTTTAAATCACTTAGTTTGGGGGTGGTTCATTACACAGCAGTAGATAATGGATACAGAAGTGCTTGTTGTGAGAAGTGATGCAATACAGTGCATAGATGAAGACAAATAGAATCATCTTCCTTCTACCTACCTCTGCTCTTCACCACCACCATCTTCACCTCTACTGCCCTAGGTAACCAACATTTACAGCCTGATATATATCCTAATATGCCTCTCTCCTTTAAACATATGTATTTAGAAGTATATATATACAGAAATTTGCTTCACACACAGAACGCTACTATGTGTTAATCTGCAGCTTGATTTTCCCCCCTTGGAAGCCATCACAAAATGGTACAGTCACTCAGTATAAATCTATACTACTGTAGGCTTTTTGTAATTACTTCATCTGTACATACACATGGCTATATTTTACATTAGTAGAATTACATCAGGCATTTTTTTTTTTTTTGCGGCATGCAGGCCTCTCACTGTTGTGGCCTGTCCCGTTGCAGAGCATAGGCTCCGGACGCGCAGGCTCAGCGGCCATGGCTCACGGGCCCAGCCGCTCCGCGGCATGTGGGATCTTCCCGGACCGGGCCACGAACCCGTGTCCCCTGCATCGGCAGGCGGACTCTCAACCACCGCGCGACCAGGGAAGCCCACATCAGGCATTTCCGTGCAGTCTTTTTTCCTTTGTCTACCTTTGCTTCCCCCCCTCCACTCCATTTCCTCTCACAAGATCACATCCGTAACAACATGGGAGGTATCTTTCATATTTTGTCCATGTTTATGTACAGGGCACCAATACACACATACTAATACACATCTGTGTGTCTGTGTGTATGCAAGACCGAATGGGGATTTTTGCCAATTTTACTTTCCAAAATGGGACCTTATCTCACACATTATTTTTCTTATTATACATATTTCCCACTTCTAAGCTTCTAATCAAGAATGCCCTATAGAATTCTCTTTGTCAGGTAGCACAGCTCTAATCCATTATTTTTAATAGCTGTACCATAGACCCTTGGTGTAAATGTACTATAATTTATTTCATCATTTCCCCTATTTGTCACTTTGTTGCTACTTTCTGCCTTTATGAATAATGCTCCAATAAACATCTGTAGCCATAGATGTCTGCATCCTGAGTCTTTATTTCTGTGGGAAAGAGCCCAGGTAAGAAATGCTGGGTCAAAGGTTAAGTGTATTTTAAATGTTAATATAAATGTCTATATTGCTTTCATAAAATACTGTAGAGCATGAGAACTATTTTTGTTCTGCATCCTTGCTAATATTTGGTATTGATAAACGTCTTAGATTTTGTTAATCTTGTGGCTATGAAAAAGCAGCTCATTGTACATGCATCCTATTCCTGATATGATGAATATCTTTTCAAATGTCAAGGGCCACTTACATTTCCTTTGTAATGAAAAGCAGGATCGTATCTTTTCCCATTTTCCCCCTTTTTAATTTGTGCTGAGTTTTCTTATTGATTTATTAAAAATATTTATACATTCTGCGAGGTAAATCTTTGTCATTTATGTGGTTACAAATGTTTTCTCTCAGTTTGTGGCTTGTCTTTTCATCTCTTTATTGGGTCTAACAATGAATAGATGTCCCTAATATAACAGAAGTCAGATTGATGATTTTATTTATGCTTTGTTCTTTTGGGTTTTGTTTAAGAAATATTTCCCTCATCAGAAAACATAAAAGTATTATCCTTTTTTCTTTGAAAACTTTATTGATTTAGTTATCATACTTACGTCTTTAAATTACCCGGAAATGATTTTTGTTTATGATGCAGGAGGAGCATCCCTTTTCATTTTTTCCCATGGGGAGAACTGCTTTTCACAGCAGCACCGTTTATTAAATAGACTATAATTTTCCTACTAATCTGTTTTGCCAGTTTTTTTTTTTAATATAGTATATTTCCTTTTATGTGTAGGTTTCTTTCTATTCTGTTTCTCTGGTAGACTTTTTTAAGCTGTCCTTTATCTAGTTAAGGAAGTTCCTGTTTATTCATAGTTCAGTAAGAGTTTTCATTATGAATGATTGCCAAGTTTTATTGAAAGTTTTTATTGTAACCATTCAGATTTATTTTTCTTAATTGGTCAGTTAATACAACTAAATAAATTTATAGATTTTCTAATATTAATCACTCCTAGAACAATCTCATATTAACCATGATACATCATTTTTTTAATTTAGTGTTGAATGCTGTTTGCTAAAATTTTATTTAGAACTTTCATGTGCTCATGAGTGGCAGTGGTCTATTGTGTTCCTATCATATACTCTTTCTTGTGGTTTTGGTTGTAAGGGTGTAAAATTTAGTAAACCATATTTTTGAACATTTGATATATTTAAATAATTTTCCATTTATTAGAATGTTTATTACACATATTGCCTATTATTTCTATTAATCATTTTTGAAACTATAGTTATGTCTCCCTTTCTTAACATTGTGGTCTATGCTTTTTTTCTCTCATTCTCTCTCTCTCTCACACACACACATCTTTACCTTTATTATTAAATCCTCATTTCTTTAGGTACTTTCCTGCTGCTCTTTTACTAAAATTTTTAATTAATTTACATTTTACCTCTTTTGCTTTAGAATATAAAAATTTTGGAACTATAAACTTCTTTTAAGTATCATTTTAGCTGCAGCACAAACACTGATAGATAGGATTTCCCTACTTAAACAGATCTACATATTTTCTAATGCCCATTATAATTTCTTATCTGACCCATGGGTAATTTAGGATGTCATTTTAAATTTCTGAATATATGTATAAATGGGATTATTTCTGATATGTGTGTGCCTGAGTACACATCCATATATATTCATCTATTTATATTTACTTTTGTTCTTTTTATTCTGACATCGAACTATTTCATTTTGGTCAGAAAATTTAGTGATCTAATATTAATTTTGTGAAACTTAATTGAGAAATGTTTTTGACATAGAAAATGATCAATTAATTTAAACTGTCCACAGTATATCATTGGGGGCAGTACCCCACTAATCAAGCTCGTTATGTATGTTGTTTGAGTTATCTATATTCTCTATTAATTACTGAGAAATGTATTACAGTTTCTCTCTATGATGTGGACTTGTCATCTTTTGCTTGAAGGTCCGTAATCCTTTACTTTGCAGTTAGAAACTGTATTATTAGGTGATTACAAGTTTAAAATTTTGACACATTCTTAGTAAACTGAATTCATTTTCTCTACAGAACAACCCTCTTCTAAAGATCTTTTTTTATCCTTAGTCTCCAGATGATCTGAAGTTTGAACAACAAAGCCAGGTCTAAGTCTGTTAAGTATCTTGCTGTTATATTTTTCTATTGGTTTTTCAATCTTTACATTTGTGTTTAGGTGTTCTCTGGTAAATAGTCTACAGGTGGATTTTTTAAATACATTTTAATCTTTTAAATGCAAAGAGTAATCTATTTGCATTGATTATGATTACTGATATGGTTGGGTTTGAGCCTTTTTTTATTATGTGTTTTCTTTCTGTTCCGGTTTTCTATAATTTACTTTTATTTCTTTTTTTTTTCCTCCTTTCTTTCAGAATGACTTAATATTTCTTCTTAACTAATTTGGAAGTTATACACTCTACTGTTCTTTTAATGATTACCTGAGAAATTATAACATACATATTTAAGCTAATAACGTATAAAATTAATCAATCTATTCACCTCTCCATAAAAAATAAAATAAAATCCCTGACGCACACTTATAAAACTTAATTTTGGTCACGTCCCTTCTGATTTACGAACTTTTGATGAATAGGATTGAGACATCAATGTAGGTCTTGTGTCTCCAAACCTCACAGAGGCCCCTGTGGGCATTTTTCCTCCAAGTTCATCTAGTGATAGTGTTGCCATTCGGGGTCTTGGCTTAATGTAGGTGATCTGCTTGAACTCACAGTACAAGGTTCCAGGCTTTCTCCTTTCATTTGGCTCAAAAGTGTCCTTCAAACTCTGGGTGTAGGCCCCAAGTAACTGGTAGATGCTTTCAGCAGAAAAATTGTCTAGAAGGCTCTCATTTATCCACTTGTGTTCACACTTTCATGTAGTCTTTGGCTTCATTTTTTTTCCTCTGATTTTTTTAAGGTGCATAAAAAATTAAAAGAGTTAATATTTGTTTATTTAAATTCAGTGTACTAAATTTTGTGTACTGACTGAGGCTTCTGTTGCCCTCTAGTCTGCCATATTGCCAAAAATATATGTCTTTGGCCTTTTGCACATCCATGTGAACTATAGCATAATTATATCCAATTCCAAAATAAAACAAAACAATTAAACAAAATAAATTAATAAATTCTTTGGCTTATAATCGATGATCAATAAATACATTGTTAAGTTTGGATTGAAATGAAAAATTCATAATATTGTTTTCCCAGTTTTCTGGTTCCATGTCCAGAATTGAAAGGAGTTGATAACTGATTGAATATTAAGCTACTAGGATGTGTAGATTAATAAGCACCTTAATGAATTCATCTGCATTAAATCCCTGCACTCTGAAGTTCTTCCCTTCCTGGCAAATATAGGAGCCTGCACAAACAAGCACAAGCAAATGAAATTAGACTTTCAATCATTGTGCAGATAATTAAACATTAGAATCCTTGGCCTTTCTCCTCGTGTTTATTAGATGTTATTCATTAATCAGACAGGGGACTGATGGGCTCCATCACTGTCAGCTGGTGTGACTCCCTGGACAGCTTTGGAAGCCTTTGCTCCTGGTGTGAACAATTTCACTGGGGAAATATACCTTCAGAGTTCCTTGTTTTGGTCTCCCTGACTTAGAAACCATGCCAAGCTCTATTCTCCAGGTAATCTTACTACAGCAGCATAAGACTGAAAAGTATGATTTTAGCCAGACCTGAGTTTTAGTCCCAGTTCTGCCATTTCAAACCATGTGAGCATAGGTGATTCTTCTCCCCGATACATCCATTTTTCCTTCTCTTTAACATGAGGGATTTAAATCTTGCCTCTTCCCAACCTTGAGCTTCTAAGACTCTGAATTATTGTGGTCACTGTCTTGATATGCACCTCATTTTTTTATCCAGGAGCAAGAGAGTTAGGACAACCATGAGTCAGCAAAGAGAAGTCAATTCATACATATATATGATGGTTTTTCTCATTTCTCTCCTTGGTGGATGAACAACATGGAACAGTAAGATAAGAAGGCCTAGTCTCATATGTATGAGCTGAGGACCTTCCTGCCCAGAGTATTTGAGGGGTTCATTTTGACACAAAATATCTATGATGAACCTGGCAAGGAAAATCAAATGCATAATATGTCTACCATATTCTAGCAGATAAAAATATCTAATAACATTCTCACCCAAATCCTATGAGATAGGCATTCTCATCTTTATTTTGCAGATAAGAAAAAACAGGGCTTGGAGAAGCTAAACAGCCTAAACCTTGTAAAATGATAAGCACATGGAACTGCCAGGGGTGGAATGACATTACTAAACTCTACGGTCACTTTGTCTATCACCTTTCACTGTTATGGACTTGAGTTGTGGCCCTGCATCTATCCTTGGAGGGTTTTAGATGTGGGGAAGGGCCATAATCCTCTCTTGCCCTCAATTCTTCCCAAAATCAAAGATGAATAAGAGTATTATTTTTCTGCCACATCATTGATCATTTTTATAATGATTCAATTAGATAATAGATTGACAAAGCCTTTGAAAGGTTTAAATGCATAATAATCATGCTTAGTCCTTGGGAGATATGTCCTAATATCACAGTATTACTATGATGTAAAAATTAAGGACCCACACTCTGGATCTGAAGCACCTAGATAAGAACACTGGCTTGCCCACTTATTTTCCCCATCTGCAAAATGAGGATAATAAGACAAGTGCATAACAGGGTTGCAGTGATACTTAAAAGAGTGAATATATATAAAGTGCTTGGCACGTAGTAAATGCTCAGTAATGTCAGCTGTTATGAGTCCCACTATGTGTCTGGCCATTAAGAGTATATTAACAGTGCTCTGTGCCTGTCTCCTTATATATAAAACTACTTCCACATGGTTGTAAACTGTAGTGTTATCTAAGAACTTTGCATAATCCCTGGCAAAGCTAAGTGGCCCATAAATCTTCCTTTCATCCTCCCTTCTTCCCTCATTAATGCCCTGATTTATTGCATCTTTCAACAAATAGTAATCATGTGCCTGCCTACCGTGTGCAGAAATCTCAAACAGATACCTTGGGAGAATGAGGAGGAGGAGGGGTCAAAGACAGGAGGGTGGAAAGGAGAACAGCTCCCCCAAGTAGGAGATGGAAGTCTTGCTACCCAAGACAAAGGCTTAGGCGGAGGAGTGAGCAGCAAAGGATTTTGTTCTCGGCAGAAGCAAAGCCTCAGGGGATTCCAGCGAAGCTCCTCTTTTCCTTTTATTGGAGTTCTGTGCTGGAGCTATAAACCCTCCAAATGAGTTGAGATCATTAGGGAAGCTCCACTGATCACTGGTGAAAAAATATAACAATTAAAACCAGAAGCCTCAGAGTAGGAAGCTTGGGGAGGGGAACAGGAGAGGAGAAAGGAACAAGGATGGCTCTTAATACTTAATAACAAATACTAATAATGGCAGAGAGTCGGGGACTAATTAAAAGTTTCTAAAAAGAGAGATTGAAAAAGATAGAGAAAGGAATTCATTCGTAATAATTTGCCTGCCTGGAATCGGGAAGTACTATAGCTTAAGGAGGGGAGTAAATGAGAAGGAGTCTAGTGTTTGGATTCAAGTCTTGGTCTTGGGTAATCTGGGCAACCTTGGCAAACATCTGTGTCTTTCTCAGCCTTGCTTTTCTCATCTGCAAAATGGTGCCTGGCTTTCTATCTCATCGGGTTTATTGAGTAACACATGAGAACCGCAGTGTTCTGCGTACATAACATGAGCAAGTTGCTTTCTTTACTCCAAGGAGAAGCACAGCCTAAGAGTTTTTCTAAATGACCTCTTAATTTGCAACTTGACAATTTTGTTTCCACCAAAAAAAGAAAAGAAAAATGTGATTTCTGAACTGATATTTCAAATAGAGAAGGTAATAGAATTTAGGATTTAAATGATATCCTTGAATAAATTTTGCCCCCAAATATTCCTATTACAAATGTATGTCTCTGATTTTTTTTCCCCATTAGACATTCATTCCTTTGGTATAATCCTGCATGCCTTCATCTTTCTCTAATGAAAGTGCACGTGGATGATAAGTCATCACCTACCACTAACAATGAACTTCACATAAACAGACCAATGCTTTCCTAAAGAGACAGTTTTATGGTCTAAGGGAATGGAAATAATTGACAAACTGGAAATTCATTATGGCTAGTTTAATGCAGGTGTGGGTAGGAAAGACAGTTGACAATTGAATCTGCCTCAGAAATGTGACTGGTTGTGAAGCATCATAAGCAGACAGAAAATAAATAAGAGCCTACTGAATACTTGCTGTGTGTCAACTGCTTTAGACGTGTAGCTCACTTAATTTGCATATAAAACAATCAAGGAGGCAAATATCTTACAGATCAAGAATTTAAAATGCAGAGAAGCCATAATCCACCCAGAGTCAAGGCCAAATAAGAGTGATAGGTAGGGATTGACTCCAGCGCTATGTTCTTTGTTCCTACCATGCTGACCTCTCTCCTGTCTTCCATGCCCCCAAACCCCGAGAAGCCTCCAGAACTGACAACCAGCCATAGTTCTGCAATGAATCTAGAAATGGACTATTTACAGAATTAGCTGATTTTCCAAATTGTATTTTTGAAGCTATTTCATTCCTTTGTCAGCCCACAATCAATACATGCTTGTCTTCTATCTCCTTTTAAATTCCCTAATAACACTGGTTGGTGGGTGTCTCTTCCTCATGAGAGGCTGTTGGTGGCAGCATGAGGAATTCAATTTTGTGAGTCAAAAATCACCTGATTGGGCTTCCCTGGTGGCGCAGTGGTTAAGAATCTGCCTGCCAAGGCAGGGGACACGGGTTTGAGCCCTGGTCCGGGAAGATCCCACATGCCGCAGAGAAGCTAAGCCCGTGCGCCACAACTACTGAGCCTGCGCTCTAGAGCCCGCGAGCCACAACTACTGAAGCCCGCATTCCTAGAGCCTGTGCTCCACAACAAGAGAAGCCACTGCAATGAAAAGCCCGCGCACTGAAACAAAAAGTAGCCCCCGCTCACCGCAACTACAGAAAGCCCGTGCACAGCAACGAAGACCCAACGCAGCCAAAAAAAGTAAAATAAATAAAAATTTTTTAAAAATTACCTGATCACTTTTTTAAAATGAAGATCCTGAGGCCCTACTTCAGAGATGAGTGGTTACAAAGATCGTCTGAAATCTGGACCTTTTTTTAACCAACACAAACCCACCACCCCACCCTAGGCAATTCTGATGCGGTTAATTTAGGGGCCAGTCTTGGAGCACAGAAGAGCCTGAGGCAGGTGTTAGATGAAATCTGAATTCAAATTATGGGTCCTGCCACTCAAGAGTTCTGTGAATCTGATACATTTTTTTCAAACTGCCTCTGAGACCAGTTGTATCACCTATAGAACTATTGGAAGAATATCTACCTTGCAGGGTAGACTTGAGAATAAAACAAGGCAGTATATTAACTCTGGGCTAAAAGGATGTGTTTTGTAGCAGTCGCGTAGAGAAACAGATGTGTAGAAGTTAAACATAAGATTGCTGGAGCCAGACTGCCTGGGTTCAATTCCCAGCTGACACATCTGCCAGCTCTCTAATGTTGAATGAATTCCTTAACACCTCTCTGCCTTAGTTTCTTCATCTGCAAAATAGGAAATATCATGAGGGGAAATGGGAATATCATGGTACAAATAAGAATACCATGGTACCTTTCTCATCAGGTTATTGTAAATAGTATATACAGTGATACCTACAAAGAGCTTAGAACCCTGACACTGACTTTTATTTATGATATTTAATAAATATTAGTTTTCTAAGGATAGGAAATCCATCTGGTTCTCTGTGGCACAAAGCCCAGTGCTGTAGGCAAAGTAATTACTACCAAACACTGTTAAATTAAAAAAGAGCCAGTGGTGGGAGTATGGGGGAGGTGGACCCACAGTAAGAGAGATTCCTAGAGATTCCTAGATGATGTGCGCTGTTCCGAAATCAAGCACATACCTGGAAGAGACTTCCACTAGGAACTTTTGCCCTCTCTTCTAAAATCAAAGGACATTCCAAGGGGACTTTAATCCATATGCTTTTCATTTATTCTTAAATCATCCAAATATTTTTGGATGAAACTGTTTGATGCCCAAAGAGAAATATGAAAGAATCCCAACAGAATTTCTTGAACACCTTTTTTTTCTGCCAGACAAGAAGCTGCATGTTGGTAAACAAACTTGTCAACCAAAATGAAGTGACAGTGACATATTATCATCCTGATTTCTTTCTGCCACTCTGGAGTCTTAATGCGTATTTTAATCACCTTCCCTGTTTTTCATTTCCTTTCCTGTGGTCTGTGTTTTATTTTTTCACCTCTATTTCAACAACACCTTGAGGGTAAGTAGATTTCAGTCTCCAATTGCACAGCAAAGAAAAACAGGTCTGACACTTATTTCTACACATATTTGTATAGTAAGAAAAAAGAAATACCAGGAGGCGTTCTGGTGTTTATAGGCAGAAAAATGCATATTTAAAAGATCTGAGTAGCTGATCTAATCTTGCAATTTTAATTAAGAGGTTTTAGCAGAAATGTGGCACAAAAGGGAAATCCTTTTATTGATGGATATATGAATTCTCCTGCACATGGAAATGTCCCTCTATTTTGAATTGGTAGTAAGTTAGAACTCTATATGGCAGAACAGCTAACTCTATATGGCAGAAAATGATCAGGATGTAAGAAAGGGATGGTTGTTCTACAGAAATGAAGAGGAGGAAGGGATTAGTTTTGGTCATTTAGGAAATAACTTGTCGTTCTGTTGGATCAGAACATATTTTATGGAACAACAAATCTCTGAATCAAAATCAAGTTTTAAGGGATATAAAAGTCACCCATGTGTGGGTGACCTGTAACAGAATGTGTGGTTTGAGTCCTGTCTCTAGTGGCTCAGCCAAATGGTCCTCCAGATTCCATATTTGGCTTGATTGCCACCAGTGATAGGACACTCACTATTTGTCCCAATAGTCTATGGCGTGTTTAGAAACCTATGATTGTTACATGGAATAAAATTTTACCTGCCCTTGATACTTTTGCTCTTCCATTGAATTAAAGAGCATAAACATAAATGGTTCTTCCTTACAATATTAAAGATATTTAAGGAAAATAACTATTTATTCATCAACTCATTGATTTCAAGCTCCAGATTCTGAAGTAATCACTGGGTGTTTGGTGGTGATCAAACAGATCCAAACCCTGCCCTTATAGAACCTTTGGCCTCACGAAGGACATATGTAAGCAATGAAAACAAAACTTGATGAATGAATGATGAGAGAGTTTCAGGTACTGAAAAGTTACGTCACAGAGACATATATCACTGACTGGCGGAGGTAGCATAACCGTGGCCTCCAAATTATGTTGTCTTTTCTTTGAATTAAATCTCAATTCCTTCAATTCTTTCTCTATCTTAGTCTCTTTCCTTTGATCATGTTCTAATTTGTCTTCCCTTCTTAAAAATTGGAAATGGTACTGTGAGCGCCATCTGAATAGGGGTTAGGGTTATTTATCATCTGACTCTTTACATGCTAGATTTCTATTTTTGAAGTTTCAGTTTAGAGCAAACATTCATGTTGAATAGCCATCTTTCATTATTTTATTATTCTGATTTTTAAATTAACTTCCATTGAGTTACAATTGATATATAACATTATATTAGTTTTAGGTATACAACATAAAGATCCAATATTTGCATATATTGCAAAATGATCACCACAATATGTCTAGCCATTATTTTGATTTTGCCATCAACTAAAATCCCCAAAGGTTCCCCAGGCACATATACATACAACATCTAAGTGCAAACACACATACACACAAATACACACTCATACACACACTTCTGTAATTATGAATGTTTGCAATTGCTTCTATTTCTAGGACTTTGCTTTTATACTACTACATTTCTGTGTTAGATACAGATCATTTCTCTAGGCTGTTCAGATCACTGTGAATTCTGAGTCCGTCATTCAACATATTCCTACTGTCATGTCACCTACGCATTTGATGATTATGAGCTCTCACTCTTTATCCAAGACATTGACAGAAATGTTGAACAGGACTGGACAAAGGACAGAGCTTGCAGGCTGTCTCCAGTCCCTGTCCCCAAGGTTGGCATTGATCCATTAATTAGCACTCCTGGGGACCATCTTTCAACCAGTTACAAAACCAGTCCATCACACCTCCATCAAGCCCCCATTCCTCACTCCTTTCTACAAAGACATCAAGGAAGACTTTGTGAAATGACTTGTGGAAAAGCCAGATATGCTGTATCGACTTCCTTTCTCTGTTCTTCCATCCCAGGCTATAAATACTCTAGAGTGAAATGAGGTCAGTCTGATTTGACTTACTCTTGGAGAGCTCACCCCAGGACCAAAGAGAAAGCAAGATTCTGTGTGATTAGAACTTCAGGATCTGGGAGCTGTAAAGGATTGTGGAGATTATCTCATCCAGCCTCATCATTGCACAAGTGAGTCTCAAGCTTGAAACAACTTTGCCCATGATCACACAGCTAGTCAGAGCTTGAAATGTAGTTATAACTTATATTCCCCTTTTCACACTTAGGAAGAGTAGATTTGACTTCAGAAAAGCATTTCTCAAAATATATTCCATGCATATTACTTCTAGGCTGGGGAAGGAAAAAAAAATCCCCACGTTCAAAAGTATTTGAAAAACCCCAGGCATTGCTGTTAGCAATTCACAATTTATTCAGTTATTAAATAAATATTCACTTATTGTCCCCTATGCGTTAGACACTGTGCCAGGCACAAGGATATGATAGTGAAATAAGTCTCTTATAGGTTTCCTTTTAGGGGAAGAGAAAAATATTAAATAACTAACTACTCGGGTTTCCCTGGTGGCGCAGAGGTTGAGAGTCCGCCTACCGATGCAAGGGACGCGGGTTCATGCCCCGGTCCGGGAAGATCCCACATGCCACGGAGCGACTGGGCCCGTGAGCCATGGCCGCTGAGCCTGCATGTCCGGAGTCTGTGCTCCGCAATGGGAGAGGCCACAACAGTGAGAGGCCCGCGTACTGCAAAAATAAATAAGTAAATAGAAAATAACTAACTACTCAAATAGAAAGATTATTATGAATTATAAGTTGCTCTGAAAGAAATTTACTGGGTGTTCTAAGAGAAGGGGAGAGCATAAGAAATGGCCTGTCTGAGGAAATGATATTTAAGTATGTAAGAAAGCTCAGATAAGAAACGTCCTGGCGGGCTTCCCTGGTGGCACGGTGGTTGGGAGTCCGCCTGCCAATGCAGGCGACACGGGTTCGTGCCCTGGTCCGGAAAGATCCCACAGGCTGCGGAGCGGCTGGACCTGTGAGCCATGGCCGCTGCGCCTGCGCGTCCGGAGCCTGTGCTCCGCAGCGGGAGAGGCCACAGTAGTGAGAGGCCCGCGAACCGCAGAAAAAAAAAAAAAAATTAAACGTCCTGGCATATTCAACAAAATGGAAGAATGAGAGAGGATGTCAGCCGTGACCCTGAGAAAAACACGTAACAGCTAAAGAAAGAATTTGTCGGCAATGTTAGAGGGAAAAAAAAATACAAATATGAAGATAGAATGCATTGATGCATTTTGAGCAGAAGGATGATCCAAATCATTAGCATTTTGAGAACAGTACGATGGCTGCTCCGTGTAGACAATATTTTGGGGGGTAAGTGTGCAAACACAGGAACCTGTTAGGAACATTTTGGCGAAGTTCTGGAAGAGGGAAAATAGTCTCTTGAATAGGGACCTATTGCAATAAAAAATCTAGTAAACACACTGCCCGCCTCTTTATCATCGTTTCCCAACATTTTCTAAATTCGTTTGTCCACAGTCATTATTTAAGTGATACCTATTTTACTCCATGAAATTCTGAAGAATGCACCGTAAGAAATTATGCTTTAGGCTATCTCCAGCTAAAGTCACATTTCAAGCCCTTCTAAAATGATAGCGACACTTGCTATTTGCTTGATTTGTTCCTTTTTTTCCAGTAGACGATTCATTTGTTTATGAGGGTCACCCTGATGCTAGCTGCTTTACTTTCATTCGAATTGCCAGGTGTCAGGCTTAGAAAAGTACAAGGCCATGAAGTAATCCCAATATATAACCATGTTTACTTGTGCATCCTGTTATTCCTCACCTCCCTCCACCCACCCTCAACTCACAATGTCTTCTATTTTCAGCACGGAATTCTAATTGCTCATTAATATTTAGGAAAACTAACTCCTACGTTAAAAAAGAAATTACCTTCCAGACTAGTTAACCAGCAATGAAATTCACATTTGTATACATTTGCATAGGTTGATATAATATTTTAGAATAAGGAATAATGAATAAAATGACTAGACGGAGGTATGAAGGTCAATATAGCACAATAACCAAATTCAACATGGGTAGTCTGATTCCTGTCCATCATCACCAGCTCTGTAAGGCAGGGCTCCTGATACTCTAATATGCACATGAGTTACCTAGGGACCTGGTGAATGCAAATCCTGATTCACTCGGAGGTCTGAGTGGGACCTGAAATTCTGGTCCCCAGTGGTGCTTCTAAATCTCAGACCACACTTGAAGCAGCAAGGGTGGTAAGCGCCATCTCAATTTTGCATTTCAGGGAATCAGCATAGCAGGTGTTTCAGCAACCAGTAATAGAAAAGCCCAAATCCAACAACGGATTAATGTCTTAAACAATGACACCATTTGCTACGTCTCATACAACAGACCCAGAAGTAAGGTGGCTCCAGCTATAATACGTCAGTATCTCAGCAAATTCATCAAAGACCCAAGGTGCTTCAATCTCCCCACTCTGCTCTCCTCAGCAGCACCTTCATCTGAAGGCTACTCCTCCTGTCCATGATATGGATATAGCAATTTCAGTGTCCAAGTCAGACTATGACAACATCCGGAAGAAACTCTCTCTCTTCTACTGTTGTCCTTTTAAGAACAAAGAAACCTTGACCACAGTCCCCCAGCAAATATTCCTCACATGTTATTGGCCAGAACCGCATCATATGTTCATCAGTAGCAGACGCTGTAAGTACAGCACCTTATGCCCCTCAGCCCGTGCCCAGATCACCTGAAATTTATTGGGCAAATCCCATCTATGTCCTGATTTTTCCTCAGGAAACTGCGTCTCTGAGCCTGAGGGCCATCACTGGCCTGTGCTCAGCATCCTCATGGGCCAGGCTGGAAATGCTAGACAGTCAAAGTCCTAAGGAGAAAACTTATACAGGTGAGAAACGGGAACGAAAATCCTGGCCTCCTCATTCCTTAGGGGGTAAATTCTGCGACTTACAGAAGGTCTGCAACAGCAGTAACTCCCGACGGCAAACACAGGACACTGACCCACAACTTCCCCTTGGTGGCTTCCCATGCTTCTCCCTCTCACATCCTGATTCCTTCACAGTGATTCCTAGGATCAAGTCCCAATCAACAACTTGAGCCAAAATATTTCGGTTAAGGTTTTTTAGATCTATGTTCACGAGTGAGATTGACTTATAATTTTGTTTTCTTGTAATGTTCTTGCCAGATTTGGGTATCAGGATTATTTTTTGTTTGTTTTGGGTTTTTTTTTTTGTTTTTTTTTTTTGTGCGGTACGCTGGCCTCTCACTGTTGTGGCCTCTCCCGTTGCGGAGCACAGGCTCTGGACACGCAGGCTCACGGGCAGAGCCGCTCGGCGGCATGTGGGACCTCCCCGGACCGGGGCACGAACCTGTGTCCCCTGCATCGGCAGGTGCACTCTCAACCACTGCGCCACCAGGGAAGCCCCAGGATTATGTTTGTCTCAAAAAATAAATTTGGGATATCCCCTTGTTTACTTTGGGGAAAAAAAAAACAAAAAACGAAAACTACATGAGCCCAGATCCTTGTCTTAGATCCTGTTCTTGAGGCGAATGAGTTGAAACAACTTAAAATAGCACAGCCAGACCAACTGGAGAATGGGAAAACCCCATGTGGCTTAGCGGGGTGGTTTAAAAATCGTGGGCCCAACTCCAACATCAGCCTCACCTGGGAACTCATTAGAAATGCACATTCCACACTCTCTCCCCAGGCCTATGGGACTAGAGGCTCTGTGGCTGAAGCCCAGCGATCTGTGTTATAAAAAGCCCTCCAGGTGATTTTGGTGCATGGCAGATGGAAGTATCCCTGGTTCAGATTAATCAGAATATATCCCTGGTTCTGGGGTAAGCATAACTTCCCATGAATCATCTGATCCTGAGAAGGATGGATACAGATCTGAACACAATCATGATTCTATTAAGGAGAGTTGGGTGTGGTGAGGGGAAACGAATGCTTCAAAACCACCATTCCTGCTTCCCATTAGGGAAGTCCAGAAAGTAAAAGCAAGTTGTCCCAAGCCTCTGAACTGGAAAACAGGAAAAGTGGTTGTGCATCCTGGCTTATGACAACAGACACAGCGCTCCCTGACCAGTTTCTACAGCTCTGCAGTCACTGAGGGAACTTGGACAGGGCTGGGGAGGGAAGGCCACTGAGGACAAGGCTTCCCTTGCCAGAAGTCGCCACATGTGTTCCTTCAGTGGCAATAAATCCCATGGAAATGAGGACAGATAAAGTGTTTTGACATTTATATCCAGCATGAAATACATGAAAATAATAAGAGGACAGGATAATAGTGTGACGTGCAGCTTTTATTAATGTTAGACTAACTCTGTAGGGGAAACGGTTCATTTTATTGCTTTAAGGTCCTGCTTTCTCCTTTCCCTCCAATGGGCATAAAACTAGGGCTGCCTCCGATTCGCCATCAGTAGGTGAGACAGCAGTTACGGAGGGCCTCGGTGTGCCTGGAAGGACTGCAGGAGCCGTGGGAACACCCAGAAGTGTAGAAGGCACGGCCCCTCCCAGGACCTCACGGTCTACCTGGGCAAGCCGCACACGTAGACGTATTGAGTCCACATTCACTGAGTCATTGAAATGTTCCAGAAAGTATGGTGAGTGATCTTACACGTACATCATTTTAAAATATGCACAAATTTATAAATAAAGGATAACACAATAAGAGAGGGTATAGCCAGGTACTAAATTGTACCCAATATGGATTCTAAGAAGAGTAAGAACATCAGGGATTATAGGTCTACCTTCATTTGCTACGTGATCTTGGCCAACCTACTTCCCTCATCAGATGCTTCCTATCTAAAATGAGAACATTGAACCAGATGAGCACATCCCAAAATTGCGTTCTGTGGAAAATCCCTCTTTAGGATATTAATAGGTATGCAACTTTTTTTTTTTAAGGTATTTGTGAGGGAGGCAGGGCTGGCCCAAGACGAAAACATCTGCAAACATTTTAGAAACAGGTTTAACCAAATTGAGCAGGTTTGTTTCCCAAAAGACCTCTCAGAACTTTGAAGATGCTTCTGACGATGCTTCTGTGTTTTGTGACTCTGCAAGAGGGAAATCTTATTTATAGCACTTCGTAAAATTATTTTATTATAAGACCTACTGTTACATGGCACCGAGTAACATCCCTTCATGTGTCCCGGAAGCAGTGTGGAAAATGCCAGAAATCATGGTCTTGAGAGATGGCGGCTCAGGTCAGCTCACTTGGCCAATCTTTAAAGGACGATTCAAGTCCAATGCTGTGAACAATAAGGTCGTTCGCAGTGGGGGTAACAACATAAAGAAACGCTCTGAGTCTGCGTGCCGATGCAGGGGACACGGGTTCATGCCCTGGTCCGGGAAGATCCCACATGCCGCGGAGCGGCTGGGCCCGTGAGCCATGGCCACTGGGCCTGCGCGTCCGGAGCCTGTGCTCCGCAACGGGAGAGGCCACAGCAGTGAGAGGCCCGCGTACTGCAAAAAAAAAACAAAAACAAAAACAAACAAACAAGAAGAAACGCTCTGGGATTATGTTTTCCTTCACTGAGAGTGTAGACAGTAACACACCTGACATCTGTCCAATACATTTACAAGGCGTTTTCAGATACATTCTCTAATTTCATCCCCCTGGCAACCCAAATTTAGCTTTTTGTTCAGCTTCAATGAGAAACCTGAAACATAATGGTAACATCTGACTTGGTCAATGTCGCCTTCTCTGCCACTTTCCCCCGATCCTTTCACTTTTTGCTGAGCTGAGCTGCTTAAGGTTTCTGCATTACAAAGTATGCTGGGCTTTTTAATTTAATGTATTTTTTTTCACTACACCATCCCGCAGTATATTCTGGAACCCAGCCCTGGTCATCAAGGCCCAAGCAACTTTAGCATATTTTAGGAATAAAAGTGATCCCACAGGCAGGGAGGTATTCACATAGAAAAGAGCCTGGGCTGTGCTAGTCTTAGACACATGCCACCCACGTTGGGCCCTGCTGATACCTCTGGCCAGCCACCACCCCTCAGCCTGGTGTCTGGTAATTAAATGCCCCCAACACTACATGAGTTCATTTGTTGCATGTTTATAAAGGTCTTTGAGGAATCAAAGTTCTTCCTGGTAGGGAGGGTGCTCTGAAGGCAGATGTCTAATGGGAGAAGCAGGAAGTTTGGAGCTGGGAAATCAGCTGGCTGGGCTTAGCCCCAGAATCTGCACCCTCTTCCTGGATGATGTTGGGCAAGCCACGCCTCTTCTTCCAGCCCCTGTGTCTCTTTGTATTAAAAAAGGGAGAAGAAAAAAAGGAGTTTTCCAAGGCTCTCTTCAGATCTCACGAACATTTATTTTTTAATGTGAACTGACCAAGTCAAACTTAGCAATCAATGAGGTGACCGGTGTCACATTAGATAGTCCTTGTGGCCATTATTTGAATCGGGCACTTGAAAACCTCCCAACCTCCTTCCCCTGCCAGAGAAGATGAAAGTGTCATTTCTGACCTCAGCACTGGCCTTTGCTTTGAACTTTGCAGTGCCTTTCACATTACCATTTCCAGCTGGTTCTTTGCCCCCTGGTGAGACTAGACTTTTCTAAAAGAGTGTAAACTTCTCTGAATGATATCTGAAAATAAAATATAATTTATTTCACACCTCCTTGAACCTCTCCTATCAAGAATTGATTTTTTCCTCTCCTGCTTTACACACTTGAAAATGATGTGAGTCATGACAGGTAGAAAATCCAATACATAAATGTTCTTCATCCTTTCTCCCTTTCTTTTTAAATTCTTCCCTGAGATAACAGACGTGCGGGCGTGGACGCAAGTGCATGTGTTTTACAAGTGTCCTTTCACATATTCATACCTGTATTTGCCTGTGTTTATATGAGTTCATCAGTCTGACTGTACATGTGCCTTTGTATGTCAATGTCTGTGTGCTTCTGCGCACCCACACACGCAGCAAATGCACTTATGCATCTGTGTTTTTCGAGCATGCATCCTAATGCAAGTTTGCACGAGTGTGTTTATAAGCATGCATATTAGCATGCATGTTTTTCCACGCACATATACCGGTTTGCATGTTTGTGGTCTGTGCAAAGTTAGCCTATATACGAATAGGCAGGTTTGTGTCTAGGTGTTTGTGCAAGTGTGTGTATCCCTGTGAATAAGTGTACATGTGTCCATATAGTTAGATTGGCATTTCAAAGCACACCTGGCCTTGCTGTTCACCCACCTCCACACCCCCCAAAAAAATACGCCAAACTCAACTTTCCTTAGATGCTTCAGACAGCTTCTGCCTGTTTGGATAGTCATTATGAACCACAGAATGCTCTCCTCTGCCAGCCCTGTATTAGCTGTCACTTCCTCAGGCAGGACAAAGTCGCCCAACTGGACTGTGTCCTAATTATCTGGCAAGAGAAGGAGGTGTGGCGGATGCTGCGATAGACCTGGTAACGCTTCTCTCCGCGGGAGCCCAGGCACTCGCTGGCTCTCCGGAGGCCACCCCTGGAGCTGGTGCCGAACTACTTCTGAGTGACATGAGGACTGGCACAACACGGTGCTGACGGATGCGTTGCTGTGGCACAAGCCGTCAGGGCCAGACAGGCCCAGCACACCTCTTCCATCCCTGGGCTGCCTGGGTGCACGTGAGCGGCAGATCCCTGCTTCCTGTCTGTCGGCCTGTCCACTCGCAGCTGGCCGCACTGCCAGACTGGCCAGTGTGTGACAGTGACGGTTGGGAGGGGAGAGACTGGGCTCTTGTTCAAAGGGGCCTTTGGCTTCCTTTAGCAGGGAGAAGGGGCTCCCGCGTGGGGGCCTGTAGCATTACCCAGGGGAAAACACGTGGGTACTCTTCACGGTTGAAGGTAGAACAAGACACAGAGACTCACCACTGACTCTGAGGATAGGGTGGGCTTTCATGGACTGGGGGTGGGATAAAGAAAAGCATGCTAGATTGGCAGCATACAGACCCAGGCTCAGGCCTCCATGTAGGTCTCCACTCTCCACCGGTGGGCTGCAAGCCCTTGCACGTCACTTTAGACACGTCTCAGGATAAGGTTGGACTTATTCCCTGATGACAAGACAGAGTAGATTCCGGCCCCCCACCCTGGTTTAATGGGAAGAGTCTCGGCGTCAGCTCCTGGTAGGAAATCTAGCCCAACAGGCAGAATGTAATAGGGTATTGCTTTGCCAACCACAGAAGTTACCATCAAAGTCAACAAGACCCTATTTGAAAAAACTCAAGGTCTACTCTGTTCCTGCTTTCTGGGCTCCTGTTCTCTCTTCACTGATTATCTCTACTTAGATGTTTCAAGTGATTTCACAAAATATCCCAAAGCAACCATATCCTTCTCTTCCCCAAATTACTGTGGTGACCGCATGCAAATCGTTAACCATCCCAGACCCAAGAGTCACCTTCCACCCCCTCACCTTGGACCCATCTCTAACCAAGCAACAAATCCTCTGGACTCACCTCCTAAATATCACTTTAGTCCATCTCCTCTTGCCTGGATTTCACAATGAACTCCTAAATGGTTTCCCTGCTTCCACTCTGCCCTTTCAAATCCATTCTCCACACTAAAGACAAAGTGACCATTTAAAAACCACAACTTTGGACTTCCCTGGTGGCGCAGTGGTTAGGAATCCACCTGCCAAAGCAGGAGACATGGGTTCAAGCCCTGGTCGGGGAGGATCCCACATGCCGTGGAGCAACTAAGCCCGTGAGCCACAACTACTGAGCCTGTGCTCTAGAGCCCACGAGCCACAACTACTGTGCCTTCATGCTGCACTACTGAAGCCCGCATGCCTAGAGCCCGTGCTCTGAAACAAGAGAGGCCACTGCAATGAGAAGCCCGCGCACTGCAACGAAGACCCAATGCAGCCAAATAAATAAATTTTTTTTAATTTAAAAATAAAATAAAAACCACAAGTTTGGTTATGTCTTACCCTCACTTAAAACCCTTCATGATCTTTCAGTCGTCCTTAGGATAATGCACAAAAATCCATTAGCATGACCGGTGAGGATCTCCATGATTAGGTCTATGCCTGCAGCCTCATCTTTTCACATTCTGTTCATGATGCGTTCTAGCCATTATGCGCGGCCTAGCATAAGCGCGGTTCCTGCTCAACTCTCCGCCTCTCTCATGCTACTCCTCTACCTAAAATACAGGGTCTTCCACTCTGTCCATCTGTCCAGTTTAGGTCTAAACATATCTCCTTCTAGAGGACTTTTATGTATTCCAGTGTGATGAAACACCCTTGCTGAAGCATCCCTTACCAAGTTCTATTTCTCTTACATAAAAGTGACCACAGGGCTTCCCTGGTGGCGCAGTGGTTGAGAGTCCGCCTGCCGACGCAGGGGACACGGGTTCGTGCCCTGGTCCGGGAAGATCCCACATGCCGCGGAGCGGCTGGGCCCGTGAGCCATGGCCGCTGAGCCTGCGCGTCCGGAGCCTGTGCTCCGCAACGGGAGAGGCCACAACAGTGAGAGGCCTGTGTACAGCAACAACAACAACAACAAAAAAGTGACCACATAGCATTAGAACTCATTGCTTAATTGATGGACTTCCTTGCTAGAATTCATGCTGTTTTAGGGCAAAGGACAGGACTGGAATATTCACTTCTGTAGCTCTAATGCCTAGCACAGTGCTTAGCACATGCAATACCCCCGAAATGTGTACAAAGTAAACTAATAAATGAATAGCAATTAATAATACATTACACATTATTATGTTAAATTACCACAGGTGAAGGACTTCATAAATATAATATAGACTTTGAATACAAGTTACTGAGAGTAGGGAATTGTAGTCCCTACTAGTGTAGTGTACCTCTTTTCATTCCAATAGAAGTATCTGGTACAGAGTAGGCTCTCTATTAATACTTAATACATTGTGGTTGACAAGAGGGGGTGGGTGAGGGATGGATTGGGAGTTTGGGATTAGCAGATGCAAGCTATTATATATAGGATGGATAAACAACAAGGTCCTACTGTATAGCATAGGGAACTATAGTCAATATCCTGTGATAAACCATAACGGAAAAGAATATGAAAAAGAATATACATGTATAACTGAATCACTTTGCTGTACAGCACAAATTAACATAACATTGTAAATCAACTATACTTGAATAAAATAAATTTTAAAAAATACTGAATACAGTAATCCATTTTAAAAATAAATAATTGTTTCATATAATGATATGCACATATTTGGAACATATCAAGTTTCTTAACTTTTTCTACCTAAGTACATGTAACACTGAAGAACAGTGACCCTGGAAGATCTGGAGATGTAGGTCAAGCTGGCATTAATCTCCTTCAAGTCTTGAGTTATAGCTCAAAATCCATGCAAATTGTCTATTCTTTGCCACACTAGTACCTGTTTTTGTTTTAATATAAAAACAAGTTTACCTTAGTTGCCATGAGCAAAATGAATAATTAAGAAATATATGCCATCCGTATCACCTGGTTTTGCACACTTCCTAGCATGTGGCCACATACTATATAGCCAATAAGCTTATTCTACTTTGACATTGAAGGAAACCCCAAAGGCTAATTCAGCAGCCATGTTGTGGCCAGAGATAGGATGTGGACTTGGTTGTCTGCCAAATATCAGAAACTCTTTGGGGGACAAGGCTTTGGGGTTTTCTCTCTAGAATTATATACATGGGAAGTCTCCTATAAACAAATCCAGGAGCTAACCCAGACAGGAATCATTGTTCACTGTTATCTCACAGCTATTAGAGTCCTCTCTTACTTCTCCTGCAATGCCTTCTCACTGCTATAGAGTAGCTCTTTTTCCTAGCAGCCTCCCTTCTGCTTTTTTTTTTATCTGACAGATGTAATTGCACACACTGACTCATGCCCTTCCGTTCTGTCCCATATAGAATGCAAAGCTTTTTTTTTTTTTTTTTTTTTTTTGGTGGCACGCGGGCCTCTCACTGTTGTGGCCTCTCCCGTTGCGGAGCACTGGCTCCGGACGCGCAGGGTCATCGGCCATGGCTCACGGGCCCAGCCGCTCCGCGGGACGTGGGATCTTCCCAGACCGGGGCACGAACCCGTGTCCCCTGCATCGGCAGGCAGACTCTCAACCACCGCGCCACCAGGGAAGCCCATAGAATGCAAAGCTTTTGAGGCCTCTTACATTATTCCTTTATCCTCAGGTACCTTCACTATTGAATATCATCTGCAGATTTAATTAGCAGACAATTTACTCCCTTTGTCTAATCATTAGTGAATTTGAATGACTTGATGAAAAGAAAAAAATAAACTTTCTCAAATGCTGTGTACAGAATAGAAAACTTCGGCCTTTTTTTTTTTTTTTTTATAAACCTTCCTAGCTTACTGTGATGGAGGACCCAGGTGACGGAAGCCCAAGCAAATTACAGGTCAGACATAAAAATACAATGGGATTCAATGGGAATTTTTTAAGTAGTTCTAAATAAGGAATAACAAGGATCTTATCTAGAACAATACAGTTGTTTGGGCAAAAAGCTATTTCATTCACTTCTGAATATTGTTTTCTCCTCTGAATATGAGGTAAGCAATTTTGAAAACAATTTAGCCCTTTCTGCAGCATCTGTTTAGGTAGCATTATTCTTGAGGAGATCTCCCTGAAGAATCTGGATTCCTACTTTGATTGTCCTGACCTCAAAATCACTTGTCTTTCACTGATTCCAGAATGTGTTTGCTTGTTTGTTCATTCGCTTGTTTGTTTCCCCTCTGTATCAGCAAAGCAATTAGGTAAACTTGCCCTCCTTCCAGCTGTGATTCCCTGGGAAATTTCTTCTGACCTTCAGGAACAATCCAGTCCACGGAACTAGAGAGAAGGTTACTCTTGTCTCATTGTCAGAGATTGCTCCAAACAGTTTGAAACAACAAAGAGAGCCACACAACCTATTGAAACAACAAAGACAGCCACACAACCTATTGGCCAAAGTCAGATGTTTCCTTGCTAAGGTGTGTTGAGTTTCAGGCACTTAGAAAAAGCAGCGTCTATGAAGAAATCAAGTGCATTTTTTATTCAGTGCTATCTCTCTTTCCACTACTTATATCTATCTAAAAGTGTTATTTAAAGGATAAATAGATGTATGTGAATTATTTGAATATTATATCACTAAAACAATGATAGAGGCAGGAGGAAGAATGTTGGCTATAAGTCAGAATACATGATCTCTTCTGTTTAATAAACTGTGTAGTTTCTACTCAGTAATTTCCCTCTATGAACCTTGTTTCCTTTCTTAAATGAAATAGCATGATCTGTATATTTCACACAACTAGACTTTGAGCTAGATCAGGATAAACATTGTAGTTAACTTATTTTTGTACACATAGAGCCTACTAAAATACACATAGGTGAGGATAAATTACTGTTTATTTAATAGAATCCACAGGGTTGTAACGAGGCTGACTTGAGAAAATGGATGAGTGCAAATTATGAGTAATCATCATCATCATCACTGTTATTATTAATTGCTACAGTTGTGACATTGACTGGGAAGTATCGGGGATACCTAGAAAATTTAAATTCATTAAACATTTCTAAAATATTTGCCAACTTTCTTGTTTTGTTAGTTTATTCTGGGTAGTACAAAGCGAATCTTTATTTCTGGTGGTACGCATGTGCAAAAACTCATGATCATGGTTAAGAAGGTCAATAAATTTTATACAAGAGTCCAGCTGATAGTTGCTGAGTCCAGCATCATGACCCTACGTAAACATTTTATTACCCAAAGAGAATCAGATGTGTGTCATCACTAGGGGCAAAATAACAAATTGGAAAATAACATTAAAATTGGAGCCAGACAGGACTTCCCTGGTGGCGCGGTGGTTGGGAGTCCGCCTGCCGATGCGGGGGACATGGGTTCGTGCCCCAGTCCGGGAGGATCCCACGTGCCACGGAGCAGCTGGGCCCGTGAGCCATGGCCGCTGAGTCTGCGCGTCCAGAGCCTGTGCTCTGCGACGGGAGAGGCCACAGCAGTGAGAGGCCTGCATACCGCGAAAAAAAAAAAAAAAAAATTGGAGCCAGAAGGGACCTCCCTGGTGGCACAGTGGTTAGGACTCTGCATTTCCAATGCAGGGGGCCTGGGTTTGATCCCTGGTCAGGGTACTAGATCCCACATGCATGCCACAAATAAGAGTTCACATGCCACAACTAGGGAGCCTGCAAGCCACAACTAAGGAGCACACATGCTACAATTAAAACCCAGTGCAACCAAATAAATAAAATTAATTAAAAAAAATTGGAGGCAGAAAATAGGAAGTATAGTCCTTGCTCTACCAACACTCAACGTGTTACCTTGTGTTACACACAGTATTCTAGGATGGCTCTCAAGTTTTCCACCAGGTAGTATAAACATCCTGTGTAATTCCCTCCCTCCCTGTGTGTGGGAGGGACTTGTGACTATGAGATATCATTCCCATGATTAGGTTGCATTATATGGCAAAGGTGAAAGGAATTTTCAGATATAAGCAGCTGACCTTAAGTTAATCAAAGGGAGATGATTCTGGGTGGGTCTGCTCTAGTCAGTTGAGTACTTTAAATGATGGTCTAGAAGTGAAAGTGATTCAAGGCAGCAGAGATGCTCTCCTTCTGGCCTTAGGGTAGCAAAGTACCTTGTAATAGAGAGGGCCACAGGGCACATAATTGTGAGAAGACTGAGGGCTTCAGTCCTACATCCACAAGGAACTGAATTCTGCCAACAACCAGTAAACATAGAAGAGGACACTGAGATTAAGAAGACATCACAGTCCTGACTTGATTTTAGCCTGGTGGATCCTGAACAAAGGACCAGCTAACTCATGCCCAGACTTCTGAATCATGTAAGCTGTGAGATAATAAGTGTGTTCTAAGTTATACTGAGTTTGTGGTAATTTATTATGCAGCAATAGAAAATTCACATACCTTGGATAATGTGTCACCCTGGTGGCCTCACTATTAGAAGAGTCAATAAAATAAATACGCAATAAGGATATATTGTATAGCACAGGGAAATATAGCCATTATTTTGTAATAACTTTAAATGGAGTATAATCTATAAAAATTTTGAATCACTATGTTGTAAACCTGAAACTAATATAATATTGTAAATCAACTGTACTTCAATTTTAATTAATTAATTAATTAAGGAGTCAAGAATACAACCTCTTCAAAGTTTTGAAATGTAGAAGAACTAGCCCAATGCAAAATTAACTCATCATTTGTATTCCTCAAAATTTTGCTTAATTTTTTTTCCAGACCAACTCAACATATACTAAATTAAACTTTTCAGCTGCCTCCTCCATATTCTAATTCCCAGTTGGGTTTACTGCACACGACTCATCTCTTGGTTAATGGCTTCACCAACTACCCAGAGCCCAAAGCTAGAAACCTCTGAGTCATTCTTTATTCCTTCCTCTCTTGATTCTCCCACAATAGGATCAGTTGTCATCTCATCTGAGAAACTCCCCTTAGCTCTGGCCTCATTTGTGGTTCCCTACTATTCATCTGGACAACCTCTATGGCCTTCACACAAGACTGTCACTTCCCATTTGATCTATTTTTTCATTTCCCTAAGAGTTATCTTTATAAAGAGAAAGCTGCTTTATTCCTTCTCCAACTGAAACATGCCTAAGGGCTCCTCCACGTGGCATTTTGTGTTCCTCACCATCTGGCTCCAGCCTTCTCCTCTCTTTTCCCAACATGTTCCCTGTATGCCACATTTAACTTTCCATGAATTTAATGGGTTGATTTATGTCCCTGTCCAAAAGAAGAAGCTGAAGTCCTAACCCCCAGTACCTGTGAATGTGACCTAGAAATAGGGTCCTTGTTGATGTAATCAAGTTAAGGTGAGGTCATTATCACAGGCCCTAATTCAATAGGACTGGTGTCCTTGTAAGACGAGGAAAACTTGGACATAGACATAGACTCAGAGTAGAATGCCACGTGAGGACAGAGACACATCAGGAGAAGAAAGAGGTGTAAAGACAGAGTCAAAGATTAGAGTGATGTTGCCACAAGCCAAGGAGTGCCTGGGGCTTCCAGAAGTTGGAAGAGGTGAAGAAGGAGTCTCTCCTAAGTTTTTGGAGGGAGCATGGCTCTGACAAAACCTTAATTTTGGAATCCAGCCTCCTGAGCTATGACACAATAAATTTTTGTTGTTTTAAGCCACCCGTTTATAACAGTGTTATGGCAACTCTAGGAAATTAATTCAATCCCTTTCAATGATCCATGACTTTGAATAAACTGTTCCCTTAGTGAAGACAGAAATTTTCTAAACATATTTCAGGATTCAGAGAAACCTTCTAGGAGAGCCTCAGACCAGGTTTGTTCTCTTTTCCTGATTTTATCAGAGCAAGTTTTCTGATCTCAGTTACAGGACTTACACGGAAGTGTTCAGCTGTGATTTTCTTGGTGGTCTCCTGCACTGGATTGAAGACTCTCAGAGGGCAGGGATTATGGCATATAGTTGTTCAGTGTATGCTTGTTGATTAAAAAAATCAAATCTTTGCCAGCCTCATGTATCTAGTGAGACCTAACATTGTAAATAAAATATTTTATTTTTTTAATGAATTCATCCTTTAGACACCTTGTAGGGTAGGATTGCTATTCTCAATTTATAGATAAAGAATCTAAGGTTCCATAAATGCTGGTTCCACTAACCCTTTTGCTCCCAGTAAATTAACAGATCTGACAGGCCTGAGGCTGGGTACCAGTCTCACCCAGATTTTACTGTGCCACATCAATTTTGGGACCTGAGTAATTTTTGATGATCATGAGTTTGATCAGCAGTATAATGACATAATATCTCACAGTCCTCAATGGCTTGTGGAGTTGAATGGTCTGTCTGGGTGCAGTTTATGGAAGAAAAAGGTGGACAAGAATGAATGCAGAACAGCAAAGGAAACCATAAACAAGACCAAAAGACAACCCTCAGAATGGGAGAAAATATTTGCAAATGAAGCAACTGACAAAGGATTAATCTCCAAAATATAGCAGCTCATGCATCTCAATAACAAAAAAACAAACAACCCAATCCAAAAATGGGCAGAAGACCTAAATAGACATTTCTCCAAAGAAGCTATACAGACTGCCAACAAACACATGAAAGGATGCTCAACATCACTAATCATTAGAGAAATGCAAATCAAAACTACAATGAGATATCATCTCACACCAGTCAGAATGGCCATCATCAAAAAATCTAGAAACAATAAATGCTGGAGAGGATGTGGAGAAAAGGGAACACTCTTGCACTGCTGGTGGGAATGTGAATTGGTACAGCCACTATGGAGAACAGTATGGAGGTTCCTTAAAAAACTACAAATAGAACTACCACATGACCCAGCAATCCCACTACTGGGCATATACCCTGAGAAAACCATAATTCCAAAAGAGTCATGTACCAAAATATTCATTGCAGCTCTATTTACAATAGCCCAGAGATGGAAACAACCTAAGTGTCCATCATCGGATGAATGGATAAAGAAGATGTGGCACATATATACAATGGAATGTTACTCAGCCATAAAAAGAAACGAAATTGAGCTATTTGTAATGAGGTGGATGGACCTAGAGTCTGTCATACAGAGTGAAGTACGTCAGAAAGATAAAGACAAATACCATATGCTAACACATATATATGGAATTTAAGAATAAAAAAAAAATGTCATGAAGAACCTAGGGGTAAGACAGGAATAAAGACACAGACCTACTAGAGAATGGACTTGAGGATGTGGGGAGGGGGAAGGGTAAGCTGTAACGAAGCGAGAGAGTGGCATGGACATATATACACTACCAAACGTAAAATAGATAGCTAGTGGGAAGCAGCCAGCATAGCACAGGGAGATCAGCTCAGTGCTTTGTGACCACCTAGAGGGGTGGGATAGGGAGGGTGGGAGGGAGGGAGATGCAAGAGGGAAGAGATATGGGAACATAGGTATACATATAACTGATTCACTTTGTTATAAAGCAGAAACTAACACACCATTGTAAAGCAATTATACTCCAATAAAGATGTAAAAAAAAAAAAAAAATGAATGCAGAGTCATTTGGCATACTGTTCTGGGTTTCCACCAGCTACAATTTCCTTGCATAACTGCCATTGTTTAAATTCAATGTATTGTAAGAAACTTACATTCTCTTGGACAATGAAAAAAAATACTTAATGGGAAATAAACTCATTTTTTAGAACATAGGTATTCATTTTCTTCTTTTTTTCTCTACTCACTCTGTCTCTCTGTATCTTTCTCTCTATCTCTCTCTGTCACTTAACATTTCAGCCTTTACAAATCACCTAATCTGATTGAGTCCAATTTTCCAACTTGCAGGTTGGTGGTTAGGGAGCCATAATCTTATGGAGAAAGCACCATCAGTGTGCCGAAAGGGGAATATATGGCCTTCTATTGCATTCCCCTCTCAAGATAAATGGGGTTGATGGAGAGCTTTCCTTTCCTGTGTGAATGACTCCAATCCCCAAGGAGCTAAAGTGGAGGAATGAACCTGACCATGGCTTGGCCAACATTCATCTTCTGAGTACAAGCCCAGTATGCAGCAGACATCTAACAAATATTGAATGAACTCAGGTTTTGTTTTTCATGTATCCCCTGGTATACAGGGAATGGTGGAAAATAAATTTTTGTGCTAAATAAAATTTTACTTTGACATTCAGTGTCATCATGACCACCTACATACAATAATAATAAAAGCAACAAAAATAATGGCAATATTAGAGCACTAGTTGCAACAAAAATAATAGCTAATAATTACCAAACACATTGTTTATGGGTACTTTTTCTGCATAAAATGAATTTCCTAATTCCAATGTAAAACGAAAGCAGATTTTTTTCTTTCTAATCCAGTGGACTCTTACATTGAATGTACAGGTCCTATCCTATTCTTCCCACAGCTACATTGAACTAAAGCATGCTTCGTTGCCATCTCCCGCCACCTCCCTGGGGAGAAGAGGAGGGCTCTATATCTAGGGTAGGATAAGGGCTGCTTATTACTATTCTGAGTTTGCTGATACTGATGAGAAATGCTCATCTTTCAGAGAGCTTGTGAGGTCCCTGTAAGTGTTGAGCAGGCTGTGGTCAGTCGGTCAGTATAGGTACAGTTTCATCAGGCACAACAGAGGCAGAGCTGGGGCACATGCTGCTTTATCAGTCACGTTAGGCTAGGGCAGGCTGCAGTAACCAGACCCCCGAAGTTCAGTGGTTTGAAACAACAGTTTATTCTTCAGTTACACCATATGAACATCATACATTTGTGGAGGGTTACTGTTCAGATTTGACCAAGGCTGATGAAGTCTCCACCTTACTGAATATCACTGGCAAGAGCAGAAAGAAGAAAGCGATGGACAATCACACACTGGATCTTAATGCATCTGCTCAGAATGGATACATGTCACTTGCTGACAATTTATTTGCCAAAGCCAGACAAACAGTCATAACTAATTTCAAGACAGAGAGGAGAGGTGAGCCTCTTGGGTGCTTAAAGGGGGATTTCGTGAGAATTATTGGTGAGTAGCAGTGATGCCTACTACTGAAACATCAGGCTTTCAAGGAAAGGGGGCCAGAGGCAGCTATATAGTCATGGTCTCCAGTTTATCCACCACTGTTCTGTTGTGCCCAATCTGATAAGACTTTCAGGAACAACTTCAGCAACAACTGCTCCTGTCAAGGTCACAAGCAACTTCCACATCTCTAAATCCAACGCCCAGTCTTGGAACTCATCTCAGTGGATCTATGAGCATTGTGTGACATACTCTATTTTTTCCCAACCCCCTTATCTACTCTTTAATTCCAAGTGAGCACACTCCAGACTTTTTCTCTTAAACTATGGGCTTTTTCTTCTCACTTTCACTTGTGAGTTCTTCCTTATCTCTCTGAGCTCTTAACCTTCCAGTACCCCAGGGTAATATCCTTGGTTTTCTTCTCCTCTCTATCTAAACCAACTCACTGGGTGATCATATCCAGTATCTTGGTTTTAATTCTACCTATAGGCTGGATATTCTCAAGGGTGTTTCCACAGCCTGGAACTTTTTCCTGGAATCAAACATTCTATAGCCAACTGTATATTTGGTATCTCTAATTTACCACGTCTAGAGCAAAACTCCTAATTTTCCAGTCCAAACATGCCTCTATTTCACTCTTTATAGAAAACTTTGTTGTCTTGATCTTCCAAATATATCCAGACTGCATCTTACCATATCCATTGGTACCAATCTGGTTCAAGCCAACATATTTGCACTATTGCATTAGCCTCCTAAGTGGTCTCCCTATTTCTATCCTTGATTGAACTCACGCCTCTCCGTCTATTCCCTCACACTAACCAAAGGTAAAGCCCAGAATCTAAAGTGTCTTCTCATCTCAGTTTTTTATTTTATTGGAGTAGAGTTGCTTTACAATATTGTGTTAGTTTATACTGTACAGCAAAGTGAATCAGCTATACATATATCCCCCTTTTTGGATTTCCTTCTCATTTAGGTCACCACAGAGCACTGAGTAGAGTTCCCTGTGCTATACAGTAGGTTCTCATTAGTGATCTATTTTATACATAGTATCAATAGTGTATCAGTTCTGTAATTTCAAAGACAATGGCCCTAAAGTTCCATGTAACCTGGCCTCGCTTCTCTCTCTGACTTTATTTCTTCCTAAACGTCTCTCTACTCACTTGACTCCAATCACGCCAGCCTCTGACTGTTTCTTTGCTCCTGCAGAAGTGCTCCAGGTTGAGCCTTAGAGCCTCAGAGACTGTTTTTCCTCTTTGGAATGCCCTTTCCTGCGTATATTCTTGTCCCCCTCCTTTCCTCCTCCAGGCTTTGTTCAGATGCTTTATTCTCTATATGGCCTTGCCTGACCACTCCATTTAAAAATGAAACACCTTTTCTGCCCCGTTCATCGGACACACCTCTTTCTTGTTTTTATCTTTTTCTCTCTGAAATTTACTTATGTATTTTGTTTATTGCCAGTCTTTCCCACTAGAATTCAAGATTCCTATCTGTTTTGTTGACTTGTTTATTTCTAGTACTTTGAAAAACTGCCTGAAATCGGTCAACTGACAATATTTTTTTAAATGAGTGGATAGATGGACGATAAACAAATCAATGAATGAATTAGGTTAATTTGATGTGGTTTGGGCTCTTAGCAAGAAGGACCTGGGATTAAAGGACCAGTCTGCCCCTGCACAAACAGTCCATCAATCTTCTTAAGTAACATCACTAAAAACCAATTTCCCTCTTATTATTCAAGCATAGCATATGCTGTGAAATCCAAACTACCGTGCTATGGCAAAATCACATCATATTGTATATAATCTAGTATCTGCAGGCTACATATATGTTAGGGAATCATCTAATGATCACAGGGGAAAAGCCTCCTTTCAAGGTGTCATTTGATTGACCCCGGATGAAGGCCTATCCTGGGGACCTCTATCAAAACAATCTAGTACCTTAGTATGTCTAATTTACTCCTCAAAAAACCCCAAACAAGGGTTCTGGGGGAATTTTAGTTAAATCCTCTGTATGTCTCCCTTAAAAGAGCTCACTGATACTTGCCATAAAATTAAAGCTGGTTTCCTCTCTTTAGAGGGAAAAAATCAGGTGAGATGAGCAAAGTATACTTATTAAGAAGGCAGGGCTTCCCTGGTGGTGCAGTGGTTGAGAGTCCGCCTGCCGGTGCAGGGGACACGGGTTCGTGCCCCGGTCCGGGAAGATCCCACATGCCGCGGAGCGGCTGGGCCCGTGAGCCATGGCCGCTGAGCCTGCGCGTCCGGAGCCTGTGCTCCGCAGCGGGAGAGGCCACAGCAGTGAGAGGCCCGCGTACTGCAAAAAAAAAAAAAAAAAAAAAAGAAGGCAGAAAGATTTGTTCAAAAAGAAATAAATTGCATGTTATTAAAAACAAAGACTCTGTAATGCTTACCACGCTCCTGTGAGACCTCTGTCTCTCTAGAAATTATGCTTAGCATGTGCTGATAATATGGCTATTGGAGTAGATTAGGACTTGCTCAATGAAACTGCTGCCACAGAAGGAATGTGCTAAGAGTTTTCAGAGATTCCATAAGTAACATCCTGCTACTTCCTGAGTGTGGCCACATTAAGAAATAGACAAAGGAACCAAACAGACAGCAAAATGTTCATCTTATTAGAGATAAATTTGTATTAGAATTGGTAACCTCATCTGAAACCACAGTTAGGTTTCCTGAGAATTTAGTCTCTAAAATGTATATCAGCCCCTTGGAAGTTCAGCATCTACTCTATCCATCACCCAATCTCCTATAAGTTTAGGACACAAGTGAACAAAGAAGCCTGTGTCTTGACACTCTGAAGGGAGATCCACGAAGGTTCTGAGCTGATCATGCTGAATTCCTTCTCTTAATTCTACCAATTAGAATTGGTAGAAATCTACCATCTCTTGATAATGAGAGAAGAAGGGTCCAGAGGAATAAGAAACATTTTCCAAATTTTGTTCCCCAGGAAAAGAAATTTTTATCTTGTACAAAAGGATAAGCAATAGGGGATTTGTATTCTTCCTTAGCAGTGAAAATTAAAATTAGCTCTAATCAGAACCCACTGTTCATTGTCTACAGAAGAGATAATAAAATAGGAGGAAAAACTTCTCAGTTTTCAATTAAGTATCCAATTGCAACAGAAGCTTTGTGACTGACCGCTTAACACTTTAAAAAAATGTGTGTGTATGGACAGTGGGAATGATTGTAAGACTTGGGGTTTTAATTTTTAAAAAAAATGGTAGAGAATGAAACCACTTGAACAAATGAAGTGATATCTAGATGTTTTCTGATAGCTTAGAGTAGAGAATGAAGTGTGATTGCAAAATACTTTGTCAGTATCTGTCACTTGATGCTCCTAAAAGTAGGTCTCTTTGTTTACTATGAAGAACCAAAGTTAAGCCCAGCCCAGGTAGAATCCTATCTTATTTCGGTAAACAGATAAGACAAGTAGATTCAAGTGTTACTCCATTTAACACATCGAGAGGCTGAAGCTGAGATTCACTAATCTACTGAAGGACTCTCCCGTGGTCTAAGAGCAGATCTAACACCCCAATCTCTAACTTTACACCCAATACCAATCTTTCAACCACTTTTCTTTTCTTTTTTGGCTGGCCTTTCTTGCTCAAAGCCTTTCCTATTGGTATTGAAGTGTACAGGATGAATAAATTTCCCTTGCCAATATAATAGCAGAAAAAGACATAATGAGTTTCAATTTTATGTATATAAACCTGAAGACAGTCAACGATTTCATTCTGTTGGGTCACCAAAAGTAATGAAGTATATGGTCAATTCCTTGAGGTTAGGAGCTGAGCTCACAATGCTTAACACAGCATTGCTTAGAAAATAAGTCCTTAGTAAGTGCTTTTGTAATGAATGAATAAAAGTCCCACCTTGGATACAACTGTGATTTATGATGGATTGTGAGAGATTATGTGTGAAGTTTTGTGGGATGGTGGCCATATGATCTTCATTTACTTCATCTCTTAGAAGAACTTCTCCCTTTACTCAACTCACATTTTTCCCTTGATTAAAACAAGTGAACAAGTTTTAAAATTTACTTATTACTTACGTTCTACCACTAAAATTTGCTATTTATATAACTCTCTCATATTCAAACCTATTGCTCATTTGGAAAAAAACAGGGAGAGGTCCCCTGCCCCTGCTGGGATAGGACCCTAGGATAGGCAATCAGATGGCCCCACCCATGACTTTGACTCTTCAGGGACTGACGCAAACATGCAGAGATGCAGGGATGGGAAAAGGATTATTCAGGCTGGCAGCAGCACCAAGAACCCTGTGATAGCGGTGGTGTGAGGGTCCAGTGACAAATGGCGACATCCATAATCCCCCCACTAGCTGCAGCAAGGAGCCTACTGTGCGCAGCCCACAGTTGTATCTCCTGCTGCCTAGCTTCTCTAGGTTGCTGCATGTTTTAGAACCCTGATGGATTAGTCTATGGTTAATTTTGTAAGCTACCCAGTATCTTTCCAATAAATTGTTTTTATCACCAAAGTATCCATTCTCTTTCTGTTGTTAGCAACCAAAAACCATGAGTAATACAGAGATTAGTACCAGGGAGTGGGTTACAGGCAATGGTCCACAAGAAGAAAGGAGAAAGTTGTGATAGATTACCTGACCTAGTTGGAGCTGAAGGCAGTAGTAATTCTGTTAGAATTCAGGAAAGGGAATTTGGATGCCCATGGCGGGAAGCAGTGGTACAGCTAATTAAAGTATCATCTGTGTGTTCCTAGAATGAAGTACCCATTAAAAAAAAAAGTCAGAGCTTTGGGAACCACACTGTCATGGGCATAAAATAGTGGGAAGGACAGGAGCAGCAGGGTGAGGTGTTTACTCCTAATCACAATTTAAAACCATAAGGAAAGACAATTGAGTGCACAAATCCCTAAGTTCTTAGCTCAAAACATGGACTGAAATCTAGGGATTTTCTATGAATTAAGGAACACAAAAAACCAAAAACAAAACAAAGAAAACTTTTCTCTTCTGCAGCCATAAAACTAAAGTCAATGACAACCAAATAGCCAATGTGATGACATGTCAAATTATAGCATCAGAATGAACATCTCAATAGTTCTCTTATGTGAAAACTAGGCATTGATTTGTTTTAAATGGTCTCTGTTCTTATTTGCTCTCTTAGCTTGGGCAAGTCTGAGAGTAACTACCTACCTTCATATCTCAACTCCACCATGTGATGGGTGTGTGAATTTAAGCAAGTAACTTAGTATCCTGTTGCCTCAATTTCCTCACCTATAAAGTGGAAATGCTAATAGCATCTACCTCACGGAGGTATAGAGACTTTTAAATTAGCTAATACATGTACGGTTATTAGAACAGTGCCTGGAACATAGTAACCACTCAACAGATAGTAGCCAGAACTACAACGGCCATTGCTATGGTTATCACATTGAGGACATTCTGCTAATATGATTTGCTGAGGAGAAAGTAGCAGGTACCACTTTGTCACCATAAGAGACATGCATGTCAGCAGGTGCACAATAAACTGAGAAAAAATGGACCTCAGAGTAGTTTCTAGAGTTCTGGGCATATCTCCTCCAGAGTAAAGATCTGGTTAGGATTCCTTGTACTTTATACCATAGAAAAAGGCAAGACGCTTCATCAACCTCTTGGGATGTTGAATTAAAAAACTGACTGCTTTCAGGTATGTTTCCCTGACTCATTTAGTAGGTGAATTAGGCTCACTTTGTGTGGTCTCTGGAAGAAGAGAAGGATGATTTGGGCCGTAAGGAGAATAGCATCTTAATTGGCACTTAGGACCTTGCAGCACCAGTGCTGCTACAGATAGCACTGTGCCTCCAGGTAGAATGATTTCTTGTTAGGATCCTGAAGATCTGCCAGAATACACAGATACAAAGCTACCTACGGGCAAAAGCTTACTCAACCATGTCACAGAATTTTGCCTTAGTGAAAAAGTAAAATTCTTATGTTTATCATTTACAATGAAATTTAGCCTAATCAAAAGAAAATAGCTAAATACCATCTGATGCAAGGGGAAGGTGATTTAATAACTTTTAAATTTGTTTGTTTTTCATTCTGCCACCCATATTTTCTCTAATACCCAAATCATTTAGCAACCCAAAGCTTTGCCAATAGCATTTTATTTTCTTGTGGAAAGATGGAAGTTGTTAAGATCTAGGTTGATTTTTCTTTTGTATGTGTGTGCTTTTGGCTTTTTGGAAAGTACAATGTATTACAGAATATATTTAATATGAAAAAAAATCCACTGACCTATAAAGAAAGAGTGAGAAATGGAAGGATGATCAGCTACTTGGAAGAAAATAGCAAGTGACCTCAACTTAGTCCTCACCATGAACTTGGGAATTTTGAAGTTGGTAATGTTTTTCTTCTTAACACAGAAGATGTTTCAAAAGTGTTTTTGAGGTACCAATGTCTTCCTAAGTCTGGAGATATAAAAGGGAATTGCTGAAAACTTGCCGTTGAACGTTCTTCCTTTGGTTGTGCAGTTTAAAGAGAGCCCTGATGTTGGTGATGTAGACTTTGTCTAACTTCCTTTGGCCTCCCAGGGGCATTGGTTTAGCAGATCATGGCAATGGTGGGGAGAGCAAAATTCCATAAGAAAGAAAAACACTGGTACTCTCTTCAATCACTCTCCCAGCATCCTGGGCTATGTACGTGTGTAATTTTCTGTAAAGTCTATTTTTTTTTCACTGTTTCAATATAAATTGCAAGGTGGTTACGTAACCCAAAAGTTATAAAATCTAAATTCTTCCAGAGAAGTCTCCAAACCAGACAAGGTAATAATAAACTTTTGATTTTTGTATTTTTTAAATTGTGTACTTAAAAATCAATTGATGAAAGTAATGTTTCTATTATACATTAACCATAGTAGAGAATAATGCTAACAGAAATGTCTTTTAAGTGTTGCCATGTCAAGTATTTTGCTAGCACTTTACATTTGTGAGCATATTCCTTTTTTTAAATAAATTTATTTATTTTATTTATTTATTTTTGGCTGCATTTGGGTCTTCGTTGCTGCACGCGGGCTTTCTCTAGTTGCGGTGAGCAGGGGCTACACTTCGCTGCGGTGTGCAGGCTTCTCATTGCGGTGGCTTCTCTTGTTGTGGAGCACGGGCTCTAGATGCGTGGGCTTCAGTAGCTGTGGCTCACAGGCTCTAGAGCGCAGGCTCAGTAGTTGTGGCACACAGGCTTAGTTGCTCCGCAGCATGTGGGATCTTACCAGACCAGGGCTCGAACCCGTGTCCCCTGCATTGGCAGGCGGATTTTTAACCACTGCACCACCAGGGAAGCCCAAGCATATTCCTTTAATACAGGTGTTTTTGTCCCATTTCACAGATATGGGGCTGCTCACCACCACCACCAAAAATGCCTCTCTTTCTTGGAGCAGTACTTAAATCCTATGCTTACTTCATACTTCAGCCCAAATGCCCCCCTTCCCACCCCCATTCACCTTCCTTAACTTACTCAATAACAATTTTTTGCAACAAACATTTATTGAGCACTTTTTATATGGCAGGCGCTTTGCAAGGCAGACAGTATACTTGTGGGTGAAAAAAATTATCTTCCTAACCATGAAGTGCTTATAATTAATGCAGTGGAAAAACACTAAAGTAAGCAAGCAAATGGATAAACAATTAAAATGACAATAAAGGGAATAAATTGTATCCAGTGGTCAAAGAAGGAGGCTAAGGAGATGTACTCCCCCTCCACTTATCGTGACTATTTGGGACTTCTGGCAAATCAGTAAAAGTTATCTCTTGTTCAAGGTCTTTATTGACAAATACCATCTAATAATTATAATAAATATACAAATCAACAGTGACTAGCAATGTGAGTGGCATCTCCTAGGATTTGTAGTATAGAACCTGCAAAACTCTATGTGGAAGCCTTGAGGAGATGGCAAAGAAAACAAGGTGTCAAGAATGGGAGTGTGTCAGTCACTCAGAGAAGGCAGAGGAAGAATGTTCTGGATGGAAGCAAAAGCAGGTATGGCAACTTGGAGATGGGGAAGAACATATGGGTTTGAGAAACTGAAAACAGGTCAGTGTTAATAAGGAATAATAAATTAGAAAGAAATGATATTGGGGAAATAGGCAGGGCTAAATGAGAAACCGGGGCTTTACTTGAACTGCAATGGTGCTTCACTGAGAGATTTTAAGCCGAGAACTGACATAATCAAATCTGGGTTTTGACTTGGGTGAGTAAGTGGGAACAAGATGAGAAATGGGATCAAGCAAGGGCCATATTGCCATAGTCCAGTCAAAAGGTAAGAATGGGGCTTCCCTGGTGGCGCAGTGGTTGGGAGTCCGCCTGCCGATGCAGGGAACGCGGGTTCGTGCCCCAGTCCGGGAGGATCCCACATGCCGCGGAGCGGCTGGGCCCGTGAGCCGTGGACGCTGTGCCTGCGCGTCCGGAGCCTGTGCTCCGCAACGGGAGAGGCCGCGGCAGTGAGAGGCCCGCGTATCACAAAATAAATAAATAAATAAATAAAGGTAAGAGTGGTCTGGATTAAATCTTGGCTCAACATAACTGTACCTACTCGTCCATCTCTACCCTCACGGTAGGATCTCTAAGTTGTCAGGGACTGTATCTTACATACTAGACCTTCATCAGTTTTGGAACGCTGGAGGTGTGAAACAAATACAAGAATAGGGAAGGAAGGACCTTACATGTCATCTCCTCTGGGCCACAGGTTAAGTTCCCCCGGAGCAGGCATTGAGATGGTGTCTTATATTAGAAATCAACACCTATGAAAGGAGGGGAGGAAAGCCAGAGGGGGCAGAGGGAAAAGGCAAGCTGCCGTGCGAGCCCAACAAAACCCCATCCCGTCCCATGAGGAGCGTTGTCACCTAACTACCTGAAGGAACAGAATAAGCAAAGGCGCAGAGTCATGAAGGAAACATTCCTGTGTCTGGACCTTACACAATGTCATCATATCTCCAGGTGCTTAGAAAAAGCATGGGCCCCTGAAATAGATATAAGTCAAAATCCAGAATAATTATTAGAATGGGATTTGGCAATGGAAAACTGTGCTCTCTCACCAGACTTCATTACATGAGTCCCCTGCTCTCAGCTTCCTCGTGTGCAAAACTAGAGACTTGAAACAGATGGTCTTAAATGACCCTCCCGATTCTGAGTAAGAAAACCCAGTTCATGAAACCCATTATGGCTGTCGCTATCCTTTTCCATTAGTCCAAATGCAACTAGACTCATCAAAATGGGTTTTGACTTGCAGGGACAAAATGTCTTCATTTAGAAGAGACGGGAAAGGCAGCCTTGCAAATTACACCATTTCTCCCACCTCCATTATGCTCCGAGCATCCTGCCAGTGCCGTTACAACCCAACAGCATGCGGCCAATTGGAGCAGAAAAGACAATAACCTTAATGGGAAGGAATTGGGAGCTGGGAGACGCCACAGATTGTATTAGGAGAAATGAAATAATATTTAATTTCCCTGGTCATAAATAATCTGTCTGCCCACATTATGAGCATATCAGAGTTGACAGGAAAAATATTCACCAACATGGGAAAAAAGGTCATTATTTTTTCATTATTAGTGGGTAATGAAGGTGTGGGTCTTTTTTTTTTTTTTTCTCTCTCTCTCTTCTGACAAATGGAACTGCAGTAGCAGAGGAGCTCAGAGTAGCTGGTAATCCTCACAGTTTGTCAGCAACAGGCAGTAACAATGATTGCAACCATGCCTCATTCATATTGGGAAGGTTGTTTATAGGCTTCAAAATGCTCCTCTATTTATTTCCTCAGAAGCACCTCACTATGTGAAAAGGTATTGTCATTTTAGAGATAAGGGCACAGAAGCTCAATGATTAATTCAGTATGTTGGCCGGTTACCCAAAAAAGCAGTGACTTGAAAACTTCAGACTTTTTCTCAGTGCTTTCAAGTTTGGCTATAACAGCAAAAACATGTACTATTTATTTTATAATGCTTTTTTACTTAAAGAAATTTATTTTAAAGGATACTTTAAATAGCACCATCATAAATGGAAGGTCCAAATCCCTTGACTAAAATGAAAGTAGTATAGTAGTCCTCATTATTCATGGTAGTAATGTTGTATAGTCTCCACAAACACAGATTAGCAAATGTTGAACCATTGCACGTAAGGGGAATACAGGGTTATGTTTCTGAGAGCCTCTGGTCACTCATCAACCAATCAGTGCATAACCTTTGTATCTGTGAGTTTCTCTTTAAAGACACCTTATGTAATATATACTTGATTTAACATACATTATTGATTCATTACTATTGAATTCACAGCTAACAACACTGTAATTCATGTCTGAATGAAGCTTATCTAACACTTGCATTTTCCTAAGACACATTCTTGTGCCTTAGGAACACTAGATACCACTTCAGCACTATGCTTAGGGTCCATTTTAAACAGAAAAATCGCTAACAAAAACCCCCTCACAAGAATGAGAAAAATGTGGCACTAAATAGACCATGATAAAGAACACTTGTTTGCAGTATGAGATCTGAGATAAGAAGGCAGAGTGTCACCTTGTTCAACCTTAGCTGAGAACATCTACGTGGGGTGACTCAGTTTTTTCCACCCCTCTGCACGTGTCCACAAATGACAGCAAAAATGCTGCAAGTATTGATTTGGGGGTTGCAAATAAATTTTAGTGACTAGATGAATTCATAAATGTGAATTCTGCAAATAATGAGGACCAACTATTGCTTTAACATTAAATCCAATGAAAACAATTACATTCGATTGCATCTCAGATAGATATTCTTTTTGGTCCTAGACTCTCAGTATGAGGTTTGCTTTTCCTTTGTTAAAAAAAAAAGGAGGGTGAAATCAGGTGTTAAAGACCTATTAGCCCCAAAATGGTGGTTTCTCCTTGACTTCATCTGAAGGATTGGAAGAGAATTAAAACGAAAATAATTTTCTCATCATGTGATTCATTTTTTCTTAGGGCTGGGTTTATGTACCACGTATAATCATACTGAGAACATTTTCAATCATCCTAAGTATTATATACAAACATTCAGAAGACACCCAAGGTACAAATTCACCTTTTGGGAAGCACTGTGTTAGAATATGAAAATCACCCAGATGTCCTGACCCTCAGCTTCCCTCACAATATAGTGGTAGGAAAAAGAAGCTCACCAGTCTCTAGCCCATGAGGATGAATCCAACTCACCTATGACAGCTCATTGGACTGCTGAGTTTGCTTTGCATTCTACATAGTTTCTGAGGGAAACTCTACATATGAGATGTGCAGAAGACTGAAGCAAATCATTGGAGTTCCACAGATCGACCCTGTCTCCCCTATATGTCTACAAATCTTTTCATTGCTTCAAAAAATCCAGAGAGAGAAACATTGCTCCCCTTTCAAAATGTGCTTCAGAGTCATTTCATTCCCTTGTTCTCTTTTGCTGAGTTTAAGAGGTAAGTCTGAACTCAGAGGGAAAAAGCCATCCTTTACTATTAACGTCTCTGTTGGTGCGACGGGACCTTCTCTGGACTTCATTCTTGTATCAGAGCCCAGGCATAGGTTTTCTTTTCTCTTAGACAGATTTACCCAAAATTGCTTGATGTTAGCAACTTGTATAACACACACAGCAAATACTTATTACATTTGTATAGACAGTACGAATGAACGAGAAAATGAGATTTGAAGTGTTAGTTATAATAAACAGAGCCACACTGTCTTATTGACTTTTTATGATCAACATTGCTGGTGTGGAAAAAAAATTAACTAAAGCTTAAAAAAATGGATTCTAGGTTCAGATTTACCAAGTATTGAGGGTCCAAGCAAGTCACTTTGCCTTATAACCATGGACTTTTCCAGTCCTACGTGCCAAGTCAGAGTGGTTCACTGCAGACATCCAGGTTTGTTAAGGTATCTGGTTCTGCCAATTATCATATGAGTGGCAAAGAGAAGTGTCTTCATTTCTCTTTGTTTTGTATTTATAAAATAAGAATAATAATAATGACTTTAGAGGATCACTGTATTAAATGAATTTGTTTAGGTCCAGTGAGAGCACAGGGCACCTAAGAAACCATTAGTCCATGAGAGATTCCTTTTAATCTAAGCCTCAGATATATTATTATTATTAAGAAGAAGAAGAAAATTTTAACATTTGGAAAAAACTGGTATAATAAAATGATAAGGAACAAAGCTATAGCAGCCGACAGGCTTGGGTACCATTTCCTCTTCTGCTACCTATTATCCTTGAACTTGAGGAAACTGTATAAACCCCTCCAAATCTCAGGTTCCCCTTTCCCTTTATAAAATGATTACAACATAGACTTCCCAACGAGTTGTGAGGATTAAAGTACACAAAGCACTTAGTGCCTGGAATTACATGAGGGATCATTAAGTGGTATGTTTTTGTTTTACTTATTTATTTAATTTATTATGTTTCTCTTAGGGTTTGAGGGATGTGATATCAAGCAATCTTAATCTAGAGAAATACTGCATGCTTTGTGAAGTCTTGAGAGCACCAACTGTTAAAACAAGCTAAAACTTGGCAGTCAGAGAATCAGAAATCCTTCGTGTTGCAAAGGACCTTGGTGATCATCTAGCCCATTCTGTATTGTGCATCAATGACCATAAGGACACTCCAGGTGAATATTTGCCTTGCTTCTGTTTCAATGCCTCCAATCAATCGGGAAGAAACTACTCTAGTGAGGCAGCCCATCCAATTGTCTTGAATCTTCATTTGTGAAGAAGTTCAGAATTATATCAGGGGAATTCGGTCACCATATCACTTTCACCCATAGGTCCTGGCTCTCCTGCTAGATACAAATAGCACCTCTAAATACTGTGAAAGGACTTGAAAACTCTTGCCCTATCCTGTGGCAGTTATGAGTTAGGGCCTAGGAGTTTGGTCCAAGGGACATTGTTTAAAACAAATGCATCCTCTAATCTCTGTGTGATGTAAAAAATAGTTAGCTCACTCAATCAGTTTTACAACAGGGATAATCATGCGTGTGTACACACACACACACACACACACACACACACACACACACACACACACACACACACACACACACACACACACACACACCCCCCTCAGACCAAGTTGTGAGATTTAAATGAAAGAGCAAAAAGTTCCTAACACAGTGTCTGTGACAAAACAAGCAGTTACTGCTTTCAGCAGAGCGCTGCTTTTCACACTGCAGTTCTCCAGGGATTGCTTGAACAGCTTTAAATACTTCTGCTTTCATCCCACCTCTGCGGCCTGAAGATCATCCTCAAGGTGAGAAGAGGGTGGACTAGGGAGTGGAAATGTGTCCCCAGCTCAGTAGGAAGTACTATCTCTTCCTGGAGGCAAGTAGCTCTCACAGGTGTGGCTCCAATGACTGGTGCTTACTACCAATTCACTGACCCTCACCGCCTCTGGCCTTTATGCCTGAACAACCCACAGTGCCCTTATCCTAAGGGGAGGAGGCACCAGACAACGAGACTTCTGGTCATGTCTTTTTCCTCTCTGATATCCCCCTTGAGACCCTCCATCCAAGCCCTCTGGATGCCTCTAATGCCTCCGCTTTTCCTCTCCATCAGCAATCCTGCCCCAAGTAAAGCATCATTGGCTTGCCCTCCAGATTGTCTAACAGCTGCTCCTAATAGGTACCCAAGCAATTGAAATTTCTGTAGGAAATGAAGCACAGCCAGGGGCTGGCTGTGGTTACTGGAGAAAGATAAAGACACTCACAAAGCCCTTCAGTGGAAACTCCGAGGGGGAATTCTGGAGTTCAGCAGGGGAAGGAGGGCAACATTCCTCCATAAAGGAATGGAGGTCAGATTCAAGGAGTAAAAGATCAGAGACCTAGATGGTAATTTTGAAACATCAGATTAAAGAAAATACAGATTTGTGGATTTCAAAACAAAGGAAAATTATCATGGATAAAGAGTGATATTACATAATGATAAAGAAGTCAATTCTTCAAGAAGAAATAACAATCCTTAAAGTGTATGCACCTAACAGAGCCAAGTACAAATAAGAGTCAAAATACATGAGGCAAAAACTGATATAATTGAAAGGAATAAGAGACATATCCACTATTATTATTGAAAAATTCTGTACTGAAAATTCAATACTGTTTTTTTTTTCAGTAATTGGTAGATCAAGTAGGTAGAAAATCAGTAAGGATATAGTTGACCTGGACAGCCATATCCATCAACTTTATCTAACTGACATTTATAGAATATTCCTTTAACAAGAGCAGACTACATATTCTTCTCAAGCTCACGAGTGATATTCACCAAGATAGACCACATTCTAGGCCATAAAACACAGATCAAGCAATGTTTTTTGCTTTTATTATATGATTCCATTTATACTGAACTCTTTTACATGCAAATTAATTTATATTGCCAGAAATTTAATCAGTAGTTGTTCAGAGAAGAAGGTATTACAAAGAGGCATGAAGAAACTTTTGGGGAGAAGAGAGATATGCACACTATCTCGATTGTGGTGATGGTTTCACAGGTATACGCCTATGTCTAAATTTTCAGAACAAACCATTTAACTATATGCAATTTTATTTTATGTAATTATATTTCAATAAACATGCAATAATTTTTTGAAAATACAAATTTAAAGTTCAACAGGTTTTTCTTTGTGGGATTTTTTAGAACTTATATGTTTTGGAAATGCTATGTTTTTTTTGTTTTTCTGCGGTACGCAGGCCTCTCACCGCTGTGGCCTCTCCCACTGCGGAGCACAGGCTCCAGACGTACAGGCTCAGTGGCCATGGCCCACAGGCCTAGCCGCTCCACGGCATGCGGTATCCTCCTGGACCGGGGCACGAACCCAAGTCCCCTGCATCGGCAGGTGGACTCTCAACCACTGCGCCACCAGGGAAGCCCACACTATGTATTTTTAGAGTTGATATGTATCAATATGAATAGCAAATCTTTAAGCAGATGACTATTACATAGATTATTTTCCAAACAATATTGAAATTATTTTTTATTCATGAAATATTTCAATGGACTGCATCCTTGGAACTGTGGAAAACACTATATAGCAATGGTACCAAATATCACTATTAGTCTTCTAGTGCCATATAGCAGCTAAAATGGATGCCAAGGGATGATCGATTCTGCACCAGATCCCATCTGACAGTGCAGTGGAAAGGGAAAAATTGACCTGACTAGAGATTACATTTTTAGCTCCCTTAGTTGGAGTCACAGTACAAGTTCTTGCAATTGGTGTGTAAGCAGAAGAGATGTGTATCTTATCCATGAAAAAGTGGTTAATAAGTATCCTTTCTCCACATCTTCTTTCCCAATCTCTTGGCTGAAAGGGAAGGCCTCTGGGACCCTAGAATATGACAAAGTCTTAATCTCTGAATTGTAAGTCTTAACTTGAGTGAGAAATAAATTCTCTAAAGATTTGGAGTTAGTTACAGCTATGAATACTACCATAAACAATATAAACATTTGATCAGTGAAATTATGTAGTGCTCACTGCTCAACTTCTCTTGATCCTTGGAGAATTTCGTAAAGGCTCTGTTACCAAAAACTGCTATGCAAGATACTTTTCACTCTATATACTTCGTGTACCTTATTTTCCTCAGTATTCAATATCAGAGTTTAAAAGATAAAAAATGTGATATGCATCCCCCAATAAGCTTTGCTAGCTTAAATTCAAATCAAATAATTCCTTTATTTATAGCCATCATGAAAAGATAAATTGAACTCAAATCCAGCTTGATGCTGTCATTATTTTTGACAGTGATTTTATACCTTTCATCAAATGCCCCTCAAAGCTATCTAGACTAAGATATATCTTTAAGCAAATACACATTGTGCAAGACATCCATTACAATAATATTCCAGTGAGCAACATAAATGTTAATCTATGTTTTAATATGGTCCTGAATATTTTCCTGGAAAAAGTTTTTTTACTTTGCATTATGGAATAACTCAGTTCACAATTAATGAAAGTTTGATAATTGCTGATTCAATATTTGTTTCTGTAACTGATAGGAGACTTAATGTTTATAATAAGGTTTTAGGAATTATATATTTATAAATATAAATAAATGTGCCATTCATAAATTTGAATTCTTATACTCCAAGTTCTCACCATACTATACAACATGAACTCTAAGGTCAAATTTCTATTAATTTTCAAAGAAAACACATTTTAATTTTACTTTTGGTAAATGTAATATTGTAAGTTCATATTCTGAGGCCCAAATTAAAACCGACACATATAGAAATAATTTTGAAAGGGACTATTCTTTTTAAAAATTCATACTTGCTTTAAAGATGTCAGACAGAGTTCAATTGTTAAAAAAGACATATAGGATCTAAAGTGACAATGCTTAAAAATCTGATGTTATTGCAGGAAAAAGGCACAATGTAGCAAAGACCAAAGGCTGCCTCACAGCAAAGGATTCAAAGGCCATAGTTGAGTTCCTGTCACCCTCCTTCTGTAAGGGCTATCTATGCTCCGGCAAGATTCCCACTTTGGATCAGAAACCACCACCAAGTGTATACACTGAACACCTCAGAATCAAGAAGCCCAACATGGAGCATTTGACGTTTATCTGATACATGAACACTCTTAAGGAGCCTCATTTACATTGTTTTCAGATCTCCCCTTCTGTTTATTTCAACCCAAACAAAATTCCAAAAGACACACTCAGCATAACCTACAATTGAAAGTAGAGAATTTTAACAGATCTCTCTTCATGGTACAAACATTATGTCCATATATTGTTATAGGAAAACCAACACAATAATGAACTTAAACGCTTGACTTTCTTGTGGGGTAAATTCTAGATTCTTTAAATTGGTAAATCAGTCCATTCACAGTCTGAATCCAGTCTTTTTTTTCTACAGATGCAAATTCAGATCCAAACAAATTAAAATTTTCATCACTGTATTATCAAATCTGTAATTCAGCAAAAAAACCTTTTTGTTCTTCACATGAGCCACACAGAGGATTGTTCACCTCATGGACTCCTACTCACTCTTTATACAGCAGGTTCTTATTAGTCATCAATTTTATTCACATCAGTGTATACATGTCAATCCCAATCGCCCAATTCATCACACCACCAACCCCACTCCCCTGTGGCTTTCCCCACTTGGTGTCCATAAGTTTGTTCTCTACATCTTGTCTCAACTTCTGCCCTGCAAACCGTTTCATCTGTACCATTTTTCTAGGTTCCACATACATGCGTTAATATACGATATTTGTTTTTCTCTTTCTGACTTACTTCACTCTGTATGACAGTCTCTAGATCCATCCACGTCTCAACAAATTTTGTTCCTTTTTATGGCTAAGTAATATTCCAATGTATATATGTACCACATTTTCTTTATCCATTCATCTGTCGATGGGCATTTAGGTTGCTTCCATGACCTGCCTATTGTAAATAGTGCTGCAATGAACATTGGGGTGCATGTGTCTTTTTGAATTATGGTTTTCTCTGGGTATATACCCAGTAGTGGGATTGCTGGATCATATGGTAATTCTATTTGTAGTTTTTTAAGGAACCTCCATACTGTTCTCCATAGTGGCTGTATCAGTTTACATTCCCACCAACAGTGCAGGAGGGTTCCCTTTTCTCCACACCCTCTCCAGCATTTGTTGTTTGTAGATTTTCTGATGATGCTCACTCTAACCGGTGTAAGGTGATACCTCATTGTAGTTTTGATTTGCATTTCTCTAATAATTAGTGATGTTGAGCAGCTTTTCATGTGCCTCTTGGCCATCTGTATGTCTTCTTCTTTGGAGAAATGTGTATTTAGGTCTTCTACCCATTTTTGGATTGGGTTGTTTGTTTTTTTAATATTGAGCTGCATGAACTGTTTATATATTTTGGAGATTAATCCTTTGTCTGTTGATACGTTTGCAAATATTTTCTCCCATTCTGAGGGCTGTCTTTTCATCTTGCTTATCATTTCCTTTGCTGTGCAAAAGCTTTTAAGTTTCATTAGGTCCCATTTGTTTATTTTTGTTTTTATTTCCATTACTCTAGGAGGTGGATCAAAAAAGATCTTCCTGTGATTTATGTGAAACAGTGTTGTTCCTCTGTTTTCCTGTAAGAGTTTTATAGTGTCCAGTCTTACATTTAGGTCTCCATTTGGAGTTTACTTTTGAGTATGGTGTTAGGGAGTATTCTAATTTCATTCTTTTACATGTAGCTGTCCAGTTTTCCCAGCACCACTTATTGAAGAGACTGTCTTTTCTCCACTGTATATCCTTGCCTCCTTTGTCATAGATTAGTTGACCATAGGTGCGTGGGTTTATCTCTGGGCTTTCTATCCTGTTCCATTGATCTGTGTTTCTGTTTTTGTGCCAGTACCATATTGTCTTGATTACTGTAGCTTTGTAGTATAGTCTGAAGTCAGGGAGCCTGATTCCTCCAGCTCCATTTTTTCCCCTCAAGACTGCTTGGGCTATTCGGGGTCTTTTGTGTCTCCATACAAATTTTAAGATTTTTTGTTCTAGTTCCATAAAAAACGCCACTGGTAATTTGATAGTGATTGCATTGAATCTGTAGATTGCTTTGGGTATTATAGTCATTTTCACAATATTGATTCTTCCAATCCAAGAACATGGTATATCTCTCCATCTGTTGGTAGCATCTTTAATTTCCTTCATCACTGTCTTATAGGTTTCTGCATAGATGTCTTTTGTCTCCCTAGGTAGGTTTATTCCTAGGTATTTTATTCTTTTTGTTGCAATGGTAAATGGGAGTGTTTCCTTAATTTCTCTTTCAGATTTTTCATCATTAGTGTATAGGAATGCAAGAGATTTCTGTGCATTAATTTTGTATCCTGCTACTTTACCAAATTCATTGATTAGTTCTAGTAGTTTTCTGATGCCATCTTTAGGATTCTCTATGTATAGTATCATGTCATCTGCAAACAGTGACAGTCTTACTTCTTCTTTTCCAATTTGTATTCCTTTCATTTCTTTTTCTTCTCTGATTGCTGTGGCTAGGACTTCCAAAACTCTGTTGAATAATAGTGGTGAGAGTGGACATCCTTGTCTTGTTCCTGATCTTAGAGGAAATGCTTTCAGTTTTTCACCATTGAGAATGATGTTTGCCGTGGGTTTGTCATATACTGCCTTTATTATGTTGAGGTAGGTTCCCTCTATGCCCAAGATAGACCACATTCTAGGTCATACAACACACATCAAGTGATTTTTTTAAGAATAGAAACCATACAAAGCATGCTCTCAAATGACAGTGGATTTAAATAAAAAATCAGTAACTGAAAGACAGATGAGATATGCCCAGATATTTTGAGTTTAAACAGCATTCTTCTAAACAGTACATTGGTCAAAGTCACAAGAGAAAATTTAAAACATATTTTGAACTAAATAAAAATTGAAATACAACTGATTAAAATTTGTGGGATACAGTGAAAACCATGTTAAGAGTGAAATTTCTAACACTAAATATATATTTTAGAAAAGAAGAAAGGTGTAAGATCATTAACATAGCTTCCACCTCAGGAAAGTATAGAAGAGCAAATTAAGTCTAAAACAAGAAGAATAAAATATGAATAAAAACCAGAGCAGAAATCTATGAATTTAAGAACAGGAAAACAATAGAGAAAATCAATGTAACCAAAAACTATCTATTTGAAAAGATCAACAAAACTGATAAAAATCTGGACAGGCTAACTCTGAAAAACAGAAGGCACAAATTATGAACAGATCAGAAATATAAGTGGAGTACTGATATCTTGTACTACTGATACCCTGGACATTGAAAGAATAATAAAGGAATTGAAAAACCATATGCCCACAAATTTGGGCATAGATGAAAGTGACCATGTCCTTGAAAGACTCAAAATACCAAAACTTTTTTTTTAATTGAGGTAACATTGATTTACAACATTATATAAGTTTCACATGTACAACACTTTATTTCTACCTCTGTATACCCTACAACATGCTCATCACCAAAATTTTTTTTCCAGTCAATCACCATATGTTTGATTCCCCTTTATCAATTTGCCCTCCCCCCTACTCCTTCCCCCCGGTAACCACTACTCTGTTCTCTGTATCTACATGTTTGTTTTCATTTGATTAAAAAAAGATTAATAATATGCATATAACTACATATATTTAAAAATTCAATCAATAATTAATAGATATTCAAAAAACATCACCAGTCCAAGCTGGTTTTACAGATGAATTCTACCAAACATTAATACACACACACACACACACACACACACACACACACACACGAAATCTCTTGTTGAAAATAGAAGCAGAGGGAACATTTTTTAACTCATTCTATGAGATTAGCATTATCCTAATAAGAAAACCAGGTAAGACATTATAAGAAAGGAAAACTACAATACAATATCCCTCATGAACATAAATGAAAAAATCCTCAACAAAAAATACCGAACAAAATGGAGCAATGTATATGAAAACTGAAATTATACCACCACGTAGGATTTATCCCAGGTATGCAAGGCTGGTCACAAAACCAATCAATGTAATCCACTAATCAGCAAGCAAAGAAGAAAAGTGACATGACTGCATTGATTAATGCAGAAAAATCATCTGACAAAATCCAACACCTCATGATGGTAAAAAGTCTCTGCAAACTGAGATTATTAGAGAAGGGAGACTCTTCAACCAGATAAAGAATATCTACAGAAACAAAACAAAACAGCCAAGCCTCAAATCATACTAAATGATCAAAAACTGAACACTTTCCCCTAAGATGAGAACAAAGCAAGGATGTTGTCATATTTAGTGCAAGTACCACTATATCCCCAAATATAGTTCATCTGTTGACCTTGTCTGTGGTATCAGTTTTTCAATGAAAATCTATAATTTTGATATAAAATTTCATCCTTTTCCCCAAAATCTTATAGTTTATATATTTGGGGTCATATTTCTGCCACAAGGTCATAATTCTCTGCTACTGTGACCTATTGGTTATACAATATTTTTTCTTTTATATATAAGTCCTTGATCCATCCTGTGAAAGGCAGAACTTTAACATTATTTTTTCCCATATAGTGATCCAGTTTTCCCAGCACCATCTATTAAATAATTTGTTTTTTTCCACTGGTTTGTAGTACCATCTCCATCATATACTAAGTTGCTACATATAGATGGGACAGGTTTTAAACTCTTTATGCACTTTATCAAGAATCTTTGAATTATTTCCTTTTAGTCTGTTTGACTATTGCTATTTAAATCCATCACTTTTATTACTATGATTTTGTCTTCATGTCTGATAAGAATAACCCCCCCTTTGCTCTTCTTTTGCAAAATTCACTTAGGTCTCTGTGAGATTTTTATTTTCCCGTGTGCATTTTAGAAAATTTGTCAGCCTACAAAAATGTTAAAGTAAATGTTAAACTTTCCAGGTGTTTCAGGATTGAAGACAACTTTGCAAATGCCATTCAGCATCTCAAGTGCTTGGCAAAACGGGATAACGTGTAGGAGGCACTTGCCATGGGCCGGACACTGTGCAAAATGCTTTTCATGCTTTATTGCATGTATTTTTCACAGAAACTCCATGATGACTGCATGCTGTTAGCCTGGTTTTATCAAGGACATACAGAAAAGTAAGGGACTTTGCCAAGGTCACTTTTTTAGAATGCATCACACTTGGGATTCAACCCAGTCAGTTCAACTTTATTTAGAGCAAGCTCTTAGCCATATATTGTTTTGTAGGTAATTAAACCTTAACTGGAACTTGAAACCCTGTAGAGTCGAGTCCATTTCCTCCAGAAAGCTAGTCATCAACACTTCCACATTCTTTTATCCCTAATGGAAGCCACAGGTTCCTTCTTGGGACTCACCTTACTCTTTATCTATATTGCTCTCTTGTGGAATAAAAGTCGAAAATCTCTTTGGGGCCACTTGTTCACAGAATGAAGTGTGGAAATGTTTATTTACATGAGACCTTTGGATAAATAGGATTCATAAGATTAACACCCCTAGAGTTGGGTCAGCTCTGCTTGAGTCTGATATGTAATTTACTGGGAGGAGTATTAACATTTAAACGGTATAGGTAGTAAGAGTGTTAGAGGGAAGAAGAAACGATTGCCCCAAGCAAAATAGTTTATCCATCATTAGGAATTTGATCATTGCTAGTTATAGATATGCTCCTCTGTACCCTATCCCTAGCCCAGGGAGGACAACCACTTATCCTCCTAAATCCCGCACCTGCTTGAATGTTTGACTTCAGATGACACCATCGTGTCCACATGGGGACATTACTCTTGCGTCCCATTCCCTTTTCCTAGTCTCTGTGGAGCTACACTATATAGACTTTGGCCTGGTAGCAATAATAGTTGGCATGCTCATTAATTAAATATTAAGTCTTTCATTTCTATAACATCCAATGTCAACAAAGTATTTCATTATTTTCACTAAGCTCTCAAAGGAAAAATAAAAAGATTAACTGGCTAAAGTTAGGACACGTAAAGTCTTAAATGGCCTCATTTCAGCAGCCCACCAATTCACGTGTTGACTCCTAACATAATAGAACATATGTTTATTTGTGTCCAAGTCTTATCTCCTCTGAGACTGTGAGCTGCATCTGTGCCTGTTGAGGTTTGCCTCCACTTTGCACATGATCACTTAGCTCTAATTCAGCCTTCCTGACATCTTAAGAGGAATACAAATGAAATGAGAAATTTTTCATTAACTATCATAACATCAATATTAATATTATAATATAAACTAATTAATATTATAATAGTAATAGAATAAAATGTTAAGTGAAATGAGTACGATGTAAACCTGTAATAAAATAACTGTGTGTCTATATATGTGTGTGTATATATATATATATATTTCTAAGATATGACTAACTATATAGAAAAAAGTCCAGATAGAAATACTTCAAAATAAAATAAAATAGTCCTCTTTCTGGTGAGTAAAGTCATAGTGACTTCAACTTATTTTTTATACTTTTCTTTATTTTCCAAAATTTGTACGTTGAACATTGAGGTAGAAATGGCCAGCTGTTCACCAAAATATATGCTCTCCTTCCAGAGTGCAGAGTTTGCTAAGGAAAGGCTACTGAACAGGAATTACATTTTTGAAGCCCTGTGTATCTGAGTAGGACCATATAACTCCCTGCTTGCTTATGGACTTCAAGAGGATGGGACACGTGTCACATGAGTCCCAAGGTAGAGAAGCACGTATGAATTTTCCACACATTATTTCCCTCAGAGGGGATTCTGAGGTCCTAAAAGATGTCAGAGACACACAAGGAAAAGAACCATATCTCTAAATTACCACCTGCCTGCCAAACAGGAACATGTTTGCAGATTATCTAGGCAAAAAATAAGCTTCTATTGTTAATCATCTTCCTTTCCCTGAATTCTCCTAAGAAATTAACCTTAAAAAAAAAAAAAAGATTTCCCGACAGGTAGTTTTTAGGGAGTTGATCCAGGGAGTAAGAGTGAGAGGTCAGTGAATTGAGTCAGAGAAAGAGGAAAAGGGAATACAAAGATGCATTATTGATTTGCCCATCACGGCAGACAGCTGGTGCTTCATTCCACCAGGCCTTCTGAGAAAGCATATGTTACTACATTCATCTCAGAATTGTCTACCTATGATAGAGGAGAGGCCTTCCTCTATCTTCTCCCAGCTCCCACTGGTCAAGAGGTGATCTTTGGGCATTAACTCTGGTTTCCAGCTTGCGTAAGATGGCATGCAAAATATTTCATGTAGGTGTCCCTTGATGTGTAGTCACAGAAGCCCTGGGGCAAACAGATAGAGGTGCCTAATGCATGTCTGGGACAAGAAACTGCTAGGTTACATCTGAATTAAGCCATTCATCACTGACATGCTGGTGTAAGAGGTGAGGTGCAAAGGATTTGCAGTGATGTACAAGAGGTGTTTGGTAGTTAGTGAAAATGTGTGATAGTATCTAACCTGAATAAGCATATATTAACATTGTAATCAGAGAACTTCACACACACACACACACACACACACACATTTCTGTTTGGTTTTGTAAAGTAGCTCATTATCCCTATGACACTTAACGCTTTTGGTTCACGTTACAAGCACAATCGTCAAGCAAGACATGCTTGGCATCTCAGACTCTTGCTTCCTTCCTTTCTCAACTCTTCAGCCACCAAACCAGTCAATTTCCCCTCCTAAAGAATATTTGGAATGGCCCTGCTTCCACATCAGTTGCTCCTGCTTTAGTTGGGGTCTTTATCCACACATGGCTCAAATACTGCTAGAGTCTCGATCTACCCCATTTGTTGTTTACATCTAAAACTAAATTGGGATTGGTAAATCCTACATCAAACGTATTTCAAGGACTCCCAGTGGTCATAAAATCGAAGCCCCTTAAGAGAAATTCTGCATGCTTCATAATTCAACCCCATCCCACATCTCTAACCCTACCTCAATCAGGCCCTAGGCTATACCTGGCACTTGAGGCAGACAATAGAAATACAGCTGACCCTTGAACAACGCGAAAGTTAGGGGCCCCCTACCCTCTGCTCAGTGGAAAATCCATGCATAACTTACACTTGGTCCTCTGATACAGCAGTTCCTCTGCATCTATGATTCAACCAACTGTAGGTTGTGCACTATCTACTGTTGAAAACAATTGGTATATAAGTGGACCCACACAGTTCAAACCTGAATTGTTCAAGATTCAATTATACTTAGGAAACCCCAAGTCCTTTTATGCCACTCTGATTTTGTACATGCCCCTTTCTACTGGAAGTACTTTCCCACTTTTTTACCTAGAGCAGGAGTTGGTCAACCACAGCCCTCAGCCAATCTATCCTACCACCCAAGAGCTAAGGATGTATCTTACATTTTTAAATGATTGAAACAATTTTTTTTAAAAAAGATAATATTCTGTGACACATGAAGATGATATGAAATTCAAATTTAATTGTCATCAAAACAGGTCTTTCTGGAACACATCCACACTTGCTTATTCGTTTACATGTTCCTGATGGCTGCATCTGTGCTATCAAGGCAGAGCTGAGTAGTTGTCACAGCGACCTGAGGCCCACAAAGTCTACAGTATTTATTACCAGTCTTTTTACAGAAAACATCTGCTAAGAACCTCTACCCTTCCTTCGAATCCTGCCCATGGAGGGGCATTCTACATCTTTACCCCTTCAACATAAAGTTCTTATCTCCCACCTAATGTGAACTGTGCATTTATATATATCTTCTTCTCACTGCTATCCCATTACCTTCTTGGGAGCCAAGCTTCTGTCTCATTTATCTCTGATTATTTCCTGGCCACCAAGATGGTGCCAGGTACACAACATGGGCTCAGTCAACTATGTCTGTCAAGTTTCAAGCTCTGATTTTATTTATTTTATATATATTTTTAATTGAAGTATAGTTGATTCAAACTATTGTGTTTGTTTCAGGTATACAGCAAAGTGTTTGTTATAAATATATATTTTTCAGATTATATTCCATTATAGGCTACTACAAGCCCTACTTTTAGCTACCATGCTTCCTTTTCTGGACCGTGGTGGTTGAGAGCATGGGCTCTGGATTTAGATTGCCTGAGTTTGATGCTGGGCCTACCATGTAAAGCTGGGCAACCTTAGGCAACCGTGGGCTAGTTACTTTAACCCTCTCCCTACCCTTGTCTCAGAGCTAAGAATAGTAACCGCATTGCAGGCTTGCTGAGAGAATTACATGCAGTATATGCAAAGTGCTGAGCACAGTGCTAGCACATAGTGCACTTTCAGTTAATATTCGCTATTATGATGATGAGTGCATATTTCCCAAAGCCTGAATGAAGCCCTGAGATCTCCTGGGAGACATCACTGACCCAACAATGTTCCCTGTATGCGCAGCTCCATGGCTTTACTTGTTTTTTAGCTAGTTTAATGTGCTCATTTGCTGTTAAATAAAATGGTGTGTTTGCTGAGGCAAGGGGAAAGATAAACTTGAAAAAAAAGAATCTTTCCATCTTATCCAAGAATCTCTCTCAATCTTGTTTTGCTTACATCTATCTACTTCCTGCTGGGTTTGTTTTCCTTGCCTCTCCATGTTCCTTTCTGCTGGCTATCTATGTCTCTCACTGCTTTCCCAACTTGCTTGATTACTTTGTGTTGCTTTTTCACCCCCTTCAGCCTAACTTCATTCCTTCCCACCCCAGGCCCTTGCCTTTACTATTTTCTCAATATTTTTTTGCCTCTCTCCTCTGCCTTATTTTTTCTTTATTTTTTATCTCTCCCCTTCTATTTCTCTTTAGCACCTGTCTCTTCTTACTTGCTCCCCTCTCATCCTTTTCTGTCTTACAGCCCTTCCTTCATTTCTTGGATTAAAAGCTTGCATTCTTTATTCTTTTCATCCCTTCCATTCTATTTTCCTCTCGTTTTGTTTTCTTTCTGTCATCTCCCTATTACATCCCTGGTCTTTCTTCCTTTGCCTCTTCTTCCTTCTTTCTGTCCTCTCATGCCCCCTACTCTGGATCCCCTCCCAGAGTCCGGTGTGGGGTAGAGGCTGCTCTACCCCCTCGATGACCAGCAGATCAGGAAAGAGCTATTAGTCACTCAGCAGAGGAAGAAGACAAGCAGTTTGAGGGAGCCTGGTACTTGGGGAGCAATTGGAGGCCAGGCAGAAAATGGAGTCGTCCAGAAGGAAGAGGAGGCATGGTTTAATGGAATGGAAATAGAACAGGTGAGAGAAAATGAGATGGAAAAAACAGAGATGTATGCCACAAGAGAATTCAGTTGGAATGAGAGTGTCATCAGATGAGATGCGGGGGGAGAAAATGGAAAGACAAGCCTGTTAAAGGGAATGATTTGTCATAAACACGAGCCTTTTATTCTCAGCTTGCCTGCTTTGCTTCTCGGCGCTGTTTTGTTCTTTCCTAACCACTTTGTTTGATCCCTCCTGTCTCACCAGACTTTGCCATTTATCCAACCCTGCCCGATTCCCATTTGCGGATCTATTTTATCAGGCACCTTGGGATGGCCAGGGGTTTAGAAAGAAACCATGTGGCATAGTGGTTAGAAGCACAGATTCAGGAGTCAGAGGGGACTTGGAATCTGGCTCTAAAAAACAAACTGTTTCTGTTATGCAAGAACACTGTAAAATTACCTTTCCTTATTAGCCGGTACAGGCCTTGTAATAGATTAACTTGGGCCACAATCCCATTTCTCTTCTTACCACTTTTGTGAACTTGGCCATCTCCTAACTTCTCTGGTCCCGTGTATTTTTTTTTTAATTAATTAATTATTTTATTTATTTTTGGCTACGTCGGGTCTTAGCTGAGGCAGGCGGGATCTTCGTTGAGGCATGCAGGCTCTTTGTTGTGGCGCGCGGCTTCTCTCTGCTTCTGGTGTGCGGGTTCCAGGACGCATGGGCTCTCTAGTTTGTGGCACACGGGCTCCAGTTAAGGCGCGCGAGCTCAGTAGTTGTGGCACGTGGGCTTAGTTGCCCCACGGCATGTGGGATCTTAGTTCCCTGGCCAGAGATCGAACCCACGTCCCCTGCATTGTAAGGCAGATTCTTTACCACTGGACCACCAGGGAAGTCCCTGGTCCCATGTATCTTTATCACAGGGATAATACCACTTACTCTCATAGATAAGGTTGATGTGAAGATTGAATGAGATAACTGAGGTTAAGTGTCAGGTACAGTGCCTGGCACATAGGCTCTGTCCATGTTTGCTGGCTTATTATTAATATTTTAATAGATGGGTCCATCACTTTCTTAGTACAAGTTGAGATCAGCCTTTTTAGATTAGCTACCCTGCCCTGCCTTCTCTCTCTCAATAAGTGTTCCTTGCACACTTACTCACATGCAAGGGTACAGCTTTCCTCCTTATTCAGGCCAACTCGCCTAGACTGGTGCTTGGGAAAGGCCATGATTTGTTCAGCCCCAAGATCTGTATCCTAGCTGACTTCACAATTGCATTCAACTTCACACATCCATCTCCACACCCTCCCTTCCTCTTAGTTCCTGCCGAGGGAAAGAGAAGGAAAAGGTTGAACCATCTCCCAGGGGAAGCAGCCCACCCCATGAACTCACCACTCCCAGCTCAAATAGAAATCCATAATTAAATATACATCAAACAAACTTCCCCCAGTGGATGAGTTTGGCTCCCAGTGCAAGTCTCATCACAAAAAGCTTTTCTTTGCATGCCTCTCCTCTCCACCCCAAACTTTACCACCCCCAGAGCCTGCCCTTTGGAAATGCTCTTTATACCCACTCCATGCTTTTAAACCTGGTATTAGGAGGGTGCCACCCAGCTGGAAATTTCCAAAGATGTTTTCACTGAGTCCTCCCAAATGCTTCATTTCAACACAATAGGCAACCAGCCTGTGAACCAAAGGGAGACAGTGAGGTTTACGGGATACCCTGCCATTCTGCAGGTTGATTCCCAGCAAGTCTCTCCTACACTTGACCTCAGTTATCTCGATGGTACAAGGCCAAGGTATCCCTGTCATTGCTTCTGGCTCTGACACTCAGAATTCTAAACTCTATCCTGGTTAATACAGATATGTGCAGAGCCTTTATTTCTGCTTCATGTGTCCATTATGTGGATAAGAGTATACCTTCCTGGAAACTTACCACCACTCTCATCCTGTTTCCTCAGATCATACTATGCGAATTCCAAAAGCATGCATGTCTAAAGAGTGCTATGGAAAAGATGTGTATTTAAAGTATTTCTTCTGAAATAGATCTCTAAGCTAAATCAGAGGCCCTCTAACCTCACATTCTAAATTCTATTTTGGAAGTTTTCTGTACAAGAGCTAAGCTAGATTAGACATACTCCCTTCCTTTAAAATACCCTAATTTTCCTGTCATTGTTTGTTCCTATTCTGTCCCTGCCTTCTGCACTAGTATCTCCAGTAACCACCCCCCTCCTCTCCTAATCACCATTTCTCCTTCAGCCAGGGTCATTTCTGTGCTCTCATCTTTGAAGGAATAATCCCAGTGCCCCAACCTCCATGATTATTTCTTAGAAATGCCCACTGAGAACCCTTGCCACTGGGCCTGAATGGCATGGGCACTTTGTAACACTTCTAATATACTGCTTTCTGGCAGTCAATGTCCTATCAACGTGGTGGAGAACCCAGACTTGACAGAGAAGCAAACAGACATGGGTTTGTGTCTTGGCTCGGCCTCTTACAAGCTATATGAGTTGAGGAAGTTCCTTAACGGCTCCAAGCCTATTTCCTCATTTTAAAAGATGGGGATGGTAATGGGATTTACCTCAGGGGTCTATAGGAAATATTAGGTAACACAGAGGATGCAAATTATTTAGTATAGTTTGCATGTAGTATAAATAGTAGCTATTACGACAGTCTCTATGCTGGTCCTGACCTGTTGTTCCTGGGGTCCTTTTTTGTCCCTCCTCTGTGAGACAGAGCCCTGCATTCTGCATACTCCCGATTCCCATATGAACTGATAGACAGATGTGTTCAGCCAATAGGAGAATTTAAAGGGTGATGAGGAGATAAGGAGATTTGATTGGAAGGGTGATAAGAAGAAAGCAAGGTATTTCCCCCCCTCAACCTCCACCCGCACCTCTACCTCCACCTCACGCTGGTGTCAACAGTAGTGACTGGGTTTCCTATGTTCCTCTAGTTCCTACTATATTCCTCTGTTCTCAGGAAAGATTTTCTGTGGTTCCTTGTGATCCCGGCCCAGGTTTCTGGTAGCATGACTTCTCTCACTTTCCCGCCAAAGCTTAGAAATGGTAGTGGATTTCAACTGTTGCTAATCTTGGGTTGCCTCACTTATTTCTTTGGCTACTAAGCTCTTCCATCATCTATGGAATAAATGCCCTGCTCCCTGTTTCCTCTCAGAGTAGTTTCTGTTTTCTAGGTTAGACCCTGATTGGTATAGCCCACTCCAGCCACATCCTAGATAGACTGCAAATTATTGTAAGTAGAGATTATGTCTATGCCTTCCAGATTTCCTTATAGAAAAGTAAGCATTCAGTTAGTACTAGACACATTTTTATTGAATTCAATATTTTGAGCACAGTGATTTACCAACTTCCCCCGTTCCTACTATCGTGTGCGTCATCCCACTTTGCAGGTTAGATCTAAGCCTAGATGGTTGGGTGAGCAATGTCCCCACCTATTCTCCAAGGTTGTATAGACATAGAGGTACCAATGACCAGATGAGAGAGCTGTGTTGATCATGGTCTGTAGCCCATCTTCTAAGCAGCTTGCTCTGTAACATTGTTACTTCCCAGGTGCAATAAAGATTTTATGCATTAAATTTAGCTCTGCCTCACTTCATTTGCTGTGTTAAATATATTTTATTTTCATTCATTCTAGTGTGTCTACAGGCAAAAGTGTTCAGAATTTGAAAAGCTCATTCAGTGATCCTAACTTTTAGTAGTGCCAGGGTCCATGGTACAAGATATAGGACTAAGTGCTACCTGGTGATACCTTCATCTCTTCTGGATTCGGAATGAACTAGACTCCAGAATTTAAGCAACACGTGTCTTCTTTTTAATATAACATTCGGATAAATCAAGATGACGTGGGAAAACCCTGTCATGCAGACAGCCTCTTTCAGTGCCCAGAGCAGATATTTGTAATCAAATATAGCATGTTCCCAGGAGGTCTTAGAAGACTTCTCAACACATCTTTCCAGGAGACCATCATCAATCAATTGGAGTAGATTCCCAAGATAAAATGTGCTCCCTCACCAATCACCAGGAAAATGCATATCATAACCACAATGAGCCATCAACTCACCCTGTTAGTATGACTACTATCCAAAAACAAACAAACAAAACAAGAAGTAACAAGTGTTGGCAAGGTTGCAGAGAAGGGAACACTTGTGCACTGTTGCTGGGCATGAAAATTGGTATAGTCATTATGGAAAACAATATGGAGGTTTCTCAAAAATTTTAAAATACAACTGCCATATGATATAGCAATTCCACTTCCGGGTATTTATCTGAAGAAAATAAAAAAAAACAATAACTCAAAGAGGTATATGCACCCCATGTGCACTGTAGCATTATTTACAATAGCCAAAATAGGGAAACAATCTTAAGTGTCTATTGGTGGGTGAATGGATAAAGAAACGGTGGCTGGGGCCCCGAGCAGGCTGCCACAATGGCATGTTGATTATTTGGATGAAAATTACTTGAGAAACAGCTGGTAAAATAAAAAATTGATATTAAAAAATACTCTGATTCCCCTCTTTTCCCTTGAAAGTGGAAAATAAATCAACCGTGCAAAAGTATCCTCCTTATACCAGGGAGATAGAAAGCATCCTTATCAACAGAATTAGGAAATTTAAGGCTAAGAAAGCTGTGTAAACAAACTTTGTTACTTCTTCATTAGTCTGCTACTCCAAGCACAAGCCCCCTTGTTAAATCTTCACAAATAACTGCTTCTTTGTCTAAACATGATATATAAACAGCCTGCTCTGGTCACTTCAGGGCTACCATTTATATGATATCTCTGTGCATATGAATTATTTTTTCCTCCTGTTAATCTTTCTTATGTCAATTTAATTATTAGACCAGCCAAAATAACTCAAAAGGGCTGGGGGGAAATGTCCCCTTCCCCAACTACACACACACACACACACACACACACACACACACACACACAGTGGAGTGTTATGCAGCCATGAAAAAGGAAGAAAACACAGATGGAAGCGGAGCACATTACGCTAAGTGAAATGAGTTAGAGAAAGAAAAATACCACGTGATTTCACTTATATGTGGAATCTAAAAATGAACAAAACAAAACAAAATGAGCTCATAATACAGAGAATAGATTGGTGATTGCCAGAGACGGGGATGGGAGGGATAGGCAAAGCAGATGAAGGTGGTCAAAAGGTACAAACTTTCAGTTATTAAATAAATAAGTCATGGGGATATAATATAATAAGTCATGGTGACTATAATACTGTATTGTACGTTTGAAAGTTGCCAAGAGGGTAGCCCTTAACAGTTTTTATCACAAGGACGAAAAATTTTCTAACTGTGATGGTGATGGATGTTAACTAGACTTATTGGGTGATCATTTTGAAGTAAATACAAATATTGAATCATAATGTTGTCCATCTGAAACTAATATAATCTTATATGTCAATTATATCTCTATTTTTAAAAATGTATTGCTACCTCCTCTGTTCTTTTCACCGTATGGGCATAGCTGTTGACTCTCAACATCCATGTTTCCTCTCCTCCATTGTTGAGAAGCCATGAGTTTAGGGGAGATTAAGCACCCCAGCTTTTGTGCTATTCATAATTTATCTAACCCAGTAAGAGACCACCACACCATTGCTATAGTTACTTATTTGGGTAACAGAGGCATTTCGTGACCATGACCAGGGACATTAATTTAGGAAAAGACATGTGACTGAAGTTGGATCAGTAGTCATGAAAGTAGATTTTCTGAGGGCTTTTCAGAAATAGTCCCCTGCTCTTCTGGGACAGCTACCCCAAAACCATCCCTCTAGCTCTTCCTGGGCAATTGGTATAAGAAATAGCTGAATAATTTTGACCCCACGAGGGAAACCAGCCTTACAAGGAAGCTGAAACTGTTGCCGAAGAGGACAGACAGATGGAAGAAGATGCTCTTAGAGCTTCCCACTTCTGGATTTCCACTTTATGAGCTCCTATGTCTCCTTTGCCGTTTAGGTCAGCTGGAGAGGAATTCTGTTACTAAAAGCCACATGCAAAAGCACATCCAGCCTCAGACTTAAGTAAGTTCTGCTCTACTCACTACCTGCTCTCGGCACAAAGACTGGATCAAGCTCTCAGATCACATCAGGCCCATTTTTTCCCTCTTCATTGTTCTTACTTAAATCCTCACTCCCTACAGATCTCTAGCTCCTGGCAGCCCGGACTCACCTTCTTCACAGCTCATGTTCATTTGTTTTACTGACCTGAATAAGCCAGAGCTTATTATTCTTTTTCATATTCTAATACTCAGTAGGGGCAGCCTTTGGAGAGGGGGCGGAGATAGTCTCCTCTGGGCTTTTGTTTAAGTTGCAGAGGTGCAGCTGTCCACCTTGGAGTCAAACTACCTGAACAGGGAATCCATTATTTTGCTTTCCTTCTTTTGTGTGTGGTTTTACATGAGCTTCAGAGAATTTTATAGCTGAGTGGGACCTTAAACGACATACTAGCTCAATCCCTTTAGACAACAGTTAGAAAAATGGAGGTCTAGAAATTGTAAGTGACTTGCCCCATATCAGCTGGGGATCTCGAGGAAGGACTGTAACTCAGGTAACTCAGGTATGCTGACTCCCAGCCAGTGCCCTCTTTCTGACCCTATGTTTTCACGACATAAGTATTTTAACGGGGGCCTCACTTGCATATATTCTGCGTAGAGCTCTAAGAATTGGCTACTCCTAGAGAGAAAATCACATAGAGATAGAAGCGGTGCTGCTGTCTTTCACCCACAGGACAAGGGCCTGGTCAAGCAACCTGACAGGTTCAAGATTCTCCCATAATTCCCCAGATCAAGAACTATGGAGGCTGTCAGGTTGTCTGTGACAGCAGGGGAGGCCAGAATGGTTCAGACTTTCAACCCAGTCAGATCCATTTTCAGGTTGATAATTTGAAGTGAATTTTCCAAGAAACTGGTGAAAGAGTAACAGAGAAAATTCAAAAACCATCCAATCCTATATCAGTGTTTTTTTTTTTTAATTATTTTTATTTATTTGTTTTTGGCTGCATTGGGTCTTCATTGTTGTGCGTGGGCTTTCTCTAGTTGCGGCAAGCGGGGGCCACTCTTCATTGCGGTGCGCAGGCCACTCTTCATTGCGGTGCACGGGCCTCCCATTGCGGTGGCCTCTCCCGTCACGGAGCACGGGCTCTAGGCACGCGGGCTTCAGTAGTTGCAGCATGTGGGCTCAGTTGTTGTGGCTCACAGGCTCTAGAGCGCAGGCTCAGTAGCTGTGGCTCACGGGCCTAGTTGTTCCGCAGCATGTGGGATCTTCCTGGACCAGGGCTTGAACCCGTGTCCCCTGCATTGGCAGGCGGATTCCCAACCACTGCACCACCAGGGAAGCCCCCTATATCAGTCTTTAAATCCAAAGCTCTCCAAAGATTCCTATAATATATTCCTTGAGGCTCTTGAGGCTTTGGGGAGGCAGTGCATTTCAGTAGTTAAAGACCATGATGTCTGTAGTCAGAGCCTCTGGTTTGCAGCCATCTCTGTCACTTACTGGCTCCATGACCTGTAATAGCAAGTTCATTCCTCAAGAACTGTTTCTGCAACTGCGGATTAGAGTAGCATCTGTTTCATAAGATTTAGGGGAGCCATTAAGTAATTTAGGTTAAATGCTTAGAACAGTGTCTGGCAAATAACATGCCCTCCAAAAGTGATTACTATGAATAGCATCATCATCATCATCAAATGTATTCTTGTCTTTTGCAGAGAAGAAGAAAGGAAGCTTAAAAAAGAAAAACAAATGAGTGAAGAAGAAAGAGAAAAGGTAAGTATGAGAACTAAAGTAAGAGAAATACTGTAAGCACGAATGAAAAGATGGAGAAGAAAATAAAGTAGGAAGGGAAGAAAGGAAGGAGAGATGACTGACTCATTTGTTCTATTCGTGTATGTTGAGGATTGACATTTGTTTCAGGTACTGTGCTTGTTCCAGCAATGAACCTCCTCTGTGTAGTTTACAAGAGAGAAACTTATTAAATAAATGAATAAACACAAAAATACAACTATAATCTCCTGTGAATGCTACATAATATGGTAAAGGTAGACCTCTTTGTGGAAGGGTTATTTACCAAGCTTTTTCTATATTCTAAGCATGGTATAAGGTATATTTGCATACATTATATATTTATTCAGTTTTTCATCTTTTCCTGTATTCATTCTTCATTTATTTTGTAGTTGCAACTATACGCCAGACCTTCAGCATCATGCTTTGCATACAGTTAGAAGTCTGTCCATTTGGTCCAGGTTGTAGAGTAGGGGAGGCAAGTGTTTACAGGAATAAAGGTCATGAAGTCCAGTGGGGGCCATGAAGTAATACACAAGAGGGTGGGAAATTATTCCTGAGGGATGGTCAAGAAAAGACCCAGAAGAAAACCAGCATATTCTTCCACTAATGACTCTAGGACTCTTAACTGGCCCCTACCGCAATTCAGAGATTCCATCTCATCTGTGAAACCATCTCATCTGGGAGAGAGGCCATTAAAAAGATCCTGAAATTCAATATAGAGAAAGAGCTGGAGCCTAGGTTCAGAGTCTCTGATCCATGAAAGTACATGACTTGGACAGAGGGAGGAGAGGTGGTGTTTCAGGGGAAAGTGCCAATGAGAAGATGGAGAATAGCACATTTGGTTCTTGTAGACAATTAGTGACTATCAAGGTCATAGAACTCTGCAAGAGTGGTGCAGGGAGCTTTCCACTGTGATGTGATCTCTCATGACCAATCCACTGAGGCTCCCCTACCTCATTTGCTTTCTTCCAGCTTCTCAGCCAGATCACACCCATTCTCTTTCAGATGAAGACTATAAAAATGGAGGAATCTGGGAATTCATGAAAAAAGAGCTTTTCTCTCACTCAAGTATGCTGTATTCTGCCATTTCTGTGATAAATCTTATGTACTGATAAATATTTAATTTTACTACAAATCTGTGGTATGAATATAAAGGCATCACCTTGAGCATAGAGATATCATTATTCCACCCAGTTATCATTATTCCACCCAGAAAGATGGTTAACCTCTGTAGGCTCTAAAAATTTGAAATTACAAATCTGGGCCAGAGGGCTCTACCCCCATCAACATAAAGAGGTGTATTACAATGACAAAGAGAACCATTCAATACTTTATTCTTGCCCCTTCTACTTGCTTTTACTGTTGACTTGTTGAGCCTTGTCCTGGAGGGGAAAGAGCATAGAATTCAGAAGGAAACAGGCTTGCATTTGAGTGCTGGACCCACCATTTTATCATTTTACTGGAGTACTAACAAGAAGAACAAAACTAGAAAGCTTATCATGTATACAGTAGTCGTTTTGTGCCTGAGCCTGGGCTAAGAACTTTATGTCCATTATCTCACTTAACTTTTAGAGTAACACATCAAGGTTTATCCTGTTATTATTCTCATTCTACTCATGGAAAATGAATATTGAGAATCTGCCAGGCACTTTGTGTGCATACACAGACACACACACACACACACACACAAACACACACACACACACAAACAGCCTTTGTTCAAGGTCACACAATTTCTATTGCAGAAGACTAGATTCAAATACATTCTTGGACAATTCCAAATTTCAGAGACTTAAACTGATATAATGCATACTTTCCTTTACTTTCTGCCTCTCTTCCCTTACTTTCTTTGACTCTCAGTTGTTTTTATTTTGTTTTTTTTTTTAAGAACAATTCAAAATCAGCCACAATGATCAGCCACAATGATCTTAGCACATTGTTTTGAGAATTAAATGGGACTGTGCATGCAAAATGTCTGGGCCATAGAAGCAGGCCTATAAAAGTTTGTTCCCTTTCGGTTTCTGAATCATCAACCTTCTCTCTCCTTGGAGTTCTCCTCCACCATCTCAGCCTCTCCATCTTTTCCCTGCCCTGCCCCCTTGCTTGGACACAGATGGCAGAGAGGTCCACTGACACAGGCCATCGTTACTGCTAGATGCGTGTCTGGGGTCAAGTAATTTCTTCATTATCTTTCCTTATTGCAAACAGCTTTTGTCAGAGAAAGGGTCCATTAGTAAATATTGATGCCAGCAGGCAGAGCATGCAAGTTGTCAAACAGCTGAAATGAGGAACTGTCAGCTCGGCGGCAAGAACATGAAAGCCAGCTTAAAGCAAACAGTGAATAAAAGAGTAACGTAAGGAGAAGAATAAGCAAAACACTCATCAACAATGAACAAAGGGAAAGAAAGTTTCAGGTTGTGTTGTTTGGAGCTAGTGTGCCACTTCACAAAAGCCAGTATCTAAGACAGAATTCAGCTTAAATCAATTTGCAAAGAAATTAAGAAAAAGGAAAAAAGAATCCATGATGACTACCATCTGCAATGTGTTTAGAAGTCAAATATAAGATGCAAACATTGCTTTCAAGAAGTTCACAGACTAATAAAGTGGTATAGTTTGGTTATTAAGAATAGAGTTTTTGCATTTAGAAAAATCTGGATGTAAAATCCAGTGGTATGACCTTGAGTTGCCTATATGAATCTCAGTTCCTGCCTTGTAAAATGGAAGTTTTAATGTCAACACCATCGGACTGACATGAGGGTTAGGAAACCATATGACATCATCTCTAGCACATTGTATGTGCCCCCAACATCACTGATTTTTAAGAGTGATAAGATATTGTCACATAACATAAGAGAAAATTCTAGGAGTAAAAAGATAGCTTTTGAGATGGTCTTGGAGCTCAAAAATGACATCTCTTTGCTTGGATCAGGAATTAGGAAATTAAGTGGGAACATTTAAATTATTTATTGATAAAGGTTAGAATTTGGCCATGCTAATTTTGTAACGACTGGTATAGGCAGGAGGAACAGTGAGAACAAAGGTGAGGAAGTGGGAAAGCTTGGAGCACAAGCAACAAACAGGGGGCTATTGCATTTGTCTTTGATTATGGTGTGTGGAGAAGGGATTGTTAGAGATAAAACTATGATAAAACTTTGATTCCAGACCTTAAAAGTCTTAGCTGCTAAGCCAATAAGTTAGGACTTCAATCTTCAGTTATAAAGTTGGCATTGATGGTTTTCTGGCACAGGAGGGAAATGTCATCATTTCTTTTCATCAGGGCACAGTTCCACCTCTAACCTTAAAAATTTGCATAGTGTGGCGTTCAAAGGCATTGGTTCTGATGTTCAGTGGTCTGCTTTGAGGCTCGTGCTACTGTAGAAACTCAAGCAAGTTTTTTCACCTCTTTCTACTTCAGTTTCTTCATCTGTAAAATGAGACTATTATAATCTCTAACTCATAGTAGTAGTACATAATGATTAAATGAGATAATACATTGCATCATTTAGAACAGAGCCTGGCATCATCATCACCTAGTACCAAGGTCAATCAGTTACTCAGTAATGCTCAATAAATGCTATAGTTATTACTGAATAAATAATCAACCTATGTGGTTGGTGATGATGGTTTATCAGTCTTTCTCCTACAGCTGATACCCTACATCCAATTTCCTCTTTGACTGTGGGTATGGCTATGCCATGAATCTATGTCTAAACCATCATGGTATAAAATATAATGGCTTTGGCAGGACTGCAATGGAGATACCACAACAGGAATGACAGAATAGCTGGGCATCATGAGGAAGATCGTGCTGAGAAATCAGGTCCAGGGTGGTCAGAGACAGGTATCAGAACTCAGAGAAGCACCCGCCTTCCAAGAAAATCACTGGTTGTTTTCCTGGAGGAGGAGCATTCCATTTGACATTTGGTTCAGTTTGCTGTGAATGAATGTCCCTGCTGTTTTGTTCTAATTGTGTCTAAGTCATTGGACTTTGTAATCTTGCAATTATTAGCCCCAAGCTACTGGTGCCCTACTGATTCTCTGTCACTTTCCACCAAACCAGCCTCCTATGTATAAAACCCTGAAGTCTACCTATAGAATGAACTTCATACTTTCCAAAGTTTCACAGATTACACTGATTGGAGCTTTATAACGACTGTTGGAGTCTAGGAAGAATATATATGGTCTTCCTTATAAGGAAGTAAACAACAGAAAGAGAAAATGGCTTGCTCCGCTATGCAGTGAGTAGGAAGCACTGGCCACGCAATCCACGGTGCTCTGCCTGGCTGTACTACCCCTGGCACTGTACTGCCCCTCTATCTGCCTAGAGATGGCAAATTCCAATAAACACGGGCCGACAAGACATACAAGAATATTACTCTCAAATCCAAAGCCTACCACTTGCATGGTGCTTCTTCTCAAAATGTTTAAATGGCTTTTCATTACACCTCATGTAACACAGCACAATAACAGACTGTTAGTCTTACTTCAAAAGTTAGGCAACTATGGGAGAGAAGGAGGGTTTGGGAAATAGGGCCTACAGGATAGCTTAGAAAGATTGGGACTGTTTAGCTGGGAGAAGGGAAGGTGGATGAGTAACTTAATAATCTGCAAGGATTAAAGCCCAGCTGTTATCCATTTCCACCCAGGATAGTAGGGAGGAAAATGCAGTAGTGAGAATTTAGTTACAGCATTATGAAGAACTTATTTTTTTTCCTTTAGCTATAAGGTCTACTAGACACCAAAACATGATACTAAGCAAAATTATAGACTTTTCCCCTGGAAATATTCCAGAATAGGGTATCTATGCTTGCCAGTAGTTCCTAAGCACTACTTCTTAGACCATTAAGATCAACTTGCTTGGAGTATCTCTTACAAATACGGATTCCTGGGACACACTTCAGACCTCCAGAGTCACGGTCTCTGGGTAGAGGAACAGGATTTATATACTTTAACAAGGCACCAGGTGAGTCTTGTGCACAGCCGTATTTGAAAAGCCCTTGTGTATGCAGAATCAGTAAAATTTAACACGACAAGAATGTACTGAGTGCCCACTTGGTGATCCTACCACTGCTGTTAGTCTCAGGGAGTAAAGATAATAAAAGAATGTAGTATAATTTTAGCCCTTGTGGAGCTTTCAGTAAAATAATTAAAGACTAATGATGAATTAGGGCAACTGTTTTGTCCTTAATGTACTGTGATTTGGGGAAAGTTTCTTAACTCCTTTGGCCTGAGGTCCTAAACAGTTAAATCGAGGAGTTGAATAAAATGCTGTATAAGTTCCTGTGAATCTTTAAAATAATACAATGCAGAAGAAAGCCTATTTTTCAAAAATAACTAAATGTTAATTAAAAAGAATGAGAAGGAACATCAAGAGGGAGACTAATTTCTGTGGGCAGTACTTGCTAGAGAAGGCCTCAGGGAGAACAGGAGACAAACTTGCCACTGAAGGATGGGTGTGATAGAAATATAAGTTCATATGCATATGTGGAGAGGAGGCTCCATGTTTTCCAATACTACATGTACCAGGTACACACGTTACACCATTTAGTATCTATAAAGGCTTGTGTTTTGTTTTTAATTAATTTATTTATTTTTGACTGCGTTGGGTCTTCGTTGCTGCGCGTGGGCTTTCTCTAGTTGTGGTGAGCAGGGGCTACTCTTCGTTGCGGTGCCCGGGCCTCTCATTGCGGTGGCTTCTCCTGTTGCGGAGCACGGGCTCTAGGTGCACGGGCTTCAGTAGTTGTGGCACATGGGCTCAGTAGTTGTGGCTCACAGGCTGTAGAGCACAGCCTCAGTAGTTGTGGCACAGAGGCTTTGTTGCTCCATGGCATGTGGGATCTTCTCAGACCAGGGACCAAATCTGTGTCCCCTGCATTGGCAGGCGGATTCTTAACCACTGCGCCACCAGGGAATTCCCTAAAGGCTTGTGTTTTGAAAGTAGGGACAATATTTAGAGATTTTTGCCATCACCTAAGTAGGTACTTTATAAATATTATTGAATAATCACTATTAACATTATTTTCCAAGTGGAATAAAAGAGCTTTCTCTGTCTTTCTCCAAAAAAAATTCTTATGTTTGCATGGCATGGGGATGGAAAAAAAGAAAGGAAGAAAAAGGGGAGGGCAGGAAAGGAAGGATGGAGGGAGAGAGGAAAGGAGGGAGGAAGGAGGAAGGAAGAGAAAGCAAGCTGTGAAGGTGGAAATTAGATGGAGAGTACAGGATACTGAAAACCTGAGTCTTGTTTGAGTAAGAGGATGAATGCTCAGTTGTTTTTCATGGTTGTTGTTACTATAATCGGGTTTACTGATTGATTGGGGAGCGACAAGGAGGTGGTGCACGCGGATTTCAATGATGCATTTTTTTAAAGGACATCTAAATTTAAAAATCGGAACATGTTACATATAAATATAGTAGCTTTAGATTTCCTAATCTGTTGAACATTTCCTTATTAAGTAGGGCTAAGAGCTCCTTAAACAAGATGGCTCTTGTTTGTTTTTGTTGTTTGTTTTCTGTTCATAGGAAGAGAGAGCTTTCTCAGCTTCTAAAGGGCTTGCGTCTCATGGATTTCTGTCTCAAATCCTCACAGCAAAACTTGATGAAGTGTCCACGTATTTATCTGTGCATGGATGACACAAATTCACAAGGCTCCCGATAGTTAAGAACTTGGATTTAAGTTCAGTTAAACATAAATTCAAATCATTTTTCTGCCTAAAGAGCTGTGCGATTCTGAATAAAAGCTATTTGCCTTTCTGAGAGTTGTTTCCCTCATCTAGAAAATTGGGATGTCTCTGTGCAGACTCAGTGACACGATGTATATTTTATATTTCATTGATCAAGTATGTCTTGTGAGATGTGACTGTAAAGCAACTTACAATCCATTCTAGTACATGAGGTGCTTCTGTGCTCTCAGACAGGCACCTCATCTACTCTGGTCACCACAGAAAAAGTTTTAAGGTAACTAAATTATAAAACTCTGTCTCAGTTTAATAATTAGTATGCCCTGTCCCATACAATCCTCACAACCTGGAACTTGATATAAAACTAAAGCTTCTCCCCCACCCTTTCCTTCTAGGCATGCTTCAGTCTCACACCCTGTAGAGGCAAAAGGGTATGTCGACAGCATCTGCTTCATTCATTCCAAAGACCCTGGGATCTATGATCAGAGTAAGGGTTGGAGGGGAGGAAAGGGAGTCAGTAGGAAAGTTCCTCCTTGACTGACACTGGCTGGGGACATAGCTGCAGTGCCCTTTGTGCCTGAAAGATGTTTCATGCTATCCATGTCCATCGTGGGTCCTTCTGGCACTACCACCCCCAACTCTTGAGTATCTATCACCTGAATTTTTGTGATGCGTCTCTATGCCAACCCACCTCTTGCTATTCAGCCCACTGTCTTCAGCCATATCGTGGTCCTCATGCCCATCCATGCAAACCTCTTAGACAATTCTAGATAACTCTAAACCAGTGTTCTTTATTGCATGGCTTATATCTGGTTTAGGGTAAAGGCCATACATACTTTGCTCTATCAAACAGGAAGGATAGTTATTTCTAAAACCACAATTGTCCCTGATCACTTTATCCAGGCTTTTGACTTTTATATTTCTCAGTCATAACTCAGACAGTAGGATGCAAGAGGAATATTCAATAAGCTCTTCAAATGGTTTCCCTAAAGTCCATGTCTTGATGTGATGTGAACAGGGACACCCTCCCCAATTGTACCCTTAAAGCATATGCAGTGCTGTTTCCAGAATTCCTTCTTCACTCTCCAATTGATTACTGTCTTGTACCCCTAATGAGAGATAAGGGTTGAAAAGGTGTCAGGTTATTATCCACTATTTTGACATGTTTGCTTCTTGGTCTAGAATCTCATTTTAGAATATGCCTCAGTCCAAATTTCCATTCTAACATTCTGTTACATATAGAAAGCTGCTAATATAGTACTTGGTCATGTTGTTAGGAAGGGCAGCATTCACTGTAGTGTTAGGAAGAGCAGCATTCACTGTAGTGTAGTTATAATAGCATCATATTATTCTTAGAGAAACACACACATATATGTGCAGTTTATGATGCCACATTTAAGAGTGCCATTGGCAAACAAGTATTTCCAAGACAAAGTTCAGCAAGAGCAAAGTTCATAGTGATGTCAAGTTTATTTATTTTTTGACATGTCCTGGCAGTTATCCGCCAGACACCAGGGCATCAAGGGGGGAAAAATTCCTTTGAGATGAGGTCACACATTATGAAACAAACACAATGGCAGCCAAAAGTTTACTATAAACAGTAATAATGGTTCATTTAAGACCCCTATGTTCAGCATGAGACTACTGACTGATTCATCCCTACTTTTTCTCTGTCAAAAACTATTCACGCTGTCTGTTTCATGCAGAAATTGTAGTAAAATTAAACTTGAATAGGAGAGCTTTCCTTCCTTCCTCTTCCCCCCTTCCCTTCCTCCTTCCCTTCGTTGCCTTCTTTCCTTCCTTCTATTTTCCTTCATCCACTCCCTCCTAAATCACTTAATGCAAAAGCCATTAGGTGAGCTGTATCAAGGTTTCATCCCTCAGAGAAGGAGGTCAATGCCTAAGAGGCTCCTACTGGAGCCTGAATGGGTGAGGCTGTCCACTGAGAGGACCTGGGAACAGTGACACCTCACAACAATGAACATATCTGACACCCAGATCTTTGTCTACAAGATATTCTCCACTAAAAGGAACCAGGAATCCTGAGAGAAATTGCTGATTTCAGGGTTGTGGGGACTAAAGTGCAAGATGAGCCTGATACAGCTTGGTGCACCGGAAAGACGGTGAATACAAAGCGTAATGTGGATGGGTAAAAAAGGCACAGAAACCAGCCGGAAGGACCTCCCACTGGAATGAGCTAGGCTTCCAATTCAGTTAGAAGTTGTGATGTATTATAACCCATTGAATAAAGTAGGGACCCATGAGTCCATTCTAATATACAGAAATAAACAAAATGGGGGAGAATAAAACACTTTTCCTTGTACTAGAATGCCACCTAATAAATGGAGAGGGAACAATGGTGAGAGAAAATCACCATTGGGTAACCATAGTAATTAATTTCTCCAATCAACATTAATGGTGCTGAAACTAGTGGGTGGGAGTTTGATAAGGAACAGAATATTCACCTAGTTTCAAAATAACTCCTCACATAATACTTATTAATTACAGAACTAACTGTACAGTGGAGAAACCTTGTAGACACAACCCTAATCAGGTGATCAAAGTTTACATCACCTGTAGGGGGACAAACTGAAACTGTGTACCACTTGATAGGATACAATGCGAAAAACACTGTCTCCGATTTTATGTTTTTGCCAGAAAATCTATAATCTAAACCTGACCATGAAGAAATGCCAAACATTCACATTGAATGACAGTCCACAAATTAATTGGCCTGTGATATTAGAAAGTATCCAAGTCATTGAAGACTAGGACAGCTGAGGAACCGGTCCTGATTAAAGGATACAAAAAAATGTATGACAATTAAATGTGACATGTGATTCTGGAATGGACCTTTTTGCTATAAAGGACATTTACGGAAATTAGAGCTACTTGGAAAGGGTTTTTTAAATTAGGTGTTAGTAATACACCAGTATTAATTTCTTCATTTTGGAGGTTGTATTGCAGTGACGCTGGATAAAGTTCATGTTCATAGGACTTACTCACTGATGTTTTCAGGGTGATGGGACACTATGTTCACAACTCCCTCTCAAGTGCTGCAGGGAGTTAAAAAATAATCTTTCTACTATTGTTGCAAATTTCTGTAAGTTTGAAACTACTTCTTAAAAATGTTCTTAAATAGAGGGCAAGTTACACAGATACTTTCTCTAGTAATCTCAATTACAGATTGTCCCAAGTCAACTAGAGCATGGCTTGATAGCATCTAGTTATAGAATGGGGGCAGTTGAGAGCTGACTAGCTCTCCCAGACTGTGCTTGTACACAAGCCCATTCTCATGCACAAGATACTTTGGTAATTTGCTTGATTTTATATGAATAAATATTAGTGAGCCATACCACATTGTATTGCGTGTACTGGGCATTTAATAAAGAGGAAAAAATCATTAAAGTTGCCTAATATGCATTGAAAATGAGGTTATGATTACATCTCTAAATATTTTAAGTACTTTTTAATGGAAGAGTGGTTGCATTTATTTCTGCAGGCACAGAAGAGAAACCAACTGTTGGAAGATTAAGGTTCCAATTCTGATTTGAGAAGGAATAACCTTATGATGAATGCTGCTGAAGAAAGGCACTGCCTTGTGAGGTAGTGAGCTCCCCAAAGCTAGATCTGATCAAGCCAAGTCTGTGTGATGACCTGTTAAGGATGTGGCAGAAGAGGTAAATGATGTAGGGGAAAGGGTAAGTTGCCCGATATCTAAAATCTCAAACTGAAATACTTAAATTAACATCTATAATCCCTTGAGCAATGAAAGGTGGAATTAATTAGGTCAATCAGTAGCTCCTTGAGATTCTACTCAAGAAGGTGGAGTCTTAAATATGGATTTTTTTATTCTTACTCATGAATATATCAAAGATGTTCCTCTTCTAAGGATAAGTAAGACTTTAAAATGTCCTTTTATCCCTCTGTTGGTTCAATAACCATCTCATGTTGATGGTCCTGGCTTCAAGTGGAAGAAAAAAAAAAAAAAACCTTCTATACTGCCAACAAAACAAAAATAATGAGATAATGGAAGAACACTGACTGATCGTCACTTCATAATTGAAAGATGGGCCTATTAAAGGGACACAGCAGGCCTGAAGGGATTGCGGCTCATTTGCACAAATGCTAATTTTGATGTGTGGGTCTTCATATCCATAAGCATAATGTGGCTGGGCCAGCAGGATGAACGACGCATTCTTCCCTCAGGAGGCCTATGCCTCAGTGAATCAATGCCAGAAGGGCCATTTGCTGGGGCTGGGTGATGGGGTACTTATTCTCCCTTCTTGTGCTCGGGGACAGAGCCAATCTGAATTGCTAGGATGCTGTGTATATAGGGCAACTATCTTCTCCATATTTCTCTAGATTTTGTACAGTGGTAGCTATGAAGCCTAGAGCAAATGACCTCTCTTCTCTAGCCTTAGTTTCCTCAGTTATAATATAAGGGATTTGGAACAGATAGACGAATGTCTCTGAGGCAACTCTGCGTGACAGGTAGTATGATATGAGAGAAGGAACTTGGCCTTTTAAGTCGGAGAGACCTGGATTCAAATTCTACCACAGCCGCTTGTGAGACCTTGAGCAAGTTTACTGAGCTCTCTTAGAACTACTTCCCTCAGCTGAAGATGATACCTTCTCTTCAGGGTATTGGGTATGTTAGCTGGCAAAAGCCCTTGATGAATACTTGCTGCATGGCTGAATTTTATATATGTTAATTTACTGTACACCAATATGTGCATAATCAAATAATCAAATATTTACATCTATGCACATAACCCCCCATGAAATCCAGAGAAGATAAAAAACATGGTCAAGTAATAAGGATGTGCTATGGATTTAGCTGAGTGAGAATCCTTTGCCCCAAGCTCACTCAGCCCCATTAACAGAAGGCTAGCACTCAGTAAATGTTTGTCACATGAATAAATGAACAAAAAGAGCCCATGGCAACCCCCATCCTCCTAAGTGGAAATCCATAGTTTTAATGCAAATTCTAGGAAAATAGAGTTTTCAACAAGGATACTAACTTGCCATCTGCTTTTTCTTCTTTTCCTTTTTCTTAGCTCTATCAGGTTTGTTATGATAACTTAGTGGAAGGAGTATTTCTCAAGGAATACTGAGTTCAGTTCCATCTAATCCCATATGGAAAGACCTGTGGGTCTCTGTGCAACCCTAAAATCGGTTTCTTATAAATCCACTAAAATAAATAACTCAGGGCCTGTCCTGAGTTATCGAGAATGAAAATGTAGTGGTAGAACACGAAAAAATATATATTTTATATTACTTCTCTCAAATTCTTTTGGAAAAGATAATGAACTATAATGGCAAGGAATATTCTAATTTTCTCAAGCAGGAAAAAAGAGAGTTGGATGAGTTGGAAAAAAATGGACTTAAAAAACAGTACCGTACTTGATGTTTAAAAAAATCAAACAAAAGGCCACAAATTGAATGAAATAGCTTTTGTTAATGCTCAAACTTACAGGGCCAGTTAGAGCTCATTAAGAGGTGAGAGGAACTATGCAGATGAGATCAAGTTTGGTAATTGGCTGGTTCTGAATCCATTAGAAAGGTTATAGGGTTGTATGGGTGGGTTATGTTTTATAGAGGAATGATTAGAAGTATTTAATGGGCCAATGAGTTATGAGGCTGGGATTGGTTTGGTGATATAATGTCTAGTTTAGCATTAGTCTGCGGACAAGGTTATGTGGATAGGATTAAATTTGGAGAATAGGTCAGCTATGATCATAATAGGTGGGTTATAGGGTTATAAAAAGTGTCCTGTGTTTGATGGCAATGAGAAAACGAGAATCTAATTAGACTTCACTTGCATCCTTAGCACTTCTAATACTCTAAGGGTTTTTTAAAATTTAATTTTATTTATTTTTTTATACAGCAGGTCCTTATTAGTCATCCATTTTATACACATCAATGTATACATGTCAGTCCAAATCGCCCAATTCATCACACCACCATACCCACCCCCGCCCCTTTCCCCCCTTGGTGTCCATATGTTTGTTCTCTACATCTGTGTCTCAATTTCTGCCTTGCAAACCAGTTCATCTGTACCATTTTTCTAGGTTCCACATATAGGCATTAATATACAAGATTTGTTTTTCTCTTTCTGACTTACTTTCACTCTGTATGACAGTCTCTAGATCCATCTGCATCTCAACAAATGACCCAGTTTTGTTCCTGTTTATGGCTGAGTAATATTCCATCGTATACATGTACCACATCGTCTTTATCCATTCGTCTGCCTATGGACACATAGGTTGCTTCCATGACCTGGCTATTGTAAATAGTGCTGCAATGAATATTAGGGTGCATGTGCCTTTTTGAATTATGGTTTTCTCTGGGTATATGCCCAGTAGTGGGATTGCTGGATCATATAGTAATTCTGTTTGTAGTTTTTTAAGGAACCTCCATACTGTTCTCCATAGTGGCTGTATCAATTTACATTCCCAACAGTGCAAGAGGGTTCCCTTTTCTCCACACCCTCTCCAGCATTTGTTGTTTGTAGATTTTCTGATGATGCCCATTCTAACTGGTGTGAGGTGATACCTCATTGTACTTCTGATTTGCATTTCTCTAATAATTAGTGATGCTGAGCAGCTTTTCATGTGCTTCTTGGCCATCTGTATGTCTTCTTTGGAGAAACGTCTATTTAGGTCTTCTGCCCATTTTTGGATTGGGTTGTTTTTTTAATATTGAGCTGCATGAGCTGTTTACATATTTTGGAGATTAATCCTTTGTCTGCTGATTCATTTGCAAATACTTTCTCCCATTCTGAGGGTTGTCTTTTCGTCTTGTTTATGGTTTCCTTTGCTGTGCAAAAGCTTTGAAGTTTCATTAGGTTCCATTTGTTTATTTTTATTTCCATTACACTAGGAGGTGGATCAGAAAAGATCTTGCTGTGATTTATGTCAAAGAGTGTTCTTCCTATGTTTTCCTGTAAGAGTTTTATACTGTCCAGTCTTACATTTAGGTCTCTAATCCATTTGGAGTTTATTTTTGTGTATGGTGTTAGGGAGTGTTCTAATTTCATTCTTTTACATGTAGCTGTCCAGTTTTCCCAGCACCACTTATTGAAGAGACTGTCTTTTCTCCATTGTATATCCTTGCCTCGTTTGTCATAGATTAGTTGACCATAGGTGTGTGGGTTTATCTCTGGGCTTTCTATCGTGTTCCATTGATCTATGTTTCTGTTTTTGTGCCAGTACCATATTGTCTTGATTACTGTAGCTTTGTAGTGTAGTCTGAAGTCAAGGAGTCTGATTCCTCCAGCTTTGCTTTTTTCCCTCAACACTGCTTTGGCTATTCAGGGTCTTTTGTGTCTCCATACAAATTTTAAGATTTTTTGTTCTAGTTCCATAAAAAATGCCACTGGTAACTTCATAGGGATTGCATTGAATGTGTAGATTGCTTTGGGTAGTATAGTCATTTTCACTATATTGATTCTTCCAACCCAAGAACATGGTATATCTCTCCACCTGTTGGTATCACCTTTAATTTCCTTCATCAATGTCTTATAGTTTTCTGCATAGATGTCTTTTGTCTCCCTAGGTAGGTTTATTCCTAGGTATTTTATTCTTTTGTTGCAATGGTAAATGGGAGTGTTTCCTTAATTTCTCTTTTAGATTTTTCATCATTAGTGTATAGGAATGCAAGAGATTTCTGTGCATTAATTTTGTATCCTGTAACTTTACCAAATTCATTGATTAGCTCTAGTAGTTTTCTGGTGGCATCTTTAGGATTCTCTATATATAGTATCGTGGCATCTGCAAACAGTGACAGTTTTACTTCTTCTTTTCCAATTTGTATTCCTTTCATTTCTTTTTCTTCTCTGATTGCCGTGGCTAGGACTTTCAAAACTATGTTGAATAACAGTGGTGAGAGTGGACATCCTTGTCTTGTTCCTAATCTTAGAGGCAATGCTTTCAGTTTTTCACCATTGAGAATGATGTTTGCTGTGGGTTTGTCGTATATGGCCTTTATTATGTTGAGGTAAGTTCCCTCTATGCCCACTTTCTGGCGAGTTTTTTTTATCATAAATGGGTGTTGAATTTTGTCAAAAGCTTTTTCTGCATCTATTGAGATGATCATATGGTTTTTATTCTTCAATTTGTTAATATGGTGTATCACATTGATTGATTTGCATATATTGAAGAATCCTTGCATCCCTGGGGTAAATCCCACTTGATCATGGTGTATGATCCTTTTAGTATGTTGCTGGATTCTGTTTGCTAGTATTTTGTTGAGGATGTTTGCATCTATATTCATGATTGATATTGGTCTGTAATTTTCCTTTTTTGTAGTATCTTTGTCTGCTTTTGGTATCGGAGTGATGGTGGCCTCATAAAATGAGTTTGGGAATGTTCCTTACTCTGCAATTTTTTGGAAAAGTTTGAAAAGGATGGGTGGTAGGTCTTCTCTAAATGTTTGATAGAATTCACTTGTGAAGCCATCTGGTTCTGGACTTTTGTTTGATGGAGATTTTTAATAACAGTTTCAATTTCACTACTTGTGATTGGTCTGTTCATATCTTCTATTTCTTCCTGGTTCAGTCTTGGAAGCTTATACCTTTCTAAGAATTTGTCCATTTCTTCCAGGTTGTCCATTTTATTGGCATAGAGTTGCTTGTAGTAGTCTCTTAGGATGCTTTGTATTTCTGTGGTGTCTGTTGTAACTTCTCCCTTTTCATTTCTAATTTTATTGATTTGAGTCCTCTCTCTCTTTTTCTTGATGAGTCTGGCTAATGGTTTATCAATTTTGTTTATCTTCTCAAAGGACCAGCTTTTAGTTTTATTGATCTTTGCTATTGTTTTCTTTGTTTCTATTTCATTTATTTCTGCTCTGATCTTTATGATTTCTTTCCTTCTGCTAACTTTGGGTTTTGTTTGTTCTTCTTCCTCTAGTTCCTTTAGGTGTAAGGTTAGATTGTTTGAGATTTTTCTTGTTTCTTGAGGTAGGCTTGTATAGCTATAAACTTTCCTCTTAGAACTGCTTTTGTTGCATCCCATAGGTTTTGGCTCGTCCTGTTTTCATTGTCATTTGTCTCTAGGTATTTTTTGATTTCCTCTTTGATTTCTTCAGTAATCTCCTGTTTATTTAGTAAAATATAGGTTAGCCTCCATGTGTTTGTGTTTTTTACGTTTTTTTCCCCCGTAATTCATTTCTAATCTCATAGCATTGTGGTCAGAAAAGATGCATGATATGATTTCAATTTTCTTAAATTTACTGAGGCTTGATTTGTGACCCAAGATGTGATCTATCCTAGAGAATGTTCCATGAGCACTTGAGAAGAAAGTGTAATCTGCTATTTTTGGATGGAATGTCCTATAAATATCAATTAAATCTACCTGGTGTATTGTGTCATTGAATGCTTCTGTTTCCTTATTTATTTTCATTTTAGATGATCTGTCCATTGGTGTAAGTGAGGTGTTAAATTCCCCCACTATTATTGTGTTACTGTTGATTTTCTCTTTTATAGCTGTTAGCAGTTGCCTTATGTACTGAGGTGCTCCTATGTTGGGTGCATGTATATTTATAATTGTTATACCTTCTTCTTCGATTGATCCCTTGATCATTATATAGTGTCCTTCCTTGTCTCTTGTAACATTCTTTGTTTTGAAGTCTATTTTATGTGATATGAGTATTGCTACTCCAGCTTTCTTTTGATTTCCATTTGCATGGAATATCTTTTTCCATCCCCTCACTTTCTCTCTATATGTGTCCCTAGGTCTGAAGTGGGTCTCTTGCAGACAGCATATAGATGGGTCTTGTTTTTGTATCCATTCAGCAAGCCTGTGTGTTTTGGTTGGAGCATTTAATCCATTCACGTTTAAGGTAATTATCGATATGTATGTTCCTATGACCATTTTCTTAATTGTTTTGCATTTGTTTTTGTAGGTCCTTTTCTTCTCTTGTGTTTCCCACTTCGAGAAGTTCCTTTAGCATTTCTTGGAGAGCTGGTTTGGTGGTGCTGAGTTCTCCTAGCATTTGCTTGTCTGTAAAGCTTTTGATTTCTCCATCGAATCTGAATGAGATCCTTGCCAGGTAGAGTAATCTTGGTTGTAGGTTCGTCCCTTTCACCACTTTAAGTATATCATGCCACTCCCTTCTGGCTTGTAGAGTTTCTGCTGAGAAATCAGCTGTTAACCTTATGGGAGTTCCCTTGTATGTTGTTTTTTGTTTTTCCCTTGCTGCTTTCAATAATTTTTCTTTGTCTTTAATTTTTGCCAGTTTGATTGCTATGTGTCTCAGCATGTTTCTCCTTGGGTTTATCCTGTATGGGACTCTCTGTGCTTTCTGGACTTGGGTGTCTATTTCCTTTCCCATGTTAGGGAATTTTTCAACTATTATCTCTTCAAATATTTTCTCAGTTCCTTTTTCTCTCTCCTCCTTCTGGGACCCCTATAATGTGAATGTTGTTGCATTTAATGTTGTCCCAGAAGTCTCTTAGGCTGTCTTCACTTCTTTTCATTCTTTTTTCTTTAGTCTGTTCCACAGCAGTGAATTCCATCATTTTGTCTTCCAGGTCACTTAACCATTCTTCTGCCTGAGTTATTCTGCTATTGATTCCTTCTAGTGTAGTTTTCATTTCAGTTATTGTATTGTTCATCTCTGTTTGTTTTTTCTTTAAGTCTTCCAGGTCTTTGTTAAACATTTCTTGCATCCTCTCGACCTTTGCCTCCACTCTTTTTCTGAGGTCCTGTATCATCTTCATTATCATTATTCTGAATTCTTTTTTCTGGAAGGTTGTCTGTCTCCACTTCATTTAGTTGTTGCTCTGTGGGTTTATCTTGTTTCTTCACCAGTACATAGCTTTCTCCCTTTTCATCTTGTCTGTCTTTCTGTGAATGTGGTTTTTGTTCCACAAGCTGCAGGATTTTAGTCTCTAATGCTTTTATATGCAGAAACTGCTTTCCACAATGTATGTGTGATCTGGACCAGTAGCCCCCAATAGGTCAGCTATTAATCCAAGCCCTTAATTCCCAGCAGAGTTAAGGTCTTCATTGGTGTGTTACTGAGATATAAAGAAATGCACACTGGGGAAAGGGAAGGGCTGAGATAGTGTTATAAACTTTTCTCAAAACTGGGTTCAAGAGGAGGTGGCATTTGAGTAGAGACATGGATAGCTGAATCCACACTTGTTACAGAGATGGTAATGGAAGTTTTAAAAGGCAGTCTAGGAAGAAGTTGCATTCTGTGAAAACACTTGGGCATGATAAAGAGTCCAGTGTTTTCAAGGAACTCAGAGGTCCTGTGTGGTTTGTGTTGGGGAGAGTTGGGAATAAAAGAAGGAGGGCTATGTCAAGGTGTATTTGTGTGTGCCAAGGGAAGGTCTGGGGAAGAGAGGTGGGCAAGGGCTGGAGTTTGAAGGAAAAGTAGTGATAGACTGGGTTAATAAATGTGGACTCTATCCTTTATGCCAGTTTGTCCCTAAATGCATTCCACAGCAAATAAATGTCATAAGTACATGAAATGATTTTTAAAAATGATTCTGTGGGCTCAAATATGTTTGCTAATGTTACATTTTACATTCTCAGCCTCTATCTCTTCTATAGATGTTCTGTTCACTTTAGAATTTTAAATGTTCTGAGGAATCCTTCAGTTACAAAAATGTGATTCCTTACTCTACCATGTTTTAAGCTTTTTTGATCACAGATACCTTTTCACCTACTCCAACTTCAAATGGAATGGTTATTAATATCCTTTTGAACAAATGTTCTAAGGAAAACACTTTGGGAAATCACTGCTCTAGGAAAAGAGAAGCCCTTATAACAAAGACTAAGAAATAAGACACAAGCATACTCGCTTTTCTCATTTTACAAAGTAAATATAATGATACTGGAAGAATAAGTTACAGCAAAGAAAATGAAAAAAATACTGATGTTGAAGTTTAACAGTCAGTTTGAATTATCTACCGCTAAGTAGGCATACGACCTTCAGAAAATTTATTATTCTCTGTGCATCTCAGTTTTCTTAAGTATATGATTAGGATAAAAAAAGGAATTTAAGACTATTGAATAAGATAATGCTTGTAATGACGAACACAGTGCCTTGCACATAATAAGAGCTTGATTGATGGTAATAGTTGCAATAATTCTAACTTTCCCCACTGTCTCAGGTACTCTGGCATTCTCAGTTCAGCCTCCTGTCTCTAAGTTCAAGTGAGGGAGCTCTTCCCCACATGATGTCCAAGGTTTCCCTTTAATCTGTTGTCATCTTTAGGGGTATTATAAGGAGACCTCTTTACAAGATAGACCAAGGCTACCAGAGTAAAGCTCATGGACTGGGTATCATTTTCCTTCTTGGCTTTTGGATAGTAAAGGTGACTGATGTTAATTGAATAAGGTGTTCATATGGGAAGTCTAAATATCTAACTAGAAAAAGAAGCAGGTTTCTGAGTTGCAAACATCCTAGTTTCATAAGAGGGGAGCCACCAGCTGTCAAGGATGTGGAGCCAACAAAGATGTTAAGCACAAATCACAGACTTTCCAGACATTCCTGTGCCCACTTCTATGCTCATTTCTTTGTGGACAGCCATCCCAGCTGGGGGCTATTTTCTCAGTTCTGAACACCTCCCTGATATTCAGACTTTTAAAATATCCCTCTCTAGCCTCACCAGGCTTCTTGGCTATAACACTCTTAATTTAAAAAAACCTTATTTTTTCTTCTCAAAATTGCTCTTGGTGGAATATGAGAATGATGCTGGATATAAACTAAGTTCAAATAATTAGTAACAACTAAAGTGGTTTCCCTCTTCTTCCAGGGGTTGGCTGGGTTACACTAAAGGAAAAAAAAAAAGTCTGATCTGTGCTTCTTGGGGAGAGGGAAGGAGGGAGACCTGAATTCTGTCCTGGGTAAGTTCCCTGCTCATTTCCAATCCCCCATGACTTCTATGAAATAGTTAAGTTTCTTCATCAAAACAGGCTGAAAATTCAAATTCTTCCTCACTATTACTACTTTGGGTTCAATACTATAGAAACAGAAATGGATTACTCTCACTTTCCCTTTCTTCTTTCTTTTCTTCCTTCAAATCTTTGTTTTGTGTTTTTTTTTTTTTTTTTTACTTTTTCCTTTCTTGGGTGCCCATTACTTTTCTCTCTGACACTCTCACAATACTTTATACACATCTCTGTATTTGGGTTTGGTGTGTTTGTTTGGGGTTTTTACCGTGGTTGTAATGATTCAATTTGTATTCCTCAAAATTTTAAGTTACTCCAAGGCATACTCTTTTTTTCTGCCTGCTCCTTTCCTGGCCCAATTCCCAAAGCTAAACAACTGAACCAAAAAATGCCTGTTGGATGGATGTAAACATCAATGAAAGCATTTTCTAAAATCTCAGTAGTGAGCCTCAGTGTACCCATCTTTTAACAAGAGGGCTGAAGCACGTGATTGTTAGTGTCCATTCCAATAAAGACACTATGTGGTCTGTGCTTAAAAACAAACAAAAGCATTATAAATAATCTGTAGCTGAGCTAATTCAGTCACCTGTCCTTATTTCCTTGTGAATGAGAATCTAATCAATTTTTTTAAATGTTTGAAAACAATACTTGGTTTGTATGCTGTGTATGAAGCTGGAGTGAATTTTGTTCATTGTGTTAGAAATCTGTGAAAACAAGGGGTTTGAATGAGGACAATGGACAGACCCTTAACTATGAAATCACAAATGGGTGGCGCCGTAATAATCAGGTGTATTTATAAATCAGAAACAACTTCCCCAGCAAGACTGTCTTCCCTCCCCTCCCACTGCATTATTCCTCCCTTCTGAAGCTGTCAGCTTGCGCCCGCATTGCTAATTAACTGCACCACTCAAAGCAGGTGAACGGCCCGAGGAAACAAGGAAACAACCCACAATTTTCCTTGTGATCATTTGTACTTCAGGTGTCTGGACCCTGGGACTCAGTCTGCTTGACTTGCCCCACCCACTTTCCACACTGAGCACATACCCACATGCTCACACCTCAGGCAGAAGAAGGAGTGGCCTCTCCAGAGGGGAGAAAGAGTGGGAACCATCTGTGATGTTTGCAAGAGAGAAACCTTTAGACTGACGCAGGAGCTGGACTGAGTGGGAAAGAAGTAGATAGATATGCTCCAAAGCTTCCTAAGGAAACATCCCCTTGGTATTCCCAACACAGAATACCTTCCCGTTAGAGGATATTTCCCCTTGGGAAGCACATGAATCCACCCCTCTCTTCATCCTTATGAGCAAGGTGATTTTATCAGCCATCCACATTTCTCAACGTCCAACACTACTCCTCCAGATTAAATCAGCATCATCTCTCACCCTAATTCCAGTAATAGCCTCCTTCTCCACTATGCAATCACAAATTTTGGTTTGGAGAAATCCAGTTCTAGTTTGGATTCCCCTATTTCACCACTGCTGCTTAGAACTTTAGCTTTTCTCCGTTAATCTTAATGATAGAATCCTAAATTCCTAATGGTTCCCAGTACTCTGCACAACCTTGCCTCTGCCCACCTTCCCAGCTCCCTTACATTACACTGTGCACCTCAGTCAGCATGCACCCGTTCTCCACATAACCCAAGCTTTGTCATGCTTCAGGAAGGACCTCCACTCACGCTATTCCTTCTGCCTGAAACCTTCTTCTTCCAACTCTTTACCTGTCATCCTACTCATCCCACAGGCCTAAGCCTAAACATCACTTTATCATCAGTAACATTGACTCCACTGACAACCTGCACTCACCAATTTAAATGTCTCCCCAGTTATATTCCAACATGTCAGTCTTTATTTTTTTACTTTTTTCCATAGCATTGATTACAATTTGTAGTTACACACATATCAGCCTACATAGCAACGTATGTCTCTTTTACTAGACCAATGGTTATCAACCAGAGGTGATTTTGCCCTCCAAGTGTCATTTGGTAATGTCTGAAGATACTGTTGGTTGTGAAACCTGGGAGAGGTGGAGGCATACTACAGGCATGTAGTGGGTAGAGGCCAGGGATGCTGCCAAACAACCTGCAATGCACAAGATAGCTCTCCGCAACAAAGGATTACCCAGTTCCAAATGGCAGTAGTTGAGACACCCTGCCATAGACTATAAGCTTCATGGCACAGGCAGAAACTATGCCTGTCTTAAACATTTCTGTTTCTCCAGGATCTAAAGTTTGTTTAACATAGATTGTGTTTAACGGATATTGATTAAATGAGTAGTTGGATGATGACATACACCATACTCCAAACACAGGCCATTCACTTGCTGATTAGTCACTTACTAAGCATCATGATATATGAGACCATGTGTTCCTCACTGGTAATATACTGGTAAATCTGAACAGCTTATGCTATCAGGAGCCTTAGAATCTAGAAGAGGAATAAGAAAGTAAATTGCAAGTTAAAACTGAGGGAACTTTTAATGCATCACACATTATAAGAAATTATTTTGTCAGTTGAATGGCATAAAGGATGTTTTTTTAAAAAAGGCACATGAGACTTTCGTTTACTCAATAAGTATTCATTGAAGACAGGATGGTAGGGATGTAGCAGTGAGTAAGACAGACAAGACTCCTGCCTTAATGGAATTTATATTCTAGACGGGAAGGCATACATTAAAAGGTATACAAAAAAAACAAGATCATTACAACTGAGCTATGTGTTATGAAAACAGTAAGTAAGAGGATGAGATAAAGCATAATGTGGAGTGTCCACTCTAGATAGAATGATCAGACAAATCCTCTCTGAGGTGGCATTTTATATGAAATTAGGGTATAATTGTGAGCTTCCGTAATTATGAGCTATTACGAAAAGTGGGCAGATATATAAAAAACTGTATAAAATCACTTTCCAAACAAATGAAACACAATATGCAATGTCTCAGATGTAGGAGAGACCTTGCATGTTAGAGGGACAGAGAAGAGGTCAGTGAGTCTAGAATCCAGTGAGATTCAGGAAAAATGGTAACCAAACAAAGCTGGAGAAACATAGAAGCAAATTATGAACATTCTCTAAGCCATGGTAAAATGTATGGATTTTTATTCTAAAAACAGTGGATGAATTTTCTAAATTTAAATTTATATTTTAAATCATCGCTCTGGCTGTTTCATGAAGAGAAATGGAAAAGAGTGGAACAGAAGCCTGTTAGTAAGCTAGGGCAGTGGTCCATGTGAGAGGTGAAGATGATGTCCATATGGTGGTAGAAGTCGAAAACAAGAGAAGTAAATGGACTTGAGAGGTTTTTCTGAGTTGTGATAGACAGGAGTTTGTGATAAGTTAAATTTGCAAGGTGAGGGAAAATGAAAACTCAAGATAATATCCAAGTTTGGCCAAAGGAATTGAGTGTAGGAAGTACTGTATTGTTTAAATAGGGAAGATTGAGGGAAAAAAAGATGCTTGTGTGTGTTGTTGGTGATGGCTAAGGACTACAGGCTGGACATAGTACAACTGCAACGTTAAGCATGACTACAGCAATAGCTTACATAGCACTCAGTATATATCACACACTCTTTGATGCATTTTATAGCCTTTGGGTGTTGTAATCTTCAGGACAATCCTGTGGGAGAGATGTGACCCCTCTCCTCATTTGACAAAGGAGGAAATCAAAGTAAAGAGAGTCAACCTATCTCAGGTGAAACAGCCAAGTATCATGGAAGTGGATATACAAATAAGGCAGGTATATAGATGAATCTGTAATTCAGAACAAAGTTCTAGCCTGAAGATGTCAAATTGTAAGCCATCACAGTTTAGATGGTCAGGAGATTTCATATCTCTGTACAAAGAGAATCTAAGCAGGAAAAAGAAAAGCCTTTCTGCTTTGGTAATTTGATTAAATAATGTAAAGAAAGATAGAAACAAATGAATAAGTAAGTCTTATTTCAATGGTAAATTTATATTCTGTACTAGTGAAACAAAATGGAAAATGTCTGAATTCTTATGATTTTCAGGGCTTTAAACAGCAGGCTAAGAAACTCTGTTTTCTGTAGGTATTCTGGGCTATGTGAGAGGTTTTGTGGGGAAGAGAAGGCACCAGCATAAAGTGGTGCTTAGAGATAGCAGATCAGGCAGTAGAAAGCAGAACCGTTAAGAGTTAAGTAGCGAATAGAAGTTCTGAAATCATTTAAAAGGCAAGTGCAATACCAAATTTCCTCCCAGGGACAAGGAATAAAAGAACAGAGTAAACAATACATGGTGTTAGCAAAGGGGGGGGCATCACGAGGGACCAATAAATTCATTTTAGCTGAACAGCCCAATTTCCCTGGGGATTCTGTCTCTCAAAATGATATTTCTCCTTCATGCCTCCAATGTGTCCCTTCTCTTTCACTTTCCTTGAAGATACGTGATTTAAGAGCTGTTGGGATCTTGTCAAAGGAAACATTCTCTGGGTTTCAGGTTCTCAACAAATGGAGCTTGGATGAGAAATTTCCATCTGGCATAGATACGATGTAGTGTGTATAAATCTCTGCACGTAGATTTGAAGATCTAAATTATGCACATCTAAAATCTTCAAACACTTAAAATCTATTCTTCAGTGTCTAAATAGTTGCTGCTAGCTCCTTTTTGTCCTGAATAACCCTTATGTGAAGCTACTCTGAAGAATGTGGAAAGAAAGGTAGCTAATATTTATGATTGCCTTCTATATTTCAGGCTTTGTGTTATAACTACAGCTACCTCCAATGGCAATTAAGTTGTTTATTTATCTAACACAATTGACTTCTCTACTTATGTGAATTTCTCATTAGACCACAAAGCTTGCACAATAGTCATATAGTTGAGAACATGAGCCCTATGGCCACATTTTTCTGGGTTTAAGTCCCAGCTTCCATCCTATATATAGGTGTAAAAATTTGCACAGGTAATTTAACCAATCTCGGCTTCCTTTCTTCATTAAAAAAATGGAAATATTAATAGAACTCATGATGAGGATTAAGAGTTGATAGATGTAAGCTGCTCAGTAAATTGTCTATCATATTACATCAATAAATTATTTTATTGTATCTCTCATATATAATTGGAGATCAAAAATATTTGATGTTGGTATTGTTGGAAAATGGTACGCTCTAATGTGAGTTCCTTAAAAAAGTGACTTTGAAGGTTGTTTGATTTAAAGAGATTGAGAAATGTTGAGTGCAGTATGGCTGTATTGATGATCTAGCTCAGTAATGAAGGAGAAAAGTAGAGTTCAGAGGAAGACAAGAACCCAGGTCCCAAATGGTGTTTTGCAATGAAGCAATGTTCAATATATGACATTAATGAGTAGTAAGGGGTGCTTAGAAACCAGGAGTCTGGTCAAAGGGTCCATGCAGATACTGTGAGACTTCCACATTTATAACTAGGAACTTAAATATTGTTTTAAAAACATTTGAGCATTTTGGGGAGGAACGGGTCACTTATATAAGATACTAAAAGGAGTCCATAAATCAATAAAATGTACAGTTGGAGACTGTGAGACACAAAGGACTGCTTTTTATAAGAGAGCATAAGAAAGATTTGTAATAGAAGCAAAAACAAGCTACAGAGTGGTGACATCACCTCAGAGACCATAAGGTGAGAAATAATAAACCAGCTTCAGAGAAGAAGTGTTGTCAGGGGAGAGTTGGTTTCAGAAACAAAAGAAGGTGAGGGAACATTCTCTGAGAATGTTTTCTGACATAAAGGAGACATTTATAATGGAGCTGAGGTTATAACTGGCACAGAAGTAAGAGTCAAGAGATATCAATATTTCAGAAAGCAGGAGGCACAGATTATTATAAACAAAAGTACATGGTAAGATATGTAACTGTATGTGTGTGGCAGGGGAAGAGTGGGTGAAAGGGCTTGAATTTTGATGGCAGGCAAGGATGTCCATGCTGAGAGCAAAACTGTGATGATTATCCTTTAGATTTCAGAACAAATGAATGGATATTCCAAGTGCTTTTGGAAGTAAAGAAGTGGCTTTCCAAGTCTCTAAAGAAATGAGAAGTGGATGTAACAAAAAAAAATGATTATACAAAATGATAAAGTGATGGTTCAAAGTCCCCTACATTAAAAGGGATATTCAGGATGGATGTAAGCACTTAATAGTTAGTTAAGAAATACAGTTTAAGGGATTAAAGTACCATTTCCAAAAGGATTAGGATGTTAGTTAAGAGTGTGGACTTGGAAGTCAGCCTGCCTGGGTTCCAATCTTGATTTCATCACTTTGTAAGGTGTAGTCTTAGGTACGTTAACGTTGCCTCATGAAACTTCCATTTCCACATCTATAAAGTGGATATAGTAATAATACTAACAAAATAATTTTATTCTTGTAATTTGTTGAAAACAATCCTTGGCAAATAGTAAATGTAACAAAAGTATCTGTTAAAGTACACAAAAACACACACACGAAACAACTGCTTGACTTTGGACAAGTTATATTACCTTTCCAAGTCTCAGTTGTCAGATCTATGACATATAGAAAAAAATGTATATATATATATATATATATATATATATATATATATACCTCACCAAGTGTGATGATTAAATAAAAATTGAATGAGATAAACCAAGGAAAGCACATAGTACTATATCTTATACATAGTGGTCAAACAGTGTTTTCTATTATTTGTTATTATAACTACTATCAATAGTGGTAATATAAATCTTTATAAAATCACAATATTTCTTTGAATTTAAGGTTTTTGGGCATCATGAAAAGCATAAGCTATCTAGAAGAAATCACTGAACAAAAACACATTTTTAATTTGTAGTATTTCATGTTTTTAATTTATTTTTAACTCTCTATTACTTGCATTGGTTTATAACATTAGGTAAGTTTCATGTATACAACATATGGTGACTTCTGTATACACTACAGCATGCTCACCACCAAAGGTTTAGTCTTCATGAGTAACCATACTGTTGACCCTCTTTACCTGTTTTGTCCTTCCCCCCAACCCCCTAGCAATGACTACTTTGTTTTCTGTATCTATGTGTTTGTTTTTTTAAGTTTGTTTTTTTGTTTGTTTTTAATATGCCATGTATGAGTGAAATCTATGATATTTGTCTTTCTGTGTCTGACTTATTTCACTTAGCATAATGTCTTCAAGGTCTATCCATGTTGTCACAAATAGCAAGATTCCATGTTTTTGTTTTTTTTGTGGCTGAGAAGTATTCCAATGTGTGTGTGTGTGTGTGTGTGTGTGTATCACACCTTCTAGGAGCTGAATGAACATTTTTCCTAAGAAGGCATACAGAAGGCCAACAGACACATAAAAAGATGTTCAACGTCACTAATTAGTAGGAAAATGCAAATCAAAACTGCAATGATATATCAACTCATGCCGATCAGAATGGCTATTATCAAAAAAACAAGGACTAACAAGTATTGGGAAAGATGTGGAGAAAAGGGAACCCTCATACATTGCTGATGGGACTGTAAGTTGGTGCAGCCACTATGCAAAATAGTATGGAGATTCCTCAAAAATTTAAGAATAGAACTACCATATGATCCAGCTATATTACTCACAATAGCCAAGATATAGAAACAACCTAAGTAGCCATAAAAACAGATGAACAGAGTATTTCATATTTTAATAAAATGAGCTGCTGCCTCAACTGATATTTTTCATAATAATCCACTGTCATTAACATCATAACTAAAATAAACACAGATAAACATATTAAACACGAAATAGATGATCATACACATATATTCTTTTTATCTGAAAGCTGGACTCTAAGAGAAAGAAATTCTATTTTCATTGGAGCAGGATATTTATGCAAACATTAGAAGGCTACTCAGGTGTGCAAATGGAGATGATAGAACCCAGTGAAAATAGATTTAATGTGCATTTTGTATTGTACCTAAAACATACCAACCAAAAGCAGAAGAAAGCCAGTATTTATTCGCCTCCTTTCTACATGGCACGCCCTGCTCTTCATCAAAATAACAGTCTTCATGTTTCAGCAGCTGTGAGTTCCTATGGGATATGCACTGTGTCTTGGCCACTCTTGTAGACTTACTGCCTATCAAAATTCTTAAAACATAGTGGTATTTAATAAATATTTAACAAACACAAGAATTCATAAAGAGATGAGCAGAAGTCTAAAGATAAGTGACTGCCTTCTCCATAGGAAATGCACAGCACAGGTGAAAATTTTGATAATCAGTTCACATGTTGGTCACAGACTAATCTGTAATATTTTATAATTCTAAGGCTTTACGAAAACAACACTGTGTGGTTGTTTTAAATTCCCTGTTTCTTCAAAAAAGATGAGCTAATCACAGTTCTGGTATTATTTGTTACTTCTTTATTAGAAAATATTGGGACTTCCTTTTCCATCCATAAGACCAAATTCTCAAAACCCTTTTTTCTACCCCAAATGTAAATTTCAATTCCTCTACTATGTCTTGATGCATTTACAATGGTGACACTGTCCAGCTCATTCTCCCGTTCTCTGATAGTTTTCTGTGTACCTCCTCTACTATCTTCTATTTGTTAATGATGGGTACTTTCTCCCCTCACCCATTTTGTTCATCTGTATAATACCAACGTTTGCCTTTCCATACTTCTGTGGTGTTAATTTTCGGATCCTACAAAAGTACTTAAAGTTTTCCCTAGTCTGCTTTTAGTCCATTTCCTTCATCTTAAAATAGGTTGTTAAAATTCAAGATGTCTTGTAACAACTCCTCCTGCAATTAAGAGACAGACGTGTGTCTGGATGTATTAGTAGGGGAAATAATTCTGGAAACAGCTGTAGTTCAGAAAGGAGTAATTTTGCTCTGTCCCTGGTATTGAATGTGATTTTCTATGGGTATGGCAAGGCATTAATTGCTTGTCCAAGAATCCAAACGGAATTTGATTCCTACAAACCACACGAACCAGTCAGGAATATATAACAGAAAAAAAAAATGAATGCGTCCAAAGATTAAGAGTAGAGTATATGCCATTTTATAGCATTGAGATGTATGTGATAGTTTTATTCATTGTTTTTTTCCTCTATAATTGGATTTAGGTAATGCAACAGATACAATGTTTGATTTCCATCATTTGGGCTTTATAAGTATTAAATGTTCCCCTATTCATTAAGCTCCAAGTTTAGTTCCTGAGCTTTTAAGGCTTCCTTGTCAAATAAAGCATACATTCAAAGAGATTTTTCTTATGGCAAAGGCATTTGTTGAGGACCTAATATGTGTACCAACTTATATATTGCTGGGAACACATATTTAAAAGTTACAGTAAATGTCAATACTAATTTTTTAAAAAAACTTATACTTTTGTGGAGAAAGCACGGGACTGCAAGATCCTTAACTCTACAACTACTTAGGCAAAGGTAAATAAAGGGATATGGAATTCTGAGTAAGGGACTAATTGGGTTCTGACTTGAGACACGGATGCAGACTATGAATGCGTCTATTTTAAAATTTATGCTAGTGCTTTGCCCAATGCTAGATAATCGTATCAGGATCTAGGGACAGGAGAAAGGCAGAATGGAGAGAAAGGTTTAAATCCAATTGAATGCACGGAATTTGTCTGCAAAAAGGCAGATATGGCATGTGGATGCTCCAGTGAGATCAAATGGCTTAAGGAATGTTGGATGACTATTGCTGCCTTACCCATGGGTTCTTTCACTTTGAATTACTCCACTATGAAATACTCACCTGCTGGCTGCAGAGAGAGAATAAGTGAGAGAAGAGAAACATCTTTGCCTTGTCTGTACTTTGTGGAGAGGCTGTTGCACATAGGTCGGGCTTGTCTCCCCTCATTTATGTTAACAGGCTTTAAATCACTTTTTCAATTCACTGCCCTCGCACCATGGAGACCACAGTACTTTGTTCCTCCAGGACACCATAACCACAGAAAGCCCCCTGATATGTTACCATAGGTACATTTGTAAGGATTTGAATAAACTCTCCTTCCCTCCAGCTATTTCACTAACCTTTAATTTCTAAATACACACACACACACACACACACACACACACACACACACACACTCTCTCTCTCTCTCTCTCTCTCTCTCTCTCTCTCTCTCTCTCTCTCTACCAAACTAACAAAACCCAAAGTAACATTGCCAGGAATAGTCATTAAAATCAGAATGTGCTAATTAAGCAGTTACCAGTGTTAATATGGGAGGGGTGACCTCTGTGAACTTTACAATTAACATCTTCAACAAGGAGTTAGTCTGAGTATGTATTTTCTTTGGACTTTACAGTCTGACCTTTTCTTTTATCTTCTGGGCTAAGTTTTTATCTAAATGACCCTTCTCTGTAACTGAGAGTGAGTGCTCAAGTCAAAGAACCATATACCAGTAGTCCAAAGCACCTTTTTCAAATTCTGCCCCAGTGACTCTCAAGAAACATGATTTTGGCAAACTTGGCAGGGTAATTCCTGCTTGTACTGTACTATCCCTACATTGCAGGTGTTTAGCAACCCTAGCCTCCAGGCCCTAATTTCCTGTTAACTACTACACGTTCATATAGAAATGTGCACCCCTACCCATTTCCATATGCACTCAGGAAAGCTTTAATATCCTAAATTTAAAACCATTGATAATCCCTACTTGCAGTGATTTATTCAAATTAACTAATAAGGTAAATTCCAGGAGAGTGGTTACAACCCAAGTACCCTGTATTCAATTCTTAAGCTGCCTTGGTTGCAAGGGAGTCAGTCACATATAGTGGGGGTAAGTTAAGAAAGGAAGGAAGTCAGTAGAAAGTACTGTCTGGATATTCAGATAGATGTTGTTATAAATTTTTTTCATTCATTAAATGTTCTACAGAATCTGTTCTACCTAGAATCAGGGTTATTGTGTTCCTTACTTTGGTTTTATGTATATGAGGGAAAGAGCATGAAATCCAGAGACCTACTACAAACAACCAAGTGTTAATCAATTTGATAAACTGTTAGAGTGTACATCAAAAGCGTAATATTAATCTCAGAAATAGGGGCTTTTCTGTTTTCTTTTATTTCAAATTCAAATCTCAGAAATTGACTAATACCTCTCCTAAGCTGTTCTTTCAAGCCAGTTGCCACCAGAAGTCATTGGAAAGAAAGAACCATTTCATAATGGATTTGAAAGGAGCTTATGCTATCAAGTTTTTAATAGACAGTTGTGCAGCCCTAGGCATGATCGGCACAACTGGTGGGTGCTCTCTGGAGATCCCCCAAGGATTCAATAAATGGAATAAATGGGCAATGGAGAATGAAGTGAATTGGAAAAGTGCCTGGTTGACTTCATAAATACTAGCAGGGAAAGATAGGGCAGGATTTATCTTCCAAAAATAAACCTGTTTTACTTGGACTACGCACACACATATGTGCATGCATTTGTGCCAACAAGTGCACACACACACTCACACCTTAATTTGTCTTTTGCTTTAAATCCATCAAGATTTCTTGTATTTTATTCTGACAGTAAGTTGAGCCACCTGGACTTTAAGTGTAGTTAAAGGAAACCCTACCTATCCAGAGCATAATTTGTCTCTATGTCTGTTGCTATAAGAAGCCATATCTCTGGGGTTTGAGAGTCACCCAGAGAGAGAGAAGACAGCCTTAGGGTTTCAGGCTAAAATTGCTTTTACTTAGAACTATTTATCAATGTGCTTACTTCACTTTCTTAGCGTTTTCCTTCTGTGGTTTACTTTTGTAATGTAAATACCTTCAAGCTACCCCTGAGAAAACAGAATGTCTGAATTGGATGCCTCCTCTGTTATCTTGGTGCTCTGAGTCTTTCAATTAGTATATAATTGGAATAACCAATATTTATTGAATAACTATTTGATGCTAAATACTTAAAAGATACGACCTTATTAAATTTTTATAACAGAACTGTGAGGTAAGGATTAGTAGTATCATTTTCAGTTTCTAGTTGAAAGAACTGAGGTCCACAGAAGTCAGTAATGATAATAAAGCCTTAGTCATAACAAAGGTTTCATATCAGATGAAGGCAAGGGGAGACACTGATAGAGAACTTATCTTGTTTGGGCACATTCCTTGTGATAAGGCTAAAGCTCAGTCATGCAGAAAGGGGAGGGAGTGGATAGGACTGAGGGCCTAAGATGGAGCTGAAAAAATGGAGTTAGTGTGGTTCAGCCACACACATGGCTATTATCAAAAAGACAAGAAATAAGTGTTGGTGAGGATGTGGAGAAAAGGGAACCCCTGTGCATTGTTGGTGGGAATATAAATTGATACAGCTTCTATGGGAAATGGTATGATGATTCCTGAAAAAAATTAAAAAGAGAACTACCATATGATACAACAATCCCACTTCTGGGTATATATCCAAAGGAAATAAAAACAGGATTTCAAAGAGATATGTGCACTCTCATGTTCATTGCAGCATTATTTATAACAGCTAAAATATGGAAGAAATCTAAGTGTCAGCCAATGGATGAATGGATGAATGGATACAAAATCTAAGTGTCTGCCAATGGATGAATGGACGAACACACACACACACACACACACACACACACACACATATACATACACAGAAGAATATTATTCAGCCATGAGAAAGAAGGAAATGTTGCCTTTTGTGTTTACCAGAGGCTAGAGGGTGGAGGAAATGGGAAGCTGTTGGCCAAAGGGTACAAACTTCCAGATATAAGGTGAATAAGTCCTAGAGATCTAAGGTATAGCACGGTGATTATAGTTAATAATACTGTATTATATACTTGAAAATTGTTGAGAGTAGATTTTAAATGTTCTTACCACATAAACGAAATGATAATTTATTAAAGAATGGAGGTGTTATCTCAGGCTACAGTGGCAATTATTTTGCAATACATAAGTGTATCAAATCAACAGGTTGTACCCCTTGAAATTATATAATGTTATACGTCAGTGATATCTTAATAAAGCTGGAAAATATTCAGAACCATGTGTAATGTATCAAGAACATAGTGGGTCCTCATTCAATTGCTCATTTCAGCCAATTTTGTAAAACTGACTGTTTGAAAAGATATTTTGTAGTAATTAGATATTTATGCAAACTTTTAAATCATGCCCTTTGATTATTAAATATCACATTTTTTTTTACATCTTTACTGGAGTATAATTGCTTTACAATGGTGTGTTAGTTTCTGCTTTATAACAAAGTGAATCAGTTATACATATACATATGTTCCCATATCTCTTCCCTCTTGCATCACCCTCCCTCCCGTCCTCCCTATCCCATCCCTCTAGGTGGTCACAAAGCACCGAGCTGATCACCCTGTGCTATGCGGCTGCTTCTCACTAGCTATCTATTTTACATTTGGTAGTGTATATATGTGCATGCCACTCTCTCACTTTGTCACAGCTTACCCTTCCCCCTCCCCACATCCTCAAGTCCATTCTCTAGTTAAATATCACATTTTTATTTGGGTCTAATCTAATTACATATGTCCTTAAAAGTAAAGAATATTTCCTGACAGTGGTAAGAGAGAGAGATGTGAAGATGGAAAGTGGTCAGAGAGATGCAACACTGTTGACTGTGAAGATCAAGAAAGGGCACCATGAACCAAGGAACATAGGTGACCTTGAAACAAATGCTTCTCTAGAGCAGCGGTCCCAACTTTTTGGCACCAGGGGCCAGTTTCGTGGAAGACAATTTTTCCGTGGATGGGGGGTAGGGGAGGGGGGGGATGGCTCAGGTGGTGATGCGAGCGATGGGGAGCGGCAAGTGCAGCTTCGCTTGTTCGCCTGCCGCTCACCTCGTGCTGTGCAGCCCAGTGCCTAACAGGCCTCGGACAGCTGCTGGTCCACTGCCCTGGGGTCGGGGACCCCTGCCCTAGAGCATCTAGAAAGGAATACAGCATAGCTAACACCTTGATTTTAACCCGGTGAGACTGTGTGTCAGACTTCTGACCTACAGAACTGTAAGATAATATATTTTTATTGTTTTAAGTCATCAAGTTTGAGGTAATTTTTATGACAGTTATGCAAGTCTAATAAACATAACTAGTTCGACATTTGTACCAGTCAAGGTTTGTACTTGATTCCCCCAACCAGACCCTCCCTAGATGTCTTTGCCTTTACTTTTGATGGACATTATCTAGAGGACGAGATACACTCCACTTTCTGAAACAAATGTATCTGGAGAATGATGCTGCAGCCTGGGCTCCACAGTCTGGTGAGGCTGTGGTTCTAATCTTGAGTTCAGGTGTTGAGCTTTCTACTTCACAGACATCCCATATATCCATTCTTCCCATGGCCCGGAACGCAAGACTATACTTCTTAATTCATTCAACAAACATGTTTTTTACACCTACTGTGTACCATTTCTGTTCTGGTTACTGGGACCCAGTGATGAACAACATAGACAAACTCCCAACTCTCATGGAGTTTATACTTCAGAGCAAGAAACAGCAAACCACAGCCCATGGATCAAATCCAGTCCACTACCTGTTTTTATAAATAAAGCTTTCTTGGAACGCAGATGTGCCCATTCACTTGCATATCCTTAATGCTACTTTCATGCTATAACAGCAGAGTGGAGTAGTAACATCGGAGACTATGTAGCCCACAAAGGATATAATACATATTATCTGGCTCTTTACAGAAGAGGTTTGTTAACACTTGCTCTAGAGGAAAGACAAGGAATGAAACAAATATGTGCAAATATTAAGAAGTACAGGGTGCTCTGGAAGTGTCTTAGAGTGAGGGGATAACATTTAACTAATCTGAAATAATCCAAAACTAAAGGATGCATAAGAGTTAGCCAAATAGAGAAAGTGTGAGAAGTTAGGAGAAAGTGTCCCAGATAAAAGGGAGATTATGTGTAAATGCCAGAAAGTGAGAAAGGAAATGGTACATTTGACATTAAGCTGGGAAAGGATAATATGTGGAAGAATGGTCCAATATGATGTCAACCCAAGTAACGTATTAGAGGCCATGTTAAGGATGTTCAATTCCATACAAAAGGCAAGGGGAAGCCAAGGATTAGGTTTTGTTTTGTTTTGTTTTTTTGCGGTACGAGGGCCTCTCACTGTTGTGGCCTCTCCCGTTGCGGAGCACAGGCTCCGGACACGCAGGCTCAGCGGCCACGGCTCACGGGCCCAGCCGCTCCGCGGCATGTGGGATCTTCCTGGACCGGGGCACGAACCCGCGTCCCCCGCATCGGCAGGCGGACTCTCAACCACTGCGCCACCAGGGAAGCCCCAAGGATTAGTTTTAAACTGGGTTTTTCCCTGCCTAGTGCTTAATTATTTCCTTGACTTGAAACTCAGCCCTGATCCCCAACTGCTTGGCTGTGTTTCCTGTATCTGCCTAGATCCTGCAAACTCCTCTTGATGTTTCTTCCTTCATAAGAATACTCTAGATAGGTTCTTGCTGACTGTCCAGCTGAAACTCATATCTTTCTTGTACCCAAAGCTGACTCATTCCTGGTATGGCCTCTTAACTGGCCATTCCCTGAATTACAGTTCATTGGACTGCCATGGCATTCCTCACTTTCATGAGTTCCCTGCTCTCATTCTGTTGGAGTCTAGTTCCCCCGATGTAATGGAAACAAACAAACCAACACAAACAAATAGACTGACAAGAGTTATCTTGGGGCTTCCCTGGTGGCGCAGTGGTTGAGAGTCCGCCTGCCGATGCAGGGGACATGGATTCGTGCCCCGGTCCAGGAAGATCCCACATGCCGCGGAGCGGCTGGGCCCATGAGCCACGGCCGCTGAGCCTGCGCATATGGAGCCTGTGCTCCGCAACAGGAGAGGCCACAACAGTGAGAGGCCCGCGTACCACAAAAAAAAAAAAAAAAAAGTTCTCTTGACTTCAAGTCCTGGCTTCCTAACTTCATAGCTGTGTGATATTAAATAAGATGTGCCATTAAATGGTTCCTAGGCTCCTTCATTTCTAAAATGGTCATAGAATTCTTACGAGGATTAAATGGAAAAGTGTGCTGTGCTACATCAATTGCATCAATGGACCTCTTAAAGCTATTCCTGTATTCCACACTTTGCTGTCCCCTCCCACCCTGTGACTCTTTTGTCCAGCTCTGACTTGTGACTTGACCTTGTGATTTTCCTTGGTCAATAAAGAGGTAAAAAATGTGACACAAGCAGAGATTCCAAAATGTGCTTATGTGGTTCAGCTTCCTCTCTTACCTCGCAGGCTTCCCCAGAAGAACATGCCTGGGATAGTCTACTGGAGAAGGAAGCAGGTGGAACAGAGCTGAGTCCGCCCAGGGGTCCCAGCCAAGCCTCCAGACATGTGAGGAAGTCCTCCTAAGATCTGGAGAGTTGTCTAGCCAACACTGTGCTGACCATAGACACTGTGTGAGCCCCATCAAGTCTAGTTCAGGACAGCAGAACTGACCAACTGCCTCTAGATTCATCAACAAAAAGTAATGTTTATTTTGTGTATCTCTGAAGGTTTGTGGTTGATTGTTTCACAACAGTTTTGTAACTGTTGCATATACAGCAACTAATTGACGCATACACTTGAAGTGAGATAACAGTGTGCTGAGCATATACTCTGTGTTCAATAAACGGTAGCTCCTCCCCGTACCACCGCCACCTGTGTGATGTAAATATCAGCAGGTGTCAATTCAGAACATGCTCTCATTATTACACTGGTTGGGGTGGAGCTTCACTTCTGCTGGGTTTCCAGACAGCATGCTTGCTGACACAGACACACTGCTGACAGCAGTCAATCCTGCTCTAGTCCAATGACCTGTGCACACGCACACAAACACACACACACACAAACACACACCCAATTTAAATAAACGGAGGGTCCCACCATCTGCATTCTTAAATGAGTGTCTGCCTGTTGCAATATAAGGGCCTCTCACAGAAGTCATCACTAAGTCGCATTTTCCATTCTCTTTAGGTGCCCACAACAGCTCCCACATAGTCCTTTGCCCAGCAGAACTGAGCGAACTACATCATGTCAGGGTCAGCACAGCGTAGCTTCTGAAGTAGGTCTGGAGACGGTTTCCAAAGAGACATGTTATTAAAGAAACAATGCCTTTGTCTCAGCAGCAGGGCTAAGTGCTGTTTATTTCTAGATGCCTTCCTGGAACACAGGGGAGAGAGTGCAGCTGCATGTCATTCATGGAGTGGCTGAGACTGGATCGGGGTTAGCATTCAGAGGAAATGACCAGGCTCATTCAGGCCTGGCGACATGATGCAATTTTCTGTCCTTGACGAAAAGGAACTCAGTTTTCCTTCTTCATTGGCCCGCAGGGGCTCCAAACTTCAACATTCCTCTTTGTGTGAACTACAGCATCCGTTTCTCCTTCACCTGATCATCTAGGGTTTAAGCATTTTTTGATTTCTCCATAGAAATGTTTCCCTTGTTCCACGTTCCCTCTCTCACTCTGTTCCTTCTGATCAAGATAAGTACAGCCAAGTGGCTCAGACCACAGGCTCTGGGAAAAAACTTGCATCAGTTAGAATCCCGTTTTGAACATTTAATCTCTGTCCTTGGACAGTTCTCTTCTTCAAGACTCCTTTCATTATAATAATAGTACATGAAAAATAGTAGTTACATTATAGGTATGGTTTATGAAACAAATGAAATAATTCACCATTAAGTATTTCACCTCAGGATTTGACAAAGAGCAAGCATTAAGTAAATACTTGTTCCTATTCTCTCATTATCGTCATCAATTTTTTTTTGTATTATTATCCAGACTGAGACCTAGTATTCGTTCCTCTAAACAACTCTTCAATTCTTCACCTCTATCTGAATCTACCCTCTTAACCCTCCTATATAAACCATGCCAGAAGCATCTCAACTAGCCTCACCAGCTTTTCTCTCTTCTCTCTGATACTTTCCACTGGCACACCATTTCTCCTAGGATAGCTCTCATCCTTTGTTACGTGACGTATTAATTTCCTAGGGCTGCCTGAGCAAAGTACCACAGACTGAGTGGCTTAAACAACATAAATTACTTTTCTCACAGTTCTGAAGGCTAGACATATGAAATCAAGATATCAGCAGAGGGCTTCCCTGGTGGCGCAGTGGTTGAGAGTCTGCCTGCCGATGCAGGGGACATGGGTTCGTGCCCCGGTCTGGGAGGATCCCGCATGCCGCGGAGCGGCTGGGCCCGTGAGCCATGGCCGCTGAGCCTGCGCGTCCCGAGCCTGTGCTCCACGACGGGAGAAGCCACAACAGTGAGAGGCCCGAGTACCAAAAAAAAAAAAGATATCAGCAGAGTGTCCATGCTCCTCCTGAAACCTGTAGAGGAATCCTCCCAGTCCTCTTCCTAGCTTCTGGTGACTTCCCACCATATTTGACGATCCTTGCCTTGCAGATGCATCATTCCAACCCCGCACCATCACATGGTATTTTTGCAGTGTTGTCTTCTTATAAGGATATCAGACATATTGGATTAGGAACCCACCGTACCCCATTATGTCTTCATCTTCACGAAATTACATCCACACTAATTATACTTCCATATAATGTCACATTCTGAGGTACCTGGGCTTAAGACTTGAACTTATCTTTTTTGGGGGGTGGGGAGGGGGACACAATTCAACCCATAAAACACGTCTCTTTAGGATTTCCTCCACTTACATCTCAGTCTCTGTCTCTCACCAGTCTCCACACTATCCATTCTGGCCACACAAAACTTTTAAAAGTAAGTTGATTATACAGTGTCCTCTCTGTTGCCTTGGAGCCTTTCACGGGCTGTAAGCTCTGGCCAGAACAGAGCTTAGAGCCCTCCCCTAGCTTATGCCCAATGCCCTCCCCTAGTTTTTTCCTAGCTAAGGTTTACTTATTCTTAAGATCTCAAAGTTGTCATGACCTATTACGTGAAACCTCACTTCACACCCATTAGGATGGTTATTGTCAAAAAGAAGAAACGGAAGAAAGGAAGGAAAGGAGGAAGGAAGAAAATAACAAGTATTGGTGAGGATGTTGGCAAGAAGAAATTGGAACTCTTTTTCATTGCTGGTGGAGATGTCAAATGATGCATCCACTGTGGAAGACAGTAAAGCCATTCCTCAAAAAACTTAAACACAGAATTACCTTATCATACAATGATTCCACTTTGGTTATATACACAAAAGAATTAAAAGCAGGGACTTAAACAGATATTTACATAACAATGTACATAGTAGCATTATTCTCAATAGCTAAAAGGTGGAAATAATACACAACTATCAGTGGACAAATGGACAAACAAAATGTCATATATATTATAATATATAGTGTATATATATAATGTAATATATATATATATATATATATATATATATATATACACACAGCCACATATAGACATATATACATACACATACACACACTGGAATAGTATTCAGATTTAAAAGGAATGAAATTCTGATACATGCTACAACATGGATGAAACTTGAAGCATTATGCTAAGTAAGACAGATACAAAAGAACAAATCTTGTATGACTCCACTTACAATGAGGTACTTAGAGTAGTCAAATTCATAGAGAAAGCGTGTAGAATAGAGGTTACCAGGAACTGGGTTGGGGCGGACAGCATAAGGAGTAACTGTTTAATGGATACAGAGTTTCAGTTTGTGAGGATGAAAAGTTCTTTAGATGAATGGTGATGATGGTTGAGAACAATGTCAAGGCACTTAGTGCCACTAAATCACACACTTAAAATGGTTAAAATGGTAAGTTATATGATGTATATATTATACTACAAAAAAATACCCTAAAAAAACCCACAAGACAATGTATTCTACCTATGCATCCAGTGGTATCTGCATAATTTATTTTTTTAAATTTAACCAACACAAAGATAATGCATCTGTACGCTGATCATTGATCTAAGCACTATGTAAATAAGAGCTCGTTTAATCTTAATACCTTATGATGTAAGTAATATTATTATACCTATTGAATGGATAAATACACTGAAACAGAGAGGCAAAGCAATTTTCCCAAGGTCAGCAGTCCGTAGGTGGCAGAGCAGGGTTAGAGACAAGCATTAGGGACTCAGGCTCTGGAGTCTGGACGCTAAACTCTCACAGCTCAGATCGTGTTCATCACCTCCATAATCACGATGTTCAGGGGATCTAAGTTATGTGCACAGTACAGTCAATGCCACTTTATTTTTTAGGAGAGTTCTCAGATCAACCCCATCCTATAATCTATTCCTGTTACATGGCTGATTCCTATAATTTTCATATTTCTTACTGAAATGAAAGGATCTCTCACTAGTTTTGGAACATTTTCTGTCATTTCTTAGTTTTGTGTTTTTGTCCACAGAATTGGTCCTAGTTACCTTATTTCTCTGTAACAAATTACTGTCTAACTTTTTGTACTATAAAACAGCCATTTGGCTTTTCTCAAGACTTTGGGGTCAGAAACCTGGAAAGGCTTGGTTGGGCAGCTTGTCTCTGATCCACACGGGATCCATGTGGGACATGGCTGGACAGTACTCTTCCAAGATGATGGCTTCTGATTGTACTTGTCTGGAACCTCAGAGCTTCTTGGCATTTCTCTCTGTTTCTGTTTCTCCATATGTCATCTCAACATTCTAATATAAGATAACTTTACTGGTTTGGGCTACTCACAACAAGGGAGTCTCAGGGATGTCATACCTTTTACACAGTGACTGGCTTCTAAGAAGCAGAAAGAAGTCACCTAAACAGTTAAAGTCCCCCCCTAAGAACTAGCATAGCATCATTTCCGCCGGATTCTAGTTGTCAAAACAATCACCCATATTCAAGTAGGTAAAGAGATAAGTCTCCGTCTCTTGTTGGAATCATTGCAAAGTCATATTGCAGAAGAGCATGTGGAATGGGAGATATCATTGTGACCATCTTTGTAAAATGAAAATCCTTGTTATCTTTATCTAGCTGGAATCAGATAGATAGTTTTTTTTTTTAATTTATGGATTCGACAATACTCTATCACAGTCAATCATGTAAGTAGCAGAAGCTCAATTTTAACTAATGATTAAAAATAGTATGTACTGGTTCAGGTACTGAAGTACAGAATGGGCAGGGACAGCTTTTTGCTTATTTCAAGTATAAGTCCAGAAAGTCAGATACCCTTCGTACTCTTTCCTTCTATTACCTAAATTTTTCTCTCTGTGCTGGCTTCAGTATTTCACCAGAATGGGAAAGAAGCATAAGACTATTAGAAATATATTATTGAATTTTAAGGAGAGATTCCAGAGATGGAGATGAATATCTGAGTATCATCTACATAGAAACAGATAATTATTGACGATGTGGAAATGAGTGAGTTCTTTAAAGAAGGTAACAGGGCTAAAGAGAAGAAAAGAAGGAGCCAGATCAAAGTGAGAACTTAACTTTCAGGATACAACGTTTGTTTTGTGGTTGGGTGTGTGTGTGAGTGTGTACATATCTGGTCAGGGAAAGATTTAATAAGCCCTTTACCAGAGTAACTAGTAATTACTGGCAGTTGCTAGTGGTAATATTAGAGTAAAAACAACCCCTGCCTTACCTGTGTCAAAGTAAAGCTGTAACCCTAAGAAAGGAATGAGGTAACTAACACATTGTTTGGTGGGAAAAGATTTTGGAGTTGGACTTAGGGGACATCTCTCTAGCTCTCCATCTTCCACAAGTGGGAAAGGTGGTCGGAGACAAGCTTTCTAACTCCTTTGGGTTATCTCTTAAAGATATAAAATGAGGGCTTCCCTGGTGGTGCAGTGGTTGAGAGTCCACCTGCCGATGCAGGGGATGTGGGTTCGTACCCCGGTCTGGGAAGATCCCACATGCCGCAGAGCGGCTGGGCCCGTGAGCCATGGCCGCTGAGCCTGCGCATCTGGAGCCTGTGCTCCGCAACGGGAGAGGCCACAACAGTGAGAGGCCCGTGTACCGCAAAAACAAAGCCAAAAACAAACAAAAAGATATAAAATGAGGAGATTGAACTATATGGATGTCAGAGGCTCTCCTAATTCTAAAAGTCTGTGCATTATAAAAATGCTTTTGCCAAGTATACAAAATATTACAGAAAACAAGATTTTATGAGTTTTAAAGGTTGATTTATTCAGAGTGTCTGTCTACATGGATCAATTTCATCATATAAATGTCAACCATTCCATTTTTAGTTTAGTTTTAGTACTGTACTTCCACCAGGTCCACAAGGCCACAGCCAAGTGGAAACCACGTTAAGTATCATGGAGGGGGAAACTACAGATGAACCCTACTCATGCAGCTGCAGTGGTCATGACAAGATTTGGGTTAATAAAAGGTTTGTAAATGTAGTTGCTGTTTAATTGCATTAAAAACACGTGCTTTTTCAAAGATTCCCAGGGTGACTCTTTTCATAAATAGCAAGCACCTTTTGTGATATGAATTCTAATGGCTTAATTAACTTTTTGCAAACTCAGATTTTGATTTTTCCAGCATTCTTAACACTCAGCCTACCTTTATTGCATAGTCAAATATTTCTATTTTATTTCTTCCATAGGATAATTTGATATGCAGGTTGATACCTGACAAATAGATCAGCCAGACATATTTTGTCAAGTGGAACCTTTACTTCAGTTCTCTAAATTGATGTTCAAATTCATTAGTTAATTGCCTCAATATCTGCTGGACTTTGACAGCCAGGCTGTTTTCGACTTCTTTTCACTGCTTCTTTCTAGTCAGTCATTTAATCAGCTTCTGCCTGGTTTACTTATACTTTCATAATTTCCTTTCTTTTAGCTAAATTCATATGTGCATATTTTGCTGATTTTAAATGAAATTAATTCTTGTTATAAGATATTTTAAAGTTAGCGCTGTGTATAAAGTAAAATACAAATTATTTTATGCTCTCACTCCTCAAGCCCCTTAGACAGTCACTGTTCAGTTTGGCATATAGTCTTTCAAACTTTGTCTGCGTTTTAAAATGCAATATATTATATTAATTTTTATACATAACCACATTATTTTCCAATATTATATAGCATCCCATTGAATGATTTTCAAATCATTTATTAAATTAATAACCCAATTTTAGTTATATTGCCTGTTTTCATTTTTTTCTCATTTCAGACAATGTTGTATTGAACATACTTAACCAGTGATCTCTCCAGATACTTAGGATAGTTTCCTAGAATTAAAATTCTTGATTTAAATAATATGCATACTTAATGTTAATCTGTATTGCTTTATTTTCCTCTAGGGAATTACACTCAGGAAAAGAAAGAAGTGTATTAGGATGTTTGTTTGACCACATCCTTGATAAACACGTGGTCTTATGAATCTTTTGATAAATGTCTTTCTCTTTCTCTCTCTCTCTTTATTTTTAGCATGGCTAAACCTATTTTCATATTTCTGTGGTTATTTATAGGGTACTCTTGATGAATATATAATGCCTTTAGGTTTTCTCATCCTGGTACATTCTACCTTCCACACATAACACAATTAAAAAATAATTCAAAGCCATTGGGGTCAAATCTTTTGAAGGCATCTCATAATGAAAAAAAAAAAAAAAAATCAAGTTCAGTGCCCTAGGTCTCACATTTGAGACTCTCTTGCAATGGGTCCTACTCATTTTTCCAAACTTACTTCCTGCTCTTTTTCACTATTCCAGCTTTAAGGCTCTTCCTCATCTTTAACATACACTGTGCATATCACTACCATTTGATATTCAGTTGTTTATCCTTCAAAGGCTTATTTCTCCCATAAGGCTTTCCTGACTATCTCTAGCCCAAGATGAATTCCTCCAGCACTTCCTCTCATAGCACTTAAAGCTGACACCATTCTCTTTAGGACCCAATTTAGTAGCACCTGCATTTCTCCTCTTGCTTCCAAAAGCAAACAGTTCCCTCTGGGCCAGGATGACATTTTATTCATTTGCATATTCTTTCAATTCATATAATGGAGGTTAGAACACTTTAAGGACTCAATAAACATTTGTTGAATGGTCTACCCATTTCTAATCCTTTGCTTTCACCTACTCCCTCAAAAGTTAACTCCATGTCACTTCAGGTTTGAGCTAGTTGGTAGGTAGTATTTTCAGATGCCTTTGTACTTCTCTTTGTTTCTCTTTCCTCTTCTAATTCACTGCATGCTCTCAGATCACAAAAATGATCATGGAACACGAGACTGAACAAAACAAACAAGTGACTAAATGAATGAATGAATATTTACCTGTCTGACCACCATAATTATTTGGGGAATGGGTACCTGAACCAAAAATAGTCTTGTGCCCCTGGGACTCTTCTGCCTGGAAATATTATCTTTCCTTGGTTGTCATGGTAACAGAAGAATGCAAATCAGGGTGTCAGTAGCACTCTCCAGGGCTCCATGGATGGAACCCACTTAATAATATAGAAGAGCCAATAAATAGAGAAAAAAAGGTGTGAGAACAAGCATATTGGACAAATTATTTGAGCCCTAGATCAGAACATGCTTGCTCTCTTTCCTCTGTACTTTCATTTATGGGAATCTCAGAACTGGCTTAATATGTTTGAATTCCTCTTTAACATGTAGAGCTATTTCTAATAAGAAACATTATTCCTTTATACTTCTTTGCCTGTGGCCAATCTGAAACTTTACCTTTGGCTTTTTTTTTCTTAATTTACCAATTTCTAAAACCTAGGTTAAGAGCTCCCACCCATTATGAAATCTTCCTCAAGCTTGCCCACTCACTGTTTCTCTGCATGCTTGGGAAAGAGGACAGGGTTCTGTGAAGCACTGTGCACTTGATTGGGAGACTGGAATGGAAGGCAGAATAAAAAAACAAGAATAGTTTAAGGAATGTCCAAAAAAAAAGAAGACAAATGGTTACAAAAATTATAGCACATTTGTTCTTAGGCTATTATCTACATATTTAACAATGATGAACACTATATAATAAAGAAATGCTCTTGAGAAGTTTAGCAAAGCAGAGCACAGTGTTGCAGGTATATCATAATTACAATGTAAAATAATGGGTATTAACTTAAAACTGGCAAAAAAGGTAGAAAAATAATTTACTGGTTTTAGTGTGTGGGATTACGGGTGAGTTTTTTTCTGTAAATATTTACTTTTACAACTTAAATAAATAAAATGTTTTTCCCTCTATTTTCCCAATTTTCTACAGTGTGTGTGTGTGTGTGTGTGTGTGTGTGTGTGTGTGTGTGTGTGTGTGTGTGTGTGTGTGTGTGTGTGTGTGTGTGTGTACGTGTCAGGTAAAGGTCCAAGGCAGAAGGTGTGGACCCACTACTTATTGTAGCATCTTAGTAAGATTCTGTCATCTTTGGTCTCAACTTCACCATCTGTAAAATGATGGTGAATGAAACTGATCCAGGGTTCCAAATGCAACAGCCTACTTTTGGGGACTTCCCTGGTGGTCCAGTGGTTAGGACTCTGAGCTTTCACTGCCAAGGGCACAGGGTTCCATCCCTGGTCGGGGAACTAAGATCCCACAAGCCATGCGGTGTGGGCAAAAAACAAACTAACAAAAAGAAAACAAAGCCCAATAAACAAAAACAAAAAGCAAAAAAAAACCTACCTCAGAGAATTGCCATGAGGTTTTTTGTTTTTTTTGTTTGTTTGGTTTTTTAAGCCTACTTTTCTTAATCTAAGCACATTGTGTGTATCAAAGTGTTTGCTTACTAAACTGTCAGGGCTATTCCTTGCTTTCCCAAACTATAAGTCTACTCCCATGTTCTTGATACACATGAATCACTCATGCTACCCTCTGCCTTTTTATAGAGAAACATATTTCTGCCTCAAGGATATAAGCAGGGCAAATGTGTTCAATTCCGGATACTTAGACCAGGCTTCAGTGTTGAGGAGGTGATATAGAATAGTTACAGTAAACTGGACTATAGTACAGACTGCAGTAAACTGGAGCATCTGGCTTTGGCTTAAAGGAGAAAGCAACTGCTCATCTTCAGCTGACAACTGCCAAGCCAGAATGTTGGCTCAGAGGTGTTTAATCTTCCAGTTTCATTGGAGAAACCATGAAAATCTGGATTTTTTTGTTTGTTTTTTAGATGTTATGTATTAACTCAAATTACAATAAAACAACCTTTACAAGTCATATAAAACCCATTTTGGGGATAAATTGACTCCTTGAGCCATGAATTTGCAATCTCTTGGCTAGATAAGATGTAAAGGTTCTTTTAGTTCTGTGACTGATTAGAAATTAATTGGTCTTTATTTCCATGGTTTGGTTTTATTACCCAACATCCCTTGCATCTCCCTTTGTAAAAATCCCATATTTTATTTGGAAATGGACATCTTTCCTCCATTCTGAGTCTAAATGTTCCATTGAAGTTTGAGTCCATCTGTAACTGTAAGGGTGGCTTAGGGGAATCAAATACTGTAATTCAATAGCAAAATTGTTTCAGGTATAGACACACGGCCCAAGCCAAGCCAATAAGAGATAAAGGGACTCAATTCTGGGACATTTTAAAATGTTATTAAGAAAGGAGATCCTCTTTTCTCTGCTGGACAGGGACTAAGAAAGCAGTAGTTCTGAAAGATACTGGAAGCAATATTGGAACCATGGGGCAACAAAACTAAGAGAACAGAGTCAAAATAGAGGAAGCAGAGACAACACACTTGGGAGGGAAATAATGGATCTTCATTATGTTATTTGTGCTCCTATATCCAGCATGTCTGAAGCTGGTAACTTTGGATTTTCTATCATGGGATCCATTAAATCTTTTTAACCTAAGCTAATTTGCATCTGAGTTTCTATTAATGGCAACAGAAACTCCAAGCTGCTACACAGAAGGAATTGAGGTGAGATGGGAAAACTTCCTTAGTCCTGAATTTCTTCACTGCTTACACTCAAAATAAATAAATAAATAAAAGACCATAATAACAACACTCTTTCTCCACCTTCCAGGATGCTGGATGTCTTTACTGAAGCATGGCTAGGCATAATGTCACCATGTCCCAGCACCATTTCCAGAGGTTACTCTTTTGAATAAACATTGTCAGCACCTTCTTTTTGTACAGTGGAAAATGGAATGTTATTTTTCTTTCATCCCTGTTGCCATATTTCCCTGCGGAACCCTTTCAATTTAGTGAAGTAGAGAGGGACCTGGCAGTTTGTGTCGACTCTTATGAATGTGGTGCTTGAAATACCAGAGTCAATGACATGAGAAGCAGGGCTTCATTACTCCTCAGCTCACCCGGACTCAGGCTTCCCAGGACCCAGTGATAGTTTGCTGCCAGAAAGATAGATCTGAATTTCAATGTGTCAAGTCTCTCTGGCTGAACGTTCCATGTTTCAGGCTGCAAATGGCTTTTAGAAATCTTTTGAACAACCCAGTGACTCAGCTCTCTACCCTCTACCACTGCCTAACACTAAATTGGATATAGTTATTTCCAAGTTGTAATAAATGAAGGAACAGGTGGTCTAAGGAACAGCACAAGTCTGCAATGACAAAACATCCAATAAATAAGAACCTTTCAACAAGACCATTCACTTTAGATGAGGCAACATGGAGAAGGTGAGGAACAGAGCATCTGGCCTCTGAAAGCCAGGTTTAAGTCTCTGCTCTACCCTTTCCTGAATAAGTAAAGTTGACAACACTGCCAAGCCTTTTTCCAGACTCATAAAGGCTGATATGATCCTCACCAAATGAGAATGATAATGATGCCTACCTTCACAAAACTGTGATCTATATATTTCATTACATTGGGAGCTATGTAATGTAGCTCCCAGTGTAATTGGGAGCTACATTACATTCACAGCCATTTTGTAATGAAGAATTAGGACTAAGAAAGGGAAAATTTATTCATTCATTCAACAAGTATTTAAGATGGACCTTAACAGTTAAAAAAAAAAAAGTAGCATCTGCAGTCAGAATACCTAGATTCATATTCTTTTCCTAATCATTATTAACTATATGACCTAGGGTTTAATTTCTCGTGCCTTCCCTTTCTTTTATATAAGAGGATCTACCTCACAGGCTTACAGTGAGAGTTTATGAAATTAAAATTATTACATTTTCAGGACTGTGGCAGTCACACAGTGAGCACCTAACCAGTTTGTATTATTACTGTTACTGATATTGTTATTGTTTAGTCACCTGTACTTTGTAACGTCTCAGACATAGTGCTGAAGAAAAGAGCGTAGAATGTGACCGCTTTGAGCTGAGGTTCTGAATTTTATCTTTTCACTCTCTAGCTCTGGGTCTTTGGGCTTTGAGCTGAGGTTCTGAATTTTATCTTTTCACTCTCTAGCTCTGGGTCTTTGGGCTTTGAGCTGAGGTTCTGAATTTTATCTTTTCACTCTCTAGCTCTGGGTCTTTGGGCAAATCATTTCACCTCACTATGTCTTGGTTTTCTCACTTCTAAAATTGGAATAGTAATAGCACACTATTTATAGGGAAGATATGAAGACTACAAAAGAGGTATTTCATGTGAATCACTTAGTAGAACACCTAATATGCAATACATCATACTCAGTTATTCTTACTATTCTTGCCATTATTAATGGTTTTTTCAAAGTCATATAGGAAATCAGAGGCATAAATGGGGAGTTTGTTCATATCACTACTTGTGATACTTTGTCTTGACTCCAAACCCCACATTGTTGCCATTACACCATATTGTTTCTCTTTCAAGAAGACGAACAGCAGAGCAAAGCCAAAGGCAAGTTTAGATTTATTCTACTGTCATTTCAAACATAGTGCAGGGTGCCATATCTCTTTGAAATGTATGTATGTTTTAAAAGAAACAAAAAATAGCTATAATAAACACCAACTGCTTACAAAGTAAATTGTGCTAACCCCTCTGCTCCCCATTTGCAAACATATTTGGATTACATCTGGAACAAAATCATTAGTGGCAGGAAGACAGATGTTCTTCAAAGTTCGGGTGTGCATGTAGACATCAAATATTGATATTGATGTTATTTACTCATTTGATTCTTTACTCTTTTCCAAAAAGATGGATTCTGAGCTTTTTCAAGATTCATTTCTTCTTTCTTTGGTTCCCAAGGTGACAAATCAAAGTTTACCCCAGGAACTTGCAAAGTATATTACGGTGGAAGAAATCTGTCAGACGTGGAATAATATTAATAACTAGTATTGTGTAGTTGTCAATCAGCATAGTCTTTTCTCAGAAATAATTTAAGGGGCTTCCCTGGTGGCGCAGTGGTTGGGAGTCCGCCTGCCAATGCAGGGGACGCGGGTTCGTGCCCCGGTCCAGGAAGATCCCACATGCCGCGGAGTGGCTGGGCCCGTGAGCCATGGCCGCTGAGCCTGTGCGTCCGGAGCCTGTGCTCCGCAACGGGAGAGGCCACAACAGTGACAGGGCCGCATACCGCAAAAAAAAAAAAAAGAAATAATTTAAGGATCTTCCTCAAACCAAAGCAGTATGTATACAGTGATGGAAGAATAATGCACATTGCTATTAACAGATTGAGGAATATAGTGCATTTTACTCTAGATTTTAATTTTAAATATAATTCATTAAAGTAAAATGAGAATCTCATTGGGTTCATTTTGAAGACATATACTTAAGGGAGAGAATACATGCAATACGATAGTCTATTAAAAAAGCGCATAATGTTCCATGGATGATACAAACAAATAGGAAATTTTATGAGGGTGGGAATAGAAGATATGAGGCAATGTCCTTGAGCTATATTTGTTGAAACTGCTGTAAAATCCCATATTTATTTAATGGAATACACAGGAATTTGTTTTACCCAGAGATAGTTAATTACTGAAAGTGAAAAAGGCTTTCTTCTCAGCAGGAACATAATAGTTATATTTCTTGGTAGAGCCCATTCTCAGAATGCAATATAAATTTATCTGTGGACACTAATCAATATGTTCTCCATGTCTTCTCTGCTTTTCTAGAGAAGTGGATTCAAACTCATATAATAAAATGCTTTGAAAGCCAGGGAGGAAAGAATAGGAGTAATGTCCAGTAGAGTAGCTGTTATACACTGAATGTTTACATCACCATAAAATTTATATGTTGAAATCCTAACCTCCAATGTGATAATGATACCGAGCAAGGCCCTGTGGGGATCCTGGGCACAAAAGCCTTTCTGTGTCCCCCATTTCTTGATTACAGGAAATAGGCTTCATTAGGTCACCATGACCTTCCCTGAGTTCCAATGGGCAGATTCAAGCAATTGTTAATTAGGAAAGGGAGGGGATGTGAGGCAAGTCATTTTTAAAATTATGCATTATATGTTTTCTTTTGTACATTTACCCGTGCTGTCACTGCATTTGGAGTACATTTTCCACTCCTTTCTTTATGTCTAATGTGTGCCAATCTCAAAGTTCCAGCCTAAACTGCACTCTATTTATAAAGCTTTCTCTAAATTTCCCACTAGAGTTAGAATTTCCTTTATCTTTGCTCTCAAAGCACTTTATCTATTCCTATATTTTTTAAGATTTAGCAAGTTAGATATGAATTTTTTGCTTACATGCTTATCTTTCAAATTCATCTTGTGGACTAAGAATGTCACCTGCCATATCAGGAGACAAAGGATGTTGTGGCCATCAAGCTTTCAGCCACTGCAGCCACCCCCACCTGTGTACCCTGAGGGGATTCAGGATGGAGAAAAACATACTGGCCCTAGATAGTTAAGGTGCATATCAAAGGAATGATTTCACTGAGCCCAGACTCTTGTATCTTCTCATACATAGAAAAACACTAAATTCATTAACTTGAGATGTCTGGTTTTCTTTAATTAACAGTAATCTTTTGATGTTTCGACTACCTGGTCTTTGTTGCAAAAACTCCTATATGTCCTGGCTCCTCCCTTACCTCTTCAAAGCAGTCCCTCAGAGCTGAGAGGCTGTCTTCCAGGCTTAAGTTCTCAGTTTTGTCCACCGAATAAAGCATAATTCTTAACTTTTAGGTTGTGCAATTTTTTTTTCGGTTGACAATCTGTAACTTCCCCCAAGAAGAGAGCCCATGATTTATTCATCTTGCTCAACATGGCACACGAATAGATATTCAACAAAACCTTACTGGGAGAAAGAATACATGTTATTTGTTTCTATATGTTAAGCCTCTTACATCACCTAGCCTAGTGCCTAACATGTAACAGGAGCTAAGTGAATGTTAGGTAAATATTGATATTTGAATGTTGACCAAAAAAAGTCAATTTTATTGTTTCACAAACTTTATGATTAGGGAAAGCCATTTTTATTTTTTTTTATTTTTTTATTTTTTTGCAGTATGTGGGCCTCTCAATGTTGTGGCCTCTCCTGTTGCAGAGCACAGGCTCCAGACACACAGGCTCAGCAGCCATGGCTCACGGGCCCAGCTGCTACGCGGCATGTGGGATCTTCCCAGACCGGGCCAAGAACCCGTGTCCCCTGCATCGGCAGGCGGACTCTCAACCACTGCGTCACCAGGGAAGCCCAAGGGAAAGCCATTTTTTGTTTTTCATGATTCAGTTCACAAAACTAGCCCTTTCGGATTTTCTGTCTTTGATCTTCTCATATCTACTTCCAATAGACTTTTTATTCCCCAGAAATATTTGTAACTCAAAGAAAATAATGCCCCAGGGTGACTAATTGTGTATAAATGAGAAGAACCCAATATGGTCTTTCTCACCCCCAATCTAGTGCCAAGTGCTTTCTCCTGTAGCCCATTTTACTCAAAACACAAAATAATTGTATTAACTGGGGGCTTGGGGGAAGGGGTGATTTTTTTAAATTATTTAAAAGAAATGTTAATTTGCTATTAAATCTCTTGTTGAAAGACTAATAGCTTAATGAACACATTAAACATGTGCAAATTAGGTTTTTTTGGAATGCATTACTTAGTTTCAGATTGAGAGGGGTGATGTATCATCGTCATCTCTGCAGGAATTAATGAGGCATTAGGCCATCTCCTGTCATGGAGGCCAGACTTATGAACAATCTGCCTATTTGCACATGTGAACCTTGTCCTGTTCTCTCTCTCCACCCACCGCATACATCTTTTCTGGGCCTCCTGCTTCTGCAGCCTGAACTTTGGTACTTGAAATACAAACGTTGGTTCACTATCAGTTCGGAAGTGAAAAGTAGTCTGTTGCCAGTGACAAATGTTGTTTACTGTTACTAGAAAAGAGGGTGGAACAATGAGTGCATATATTAACATCACAGGGGATGGGTTTGGTAGTCATTCAATTGCCGTCTTGCCCTGTGAAGACACATAACCTCTCTCCATTTCCCTCAATCACCCACGCACTCTCAGACATCTACATTAAAATAAAGAGCCCAAGGCAAGGCAAGCTATCTTAACTATCATAAGTGGCAAGGTGTTCTCAACTCAACAGCTTTTGTCACCAGCTCTCAATCTTTCCTCATCACAAGCACAGCTTTCTCTGCCTGCATCTTTTGATATATTTGCTCTATCCTGCAGTTCCCAAATCAGCAGTTCCAAACCTCCATGAACGTGCAGCATCTAAAAGCCATCAGTTTAATTCCATGACATAAACTATCTCTTACCTGCATTTATTTTTATAATTAGCAGGTATGACATTTAATTCTGTTTCAAGAATCTTTGATAAATTTTTTTAAAAAAATAATTTATTTGTTTTTATTTTTGGCTGTGTTGGGTCTTCGCTGCTGCTCACGGGCTTTCTCTAGTTGCATCAAGTGGGGGTTACTCTTCCTTGTGGTGCGCGGGCTTCTCATTGTCATGGCTTCTCTTGTTGCAGAGCATGGGCTCTAGAGTGCAGGCTCAGTAGCTGTGGCGCACAGGCTTAGTTGCTCCGCGCAATGTGGGATCTCCCCAGGCCAGGGATCGAACCCGTGTCCCCTGCATTGGCAGGCGGATTGTTAACCACTGTGCCACCAGGGAAGCCCAAGAATCTCTGGTAAATTTTCAGTGTACTTTGAGATAATTGAAGATGGCATGGCCTAATCGAAAATCAGGGATGGAGAGACTACATACAGACATTAGATTAGGTCTAGAAATAACATGCATGCAGGACATGGAAACATTAGAACAATGTTAAGTAATTTTTTTTACACTTTAAAAAGTGTAACAGAGCATAACACTTTTCCCTACTTGCTCAGCTCAAATACAAAACTTCAGACCCTAATCTATCTACGTCTCTCACAGCCACCAATTTTCCCCTTTGTCTTCCAAGCCCATTTCAATTCATGATTCCCAATTAATGCATGTTGACTCTTCTTTTTCTACATAACCCCCATTCCAGCAATTCCCTCTCAGGCAACTTTGGGTCATTTAACTACAGATTTAGTATAAGTCCATTCTATGTACTGTTTCCTAAAAGTAGATTCAGGACAAGTGCATTCATATCCGTTATCAATGATACAGTTAATATTAAGATGAGGAATCTCATGCTCTTCATCCAAGTGATGGCTTTTTGGGTGGGGTGCAGGGGACAGATACGTACATCATTAGTTAACATTCTTTCGGCTACAGAATAAGCAACAGAAACGGACTCTGCCCAGTTCCTTAGAATAAAAGGGGGGCAATTTATTAGAAGGAAAGTAGGATAGCTCATAAAAGGGAGACAGAGTTAAACAATCAGGCCTTAGGAGTTAGGAGTCAGGCCACCTCCCAGGAGCCAGCCATGATAGCTCCTGAATCTTAGGACACTGCCAATACTATGACTACATTTCAGAGTTTGCCTAGAACCTGTGTCTTGAGAATTTTACTTGCATATGAGTCATCCCAGGACATACATCTCCAACATGATCCATAAGCTGTGGCCAGGGAAGTAGGATTACTTAGTACAACCTAAGCTTCTGGGGCCTAGTCCCCCTATGTGGAGAAGGATGCCAGAGGAAAGTATGAGTAGGACATTCTATTAAATGCATTCACATCTGGGAATCATGTAAGGAATGCTTCCTTTCAGTGGCATTCATATAAGGCCCATACTTCAGCTGCCTACTCCCACCCCCAAACACACACACACTTCTTCCCACCATCATGGCCATGTTTTCTTCACTACCACATTTAATGTATAAGAATAGCAGTGCCCAAAGGAAGAAAGTTTCTTTTTCTGTAACTGGGAGGAAAAAAGAGTTGATCTGACTTGAAAAGTCCAGTTTCTTACTGAGTTATTCCCCCTTTCTCCAGTTAATATAAAGAAAAGAGAACTGCCCATTTAATATAAAAAAGAGAAACCCTTAAGTATATCAGATAATTTTCAAGGTGTGGGCTAAGGTCTTACAACTATATGAGACTGAAGATCAACAGAGATTCTTTTAGAGCAGCGGTCCCCAACCTTTTAGGCACCAGGGACTGGTTTCATGGAAGACAATTTTTCCACGGGGGGCGGGGGGGGCGGCGGGGTTGGGGGGATGATTTGGGCAGTAATGCAAGCAATGTGGGGGATGGTTCAGGTGGTAATGCAAGTGATGGGGAGCGGCAGATGAAGCTTTGCTCGCTTGGGCGCCGCTCACCTCCTGCTGCGCGCTCCCGGGGGTTGGGGACCCCTGCTTTAGACTATCCTTTTAGAATATCAGCTCTTCTGGAAGCGATCAGAAAAGTATCTCTGTCTAAACGGTGACTATTGCTGATTGAATGATAAAATGACAATATCTAAATATCAGTCCCCCATATTTCTTTAATGTATTGTAGTGCTTCTCCTTCAATTATAAAAGTATATATACTCGATGCATGGATGTTTAAGAGACCCAAATGCACAAAATATAAAACCATTTACTCATGGCCCTCTCTGTTCACACACTGGCACTGCTACTATGTTCTTCATACTTTGGGTACTGTTTTGTAATTTTTATTATTATTATCATCATTATTATTACTTAATATGTTGTGGACTCCATACAATGATAATAATATTCTTCTAAGACATTTACTATTATTATTATTGTTAATATTACACAAGTGGTGTATATTAATCACAGAGTGATTAGAACATACAAAGAAGTGAAAAGTAAAGTCACCGAGAATCCTACCACCCAGTGACAATTTCTTTAAAAGCAGCGTGGTATCCATTCTTTCAGGTTTATTAGAAAATGACTGTAATTGCAGACCATTCCACTACATGAATGTATTTTAATCTATTTTTAAAATTCACTCTCATTGAGTATTTAGCTTATTTTTAATTTTCTTATCAGTAACACCACTGCAATTATCTGCTTTATGAATATTCTGTATGTATTCTTTTTCTAAGAATTTCTTCTAGTTAAATTCCTGAAAAATGGAATTGTTTGTTCATGACACATGCATTTTTTAGGCTGCCTCTGGTAGGAGCCCTCATATTTGTTTTCCAAGTTCTTTCAGATTTATTATATCATTTGATTCTCTCAATTGTGCTGTGAGGGCAGCAAGTGAGATATCGTTATCCTCCTTCACAAGTGGGAAGACTGAGATTCAGAGAGCTCTGCTCAGATCGTACTACCCTTCGGTGGCAAAGCCTGGCATCTGTTCTAGGTCCTTTGTCTCCAATTCATATTTAAACACAGACGTGCTGTTGATGGAGTAAGGATACATTTCTAATCCTAAAAGGAAAACATGGCATAATAAGATGGCTGTGTTTATCGTCTACTTATTCTGCACTCTGTTCGATGATTTCAGATGCATGATCTCATATAATCCTCACGGTAAATTTGTACAATTGTTATATTGTCTCCTTCACAGGTTACAGGACAGAGAATAAGTGAGGTTAAGTAACTCCTTCCAAGACACAGAGAGAAGAGTTGGAGGGAGGATTTCGAATCCAATTGTGAAATCCATGCTTTTCCCTGTGCCCCATGCTATGGTCCTTAATGGCAAGATTCCAACCAAAATAGATTTCCTTCAGTCAAAGCCAATGTCTGAATGAGCCTTGCTACCACTAAATTTGAGAGGAGAGAGAGAGAGGTGTAAAGAGTCAGGAATACTTTTTTTGGGGGGCGGGGTCAGACACAGAATCAGTCAAGGTTAAAGAGGCAAACTCTAAACACAAGATCCTCCAACTGTTTGCCTCAGAGAGCAAGAGAAAAGGAAAGAGAACTGGGGAGCAAATACCGGAGGCACAGGAAGTGTTGTGCTTGTGCTGTGTTTAGCAGCCAGCTTCCAACAGGGTTGGTGGGGTGCGGGGGTCATTTGTATTGCTTACGCAACTCCCTGGCGTAAATACTCCCACACAAAGGCTGATTTCAATCTACCCACTGATCTTGTAACACCAGGAAGGGTGATTTTGTTAAACTTTCATGATTGAAACTCAACTGGGTCTTAGAGGTACAATTCTAGGAATATGATATTCATTGCAATAAAATTAACAAACAATTCTTGAACCTTTACTTCATATCAGGAGGTAGCTAAGCATTAGGATTATAAAGTAAAACCAGACAGGGCCCTGACCTAAAAAACCTCTCAGGCTAGTACTGAGAAAGACATGTAAACAAGTTAATGCAATATATGAGTAATAACAGAAGCATATCCTAGGAACAGTGATGTTATATTAGCATATTAAAGTGATCAGCTCCACTCCAGTAGGCCATCTGATTCTCCTGCACTTTTCATTTATAAATTCTGCCCCTTTTTGACAATCCACAATCCACAGCAATCAAGAAAAATACTGTAAATAATTTTCAGTGAATAAGTGCTCTACACATTCAAAGATGACGTATCTCAAGTGTTAGGTTTTCCTCTGTCTCCCCACGTCTACGGACAAACATGCAACATAATGACATTCTCAGTGGCTCTTCTAACTGCATTAAGTTTGTAGATGAAGATTGGAACTATTTTCAGAAACTTAAAAAAATTACCAAGGGAGGCACTTTCATCATTTATTCATATGCAGGCTCTTTATTTTTTATTTATTAATGAAGTTTAGAAAATGGTTCTTGTAGAGCATCAAGTGGCTTTCTTATAAAAATAAAATATGACTAATCCAGGCTCTAATGGTTCTGCCTCAACCTAATGTTCAACTTCGGAATAAACAGTTCTTCTCCTAAGAGTCACAAAATGTAATGACCATTTCTGTGCTTCTGCTACCAATAGACTAAGCAAAGGCAACAACATAAGTTTATAGGACAAAGATAATTAGTCAGAGTCCTAAGTATTTCATTTATTTGAAAAAAATCACTGGGTATGTTTCTCATTCATTAAGGCTATTCAACAAAGGTAACAATTTCATAGGAACGTTTTAGAAAGACGTCAAGCACTGGGGGTTGAGGGGTTGGGTTGAAATAGGACATTGTTTCCCAAACTATATTCTGGAAACTGGAAAAAAATTAAGAGCTGAAGCATAGAAAAGTAGATTATTAGTCAAGTAACTTTAGGAAACACCATATTCTGTAACTCCCTCTTAGAGATTCACAAAATATTTAAGTGTAACAAAGGATCTGAAAAGTTCTACAGTTAAGAAAATAGTTTAACTTTAACTCAGAATTTCCCAAGCGTAGTTTCAGGAACTTTTTAAAAAGAGGGCACTATTAATTTATGATATATCCCTGCATCACACAAAGCACCAAGTTTGGACAACTGTCAGCTAGAATATTAAGGTTTATTCTAACACTAATGCTCTGTCTTTGTCAATTTCGCATCCTAGTAGGACAATGGCTTGACCAAGTTAATTTCACCTATAACCAGAGCTAATTAAAGAGACTGTCCAGCCTTTCTCCTCTTTTTACCTAGTTAGCTCAGCTGTTTAGATTACAATGCAACCATCACTTCTTCAGAGAAACAATTTTTATTGACCCTTTATAAGTTTTTCAGGATAGTTATTAATTTATATTATCTGATTAACGTATTTGTCTCACTTGTATGCTGAAAACATCATGAGGAAATAGTTTATTTTTGCAGAAAGTTGCACTTACCATGGCTACTATGATGCCTGTCACATAGTGGTTGCTTAATAAGTGTCTGTCAAATGTTTAAAGTATAAAGACCCTCCTAGAAGTCTAAAGATCCTTTTCCTAAGAATGTATAAATTCAACCTTGTGCAAAAGATTTTGTTACTGACTTAGATGAAGGCTTTAAAGATGTGTTTATCATTTTAGTAATTGGCACAAAGTTTGGAAAATGGGTATGGAATGATCAATGAGGGAATGAAACGGGTCTCATCAGGCTGAGGCCAATAGGCTGAATCCCTAAATCTGGCCTTTAATAGGGATAAATGGTTGGCATGCAGAAAACTCCCACTGGATAATTACAGTATGGGGAAGACATGGCTTAACAGCATGAGACATTTTCTTATAAATCAAAGCGTTCACACACACACATTTCACTTGCTAGTTCAACAGGCATCACGAGTGAGATGCTGATACTGCTGATGCAAATGTATGTTGCTTTAGATTTATAACATCAAGATTGGGGAATATGGGGTTACAGCATAAGGCTTTGGAGTAAAGGTTCTTGAGGCAGATTTTCAGGCTTTGAATCTTAGTTCTGTTACTCAGCAGCTGCATAACTCTGGGAAAGTGACTCAATCTTTCTGTGCCTTGGTTTTCTCATCTGTAAAATGAGCATTTACTTCAAAGTTGCTGTGAAGAAGGTAAGAGTTAATAGTCAACGTGCTAGATCAGTTAGCTCTCAATAAATGATAGCAATTTTGCAAGCCATAATAGTAAGATTAGTATTATTACTATTACAGTGATTCTGTTTTGAATTTTGCACAAGAAGTTTCAATCATAGGGGGGATGAGAAGGCATTACAATATATTTGCCAGCACTGTGCACTATGGGGTCAAGTAGACATGGATTGGAATTCCATATACTCTTCTACTAGTTGTATGAGCTTACACAGGTTACTTAAACTGCCTCTGCCTTTACTTCCTTATCTACTCTGGGTAACTGAAAGAAGTGAATGAATGGCACCTGAAAATCACTCAGTTTGGTGCCCACAGTAAGTGCCCAAATATACAGTGAGTGAAAATTTTAGAGAAAAACAAGATGGTTGAGTAAGAGAAGCCAAGCAAGAATTCTAAGACAAGACAAACTCAAGACAATGTGCTCAGGGTTTTAAAATAAAACCTCTCAAATTAAAAGAAGGCTAGAAGGTTGAGTTTCACCAAGTAGATATAGGCTACAGGGAGATACAGTTTAAGATGAGTATAAAAGTAAAAGAATAGGGCTTCCCTGGTGGCGCAGTGGTTGAGAGTCCGCCTGCCGATGCAGGGGACACGGGTTCATGCCCCGGTCTGGGAAGATCCCACATGCCGCGGAGCGGCCGGGCCCGTGAGCCATGGCCGTTGAGCCTGCGCGTCCGGAGCCTGTGCTCCGCAACGGGAGAGGCCGCAACAGTGAGAGGCCCGCGTACTGCAAAAAAATAAATAAATAAATAAAATAAAAGAATATATGAGCAGTCATAGCTGTTCAAAAATGGGATGGGAAGCCTAGAAAAGTAGTAAGCTCTTCACTCCAGGGGTCATTTAAGCTTATTCTGCACAACTATGTGTAGGAGTCGAACTAAGTATTTTAAAGCTCCCTCCAACCCTGTGAGTATAGTTTATAACATCCCATTAATAGTCACATGTAAATGTGCCTTTGGGCAGAGATGTGCTGACTTGTCTTAATGTGAGAAGACAGAAGGATGGGAAAGGAAGACCAGGGAAGCTGATTTTGTTGCCTTAAAAACAAGTTTCCACTTCACCATTTGTCAGTCTTAAATACCTGTGCAGTAGAATTTCTTTTCATAATTTAAAAAAAAAATTATTTATTTTATTTTTGGCTGTGTTGGGTCTTCACTGCTGCATGCAGGCTTTCTCTAGTTGTGGCGAGCGGGCGCTACTCTTTGTTCTGGTGCACGGGCTTCTCGCTGCAGTGGCTTCTCTTGTTGCGGAGCACAGGCTCTAGGCACGCGGGCTTCAGTAGTTGTGGCACGCAGGCTCAGTAGTTGTGGCTCGCAGGCTCTAGAGTGCAGGCTCAGTAGTTGTGGTGCATGGGCCTAATTGCTCCGCAGCATGCAGGATCTTCCCGGACCTGGGCTCAAACCCGTGTCCCCTGCATTGGCAGGTGGATTCTTAACCACTGTGCCACCAGGGAAGCCCCAGCAGTAGAATTTCTTAACATCCCCACATATAATGCAGATGTTCTGACTCATTAGTGGGTTGGAATACTGACACTGATTCATTGCCACATGAGCTAATGCAATAGAGCATCTTCCATTCTGAAAGCCTGCAAATCGCATCAAAATGCCACACTCTTAAGGCAAGAGGGGGCAGCTATGCTTTAAATCACCTTTTAATTTGTTAGGAAGATTTCCTTGATACTGAGGCAAAGGCAGGGAAAACCAAGGAAACAAAATGCAAATGTCAGGCCAGGATTTGCCCTTCACACAGAGTGAAAGACTTAGCCTTCAAAAGAAGACAGAAATCAGTGGGCGGACACTTGTAATGCTCTGCACTGAGTTGGCTGAATCATAATAAGAAGCAAAATATAATAGCAAAATAATAGCAATATTGGTTGTTTTCTTAAGGTGTACCAGGCCCCATGCTAAGCATTTCATCTGCACTTAGTTCATCTGCACCCAGTTCCTTCTCAAATCCTCTTCCTCTCCACCAAAATGCATTCCACCTGACCTATTCTAAATTACTCTCTCCTCACATACAGTATATACACATATATATGTATATATATGCATATATATATGTATATCGATATATATATATATCGATATACATATATATCTCACTGTTATGGCATTTAGGTTTGCTGTGAGTTAGTTAGTTGGGACCCCAGCTCCTGTAGTACTTTCTGCCACAACCAAATGACAAATGTTTATGTATTCCTCTGTGTAGCTCCTGCAGGCCAAGCATATAGAAATGGTACTAGTGCACAGAAAAGTACATAGAAATACTAGTTACTATTATGTTATATACATAGTAGCTAATATTTATTGAGGGATTAACACGTGTCAGATCCTATTCTAAGCAATTTTCACACACTAATTCATTTAACACTACAAGAAACCAATGCAGTAGGGATAATTATCATTCCCGTTACGTAGAACGTTTAAGTACCTTAGATACTTAATTACATAAACATGTCTTTTCTTATTCTTGTGAACTGCTACGATTTTACTCTGTTTGCTCACCTCTTGCCTTCCGCCTCTTCTATACCATTGTTTGCAAGGCTCCTATAATTATAAAAGCTGATGTTACATCAGCCCATTCCCCTGGTGGTCTCATTTCCTGCAGGAAAGAGTCCAGACTCCTTCGTTTATCAATGCAGCTCTTCCTAATTTGGCCTCAGTCTTTCTTGCATCTGTATTTTCCTCTCTCCCTCATTTACTCTATGCCCTAAATCACTTGGAAAGACCACATCTCTGAGTCAGTTCTAATTATGTTCCTCATCCTAAAATGTCCTTTCCTGAGCTTGCCTGCTGAAAAAAAAGTGAATATTCCATTGCAGCCCTGATCACGCCAAAGGAAACTACCATCATCTCCTGCCTGGATTAAAACAGTCTCTTGCCTGATGTTTCTACTTTTCCTCTAGACCCTGCTCTCCCCAAAGGGCTCCCAACACAACCCAAGAGAATTTTTTTTAAAGTCAAATCTTGTCACTGCCCAGCTCAGACTCTATAAGTCTTTTCGTCATACTCAGAATAACATATAAACCCCTTACGTTTCGTCTGAGATCCTACATGTTCTGGGTAATGCCGTCTGTTTGAACTCTTCTTCCACAGCCTCTTTTTGTTCCTTCACTCCAGCCATGCTGGCCTTCTTTCTGTCTTAAGACCATGGGCTCATTCACTGCTCACCCATCATTGCCTTAGTAGACTTGTACTTATTCCCTGTGATATTGCAATTAGTAGTAAGAAATATTGGTCTCTGTCCCCAAAGAAGCTCAGAGCATAGAAGAACAGAGCATAGAGCTCAGAAAACCCTTTGAATTTCCTAAGTGATAAGAGCATTAAAGGTGTTTTTTTGTTAAGTTAATAAGGTAACTTTTAGAAAGCCCATAAGGATGCGGGCTGGTTGCCAGTGGAGCCAACCTGTGATTAGTGTTGGAACTTTCAGTCCCACTCCCCAACTTGCGGGGAGGTTGGAGAGGTTGAAGGTTGAAATAATCTCCAATGGCCAATGAGTTAATCAATCATGCCAAGGTAATGAATCCTCCATAAAAAAACAAAAGCAAACAAACAAAAAAACAAAACCAAAAGAGCTGGCTTTGGAGAGCTTCCCGGTGGTTGGTGAACACATGGAAATTTGGGGAGAGGGGTGTGCCTGGAGAGGGCATGGAAGTTTCGATCCCTTTCCCCAGCCCTTGCCCTATGCAACTCATCTATCTGGACATTCCTGAGTTATATTCTTTTATAATAAACTGCTAATCTAGTGAGTAAAGTATTTCTCTGAGTTCTGTGAGCCACTCCAGCAAATTAACCAAACCTGAGAAGGGGGTCGTGGGAAACTCTGATTTATAGCCAGTTGGTCAGAAGTACAGTTAACAACCAGAATTTGCTACTGGAATATGAAATCCAAGCTGGAGGCTGTTGGGACCTTCGATCTATAGCTGGTTGGTTAGTCAAAGCACAAGTGAGAAACGAGGCTTGCTACTGGGGGCTGAAGTGGGGGTGAGGGGGACAGTTTTGTATGACTGAGCCCTTTACCTGTGGGATCTGATGCTATCTTTGGGAAGCATCAGAATTGAGTTGAATTGTAGGACACCCAGCTGGTGTCTGAACCTTACATGTAGGGGTAGGGAACCCCTCTCCCATGTTGGAATTGGTACCAGAAAGCCTTTTTTCCCCTACCTGGATTCTCAGATGGGTCTTTCTCAGACTTCATTTACATCTCTGCTCATAATGTCACCTTTTCAGACAGACCTTCCTTGGCCTCCTTATTTTGAGTGTGCCTTTTGCTCTTCCATACAATCACTAATTCTTTACCTTATCTTTTTTTCATAGCATTTCTGACCCATGAAATCACAGTGTGTATTAATCTGTGTACTTCTTTATAGACTCCCCACTAAAAAAAAACTCTATAAAGACTATATAGACTATAAAGACTCTTTATAGTCTCCCCACTAAAAAAAAAAAAACAAAAAACTAAGCTCCATCAGGTTCAGGGATGTGGAATACTTTGCAATTTGTTTCTTCTTAGCGAACAGTGCTAGGCACACACACACAAAAATATTTGTTAAAAGAATGAAAGCTGTTCTGTGGCATTTTCCCTTTCATCCTAAGAAATATTATGTGTTCTTTATCACTTTTTTCCCCCTCAGTGTATAGGGTTGGCGAACATACTCCTCACTTCAAAACAAATGTTTATGATTTGTCCTTACAAGGACCCACTCTTGTTTTATTTGTTTTATTCCCTTGTATCCCCATTTCCTTCTCCATATTATAGGCAATTAGTTTAATGTGTTTAACCTACTACCCTTTTGTTTCTGCAAGTTTTTGTTTATTGTTATTTTGTGGTTAATATATTTTTAATGTATGTGAATGAAAGCTTATGTTTCTCCTTCTGGTTCTTCTATATTCCAAACCCACCCATGTCGCTGCTGTGCAACTCGGAGGCTGCGCCACGTGACCTTTTGGTGCCCTGAGATGCTGCCATGTTTCACCTGCCTAGTGCCCCAGAGAGAGGGTCCTACACTCCTTCCACCCAAGCCTGCAATGAACACCCTCTTAGTCCTCCCTTTATAAACACGAATGAAAATTCCTTTTGAACATATACCCAGAGAAGGCCTGCAGAACAAGACTATCCCCAAACTTAACTGGACTATTAGGTATAACTTGGAATATTCTTGGGCAAGAATGCCTTACCCATTTATTTTACAGCCAACAGTGCATGACTGCATCGTATCCTCATAACCCTCTCAACACTGGCCATTATTGAGATTTTCCATTTTTTTTCAATGCACTTTCTACATTACAGCACATACAGCACACTGTACTTCATGTTATCAAGTCACCATTTCTGTCATTCTTTTTAGCCTGTGCTTCCTAAGGATGGAATTACACAATTGTTTTTGTATTCCAGTCTAGTCAAGCGCCTATCACACAATACGAACTTGATAAAAACATGTTGAATAAAAAATAAGCTATGTTCCATCACTTCACTCCAGTTTCATTTAGAATATTCATTAACTTTAAAAATTCTATGTGTCAACTGCTATATTAGGTGATACAGACATATTTGCTCTAGTTCTCTGAAGAAGTATTTTCATTCCAGTTACAAATGAGGAAACTGAGGCTGGGAAAGTTTAAGCAACTTACCTGAGGCTTTTCAAGGGAAGTGTATCAAACACAGGGTCTGCACCTCAGTCTCAGTGACTCCAAAGTCAAAGCCCGCCCTCCCATTTTCTACTTATTCCAGTTGACTCTTGTGGTAATGAGATAAATGAATTAAATGAAACTTGCTTCTATATTGTTATATGATGGGTACCCCATCCCTCCCCCACAAGTAACATGATATTGTAACGATGCCATAAACCACAGCTCATTAACTCTATAAGACAATGTGATTCCACATTCAGGACATATTTAAAGTCACTTGCAATGATCTTTGGCATTTGGGAGTATATATATGTATATATATATATTCTTCTTTCTGGAGGGTTCTTTTCTTTGGGGATATCAACTCAACTAGCTATTCATCTAGACACAAAATCCTTGCTTATCTACAAGACATTAGAGGATGTGTGAAATGCCCGGTAGAAATGTATTAAATCCACATGTAAGTGTCAATTTCTTGCTTTGTGCTAGACACTGGGCTAAATTCTGACCCACAATGAACAGGCCAAACATAGTCTGTTACTTCGTCACTGGCTGAAGAATATGTGCCTGCAGGAAAGATGGAGACACAGCAAGTAGAGAAGAAGCATCTGGGCAAAATGTGAAAATGTTATAGGGGTGCCTTAAACAGAGCCCTGTGGCAAGGGATAATTTTGGAAGGAAACGATTGAGTTAAATAGGACCTAGGCAAGGGTGGAGGGAGATGGAGGGGTGTGTTCCACGAGGAGGGAACAGGAGGTAAAAGACTAGAGGGGAAACGACACCTTGCATATTCAAGGAAATGAGAGAAGTTGAACATGGCTAGGGTATTGATTGCAAGGGGGAGGGTAAGCTATTGGAGTTAAAAGCTATTGGAGTTAAAAAAAAAATCAATTAGCCAGTTGGCCAGGGGGGCCAGTTTATGTAGGTCCACTATAAGGTGCCTGGAGTTTGTACATGAGGGCAATGGAGAGCCACTGGATGGTTAGCAAAGCAGAGGGAGGACCTGATCAGATTTGTATTTTGGAAGATTCTCCAGGCTGCAGAAAGATCAGATTATAGAGATGAGATTAAGGATGGGAGTTGACAGTAAAGATAAAAAGACCACTTGGGAGGTATCTGCAGTGATCAGGTGAGTAATAATGACAGTGTAACAAAAACATAGATACTAAAGGTGGAGATAACTGTACAAGTTCAAATATTTTGAAAGTAGGATAAGCCTAGGGACTGACTGAATGTGGGAGCAGGGAATCAAGGATGACACCTAGGTCTCAGTGTCAATCCCCTGATAAACCCGTCTCGGTGACCAGCATACTGCAGCAAGCACTTCATCTGACTAATTTCTAGAAGAACAAAGAAGAACATGGACTGGAAAGGTGACAACATTAAATTTTCTTGTATCCCAGCTTTTATTTTAACTTCTTATTGCACTCGAGTCCATAATACCTGAATTTCTTAGTGTTTGTTCCTGGTTCCCATTCCCTTCCACCTCAAACCAACAGGGCAAATGGTGAGTGACTGTGATCAGCCCACAGTGAGAATGCCTTAGCAAGACAGAGTCATGAGCAAGAGTCTCCACGTTCTTGGTCTTGGATCTCTCCATGGGGGGGGCTTCCACTAATACCACCTTCTGATCTCTCTCTCAGCCCATCTCACTCTCCTGACAGAAGGAGGAATGGATAATCTCAATAGTGAATTTGAAAGGAGAAACAGTATGTATGGCTGAGACACGCTCTCCATTTCATAGCTTCTGTGCTACTTTCCAACATCTCCAAAATGCCACATATGGCTTCTCTAGACCAGATAGCTCAGATTAGCTCACAACTTCTTGAAACGAGGGCCTTTTTCAAAGCTTATTTCTAAATATTTATTTATTTATTTGGCTGCACGGGGTCTTAGTTGCGGCACACAGGAACTTTAGTTGCAGCATGTAGAGTCTTAGTTGGGGCACACGTGCGGGGAATCTAGTTCCCCAACCAGGGATCTAATCCAGGCCCCCGGTATTGGGAGCGTGGAGTCTTACCCACTGGACCACGAGGAAAAGTCCCCAAAGCTTATTTCTAAACATGTCATTACCTCTGTATCATTTTACCCTTTTCTGTGTTTTCCCTCTTTCCATTTATACCGTCTTTCAAACTTCTCCTTTCTTTCTCCCTTTTCCATTTGTCTCGCTCACCACTGTCTCACTTGTTTCTCCTTTATCTTGGAGGTCTAATTCCTCTTTCAAAAGACATCAATTTTTTGTGATTAGTTAACAAAACTGTCTTGTTCTTCAACTCTCTCTCTCCTCTGTTCTCAGAAGAGATCAGAACAATTTCATATCTATTAATTAAACATGTCTCACTCTGTCATTCTAAATTACTTTGGCACCAGTGTTAATTTCTGAATAACTATTTAGTTTTGTAAATATGCTTAACAAATATCATCCAAACATTTAATGCCTTCCTTCATTTGCCAATTACACATCTTTTGTAGGTAATTGTTATTGCCTCCATATTTAAATCTTCTAACCCTGCCCTGTAGCCAAATCAGCCTGTAGGGAATCCAAGATTTTCTGGAATGTTTCCTGGAATGTCCTCCCATCTTTGGGTTATTGTACACCTTCACTACTTACAGAAAGGAACTCAAAACACACTTTTTCCAAGAAACTGCCCTTGATCAACACTGCCCTAATCATTTTTATCCTGCATTGCTCCATACATACACATTCTACACAAACATTTCACTAAACATCTCAGACTTTTACTAAAAATTCCCTTAATCCTGAAATCATAAAATTGTGGATTTTCCTCCTAGAAGACTTGCATCAGGAGTCTTTAAACTTAAAATCTGAGCCACAGGTGATGCAGGAATGATTATCTCTCTCCACAGTTCAGAGAAGTAAACATGTGTTTGCTTTGATCAAGCCTACATTGGTTTTACTTCATATTATGCTCTTTGCTTTAGTGGGTCTGTGTTGAGTGTTTACTATCCCAAGAGCAGCATTTAGGAGCCATTAGTTATCACAATTCCCTTTGGTCCCATCATAAGAAATGGTGCAGAATAGTAATGAAATATAAGAAGCCATTTTGCATTTGTATCTTGTTAAATTATAACCATTTTACTTTTCTTCCAGGAATGATTTCTGTTCCCATTAGTATCTATTCTTCCACAGGTACCATGTTTGTTTTTTATTTTGCACCTTCTGATACAACTTATTTGGCATTCTGTACTCAGTAAGTGATCAATAAGTGCTTGTTAACTAAATTGGCAGGAAATTGAGTCTTTGGCATCTGCCCTTGCAAAGGAGAAACATTCCTAGCCCAGAAAGTGTGAAAATAAGTCCACAGAGAGGGGCTATTTGGAACCTTGACAAGTCACATGTTGACATACTGCCTCAAAGTCCTGGGCCCTGTGCTTAGGGAATAAGAGAGAAGATGATCCAACCTCTGATCAAGGACAAATGGTTGCAGGGAATCCCAGAGCAGCAGACAGAAGAGAGGTGATGTGAGACAGGAGTTTGATCTCCCAGGAAATATTAGACATTGGAAGGTACCTTCACTGTCTGGGCACATTAACTCTGTCCAGAGCCACCACCCTGGGGAATTCAAATGTGAGAAGATAAAAACATCAGAGCAACAGCTACCATACATGACTATTTCTATCGTGAGTCGCTAGGGCTCTCAAACTCATCATTTGTAATTAAAGTAGGAACTGATGGAAGCTTTCATCATTAGAATTTCTACTACCCTATGATATAATCCCTTAAGCCTTAGATGACAGGATACGAAAAAAAATCCTGAGTTTTCAGACCACTTGTCCTGCATAGCCTACAAATAGTCACTTAGCATTACCTTCCACCACTCTATTATATGTGCCAAACACTCTGCTCACGGCTTTTCTTCTGCTAGATGAGCCCCTCACCACTCCATTTCTCATTTTTTAAGATCTACCTTAAAACAAACAAAACAAACAAAAACAAACAAACAGAATAACTCTCTTCTTTGAGGCCAGGCAGCAGAATATAAAGATTTCCAGTGTGAACCTAAGAGACAGACTTCTGGGATTCATAGCCCAGCTGCCTGACTCACTAACAGTATAACTTCAGGCAAGTTACTTAGCATCTCTTGGCCTCAGTTTTCCAGAGTCAGGATATCATGTGGATACTAATTTATCCACCTCAGGATGTTGTGAGAAATAAATGATTATGTATGTATGTCTATATGCGTATATATGTCTGCTTATGTACATACAATAAGTATAATAATATATATTTACAATGTTATAATTATTATATATATATTAATAACTATATATATATACATGACAGTGCCTGACAATAAATGCAATGCTATTGTCATGGCCCTTTAATTTCTTATTCCTTTGAATTTCTTTTTTAAGATTTTTTTGATGTGGATCATTTTTTAAAGTCTTTATTGCATTCGTTACAATATTGCTTCTGTTTTACGTTTTGATTTTTTGGCTGCGAGGCACGTGGGATCTTAGCTCCCCTACCAGGGATCAAATCTCTTTTTTTTTTTATTTTGGCTGCACTGGGTCTTCGTTGCTGCGCACAGGCTTTCTCTAGTTGCAGCGAGCAGGGGCTACTCTTTGTTGCTGTGAGCGGGCTTCTCATTGCAGTGGCTTCTCTTGTTGTGGAGCATGGGCTCTAGGCGCACAGGCTTCAGTAGTTGTGGCTCACGGGCTTAGTTGCTCCGTAGTACGTGGGTTCTTCCCGGACCAGGGATCAAACTCGTGTCCCTGCATTAGCAGGCAGATTCTTAACCACTGTGCCACCAGAGAAGTTCCTCCTTTGAATTTCCATAGTTTCTTCTCTTTCTCTTTCTCTCTTCTCCTCCCCCCTCTATCTCTTTCTCTCTCTCATGTTCATCTCTTCTCACATGCATTATACTGAAGTGTAGCCCGGAATTCTGTGGAACTAATAAGTATCACCCAAGTAGCATTAGTATTAAAACCTCACTCTCAAAATGGGTCCTCAAAGCGGTGCCTCACATGTGCACACAGAGAAGTGCAGGAGATGCACTCACCCCCGTGTGTTACCTTCCATGGTTTTTCTTTCCTGCTCAGACTCTCAAGTTGCCTCTACCTTTACCTACATTAGAAGAAGCCCTCCTTTCTGCTGCTATTTTCCACCAATGGAGTGCAGATGTTCTTGCCAAGGGTAGTGTCTCCACGTGCTCCCAAACCTACCAATCCTTGTGCTGCTGAGAGAAGGTTGGTTCTATATGACAATGACTGGAGAACAGATACTGAAAGACAGGGATGGGAGGAGAGAGCCCTTCTTCTCAAGTTTTGCAACAAATTTTGGCTTCTTTTGCTGTCTTAGTCTGTTCAGGCAGTTATAATAAAATACCACAGACCGGGTGGCTTATAAAAGAATTTTTTTTTGTAGATCTGGAGGCTGGAAGTTCAACTTGAGGGTGCCCTCTTTAGGGTCATAGAATTCTCGCTGTATCCTCACATAGCGGAAGGGGCTAGAGAGCTCCGTGGAGTCTCTTTTATAAGAGCACTAATTTCATTCGCAAGGGCTCCACTTTCATGACTTAAACACTTCCCAAAAGCCCCATCTCCTAATACCATCTCACTGGACATTAGGATTTCAACAAATGCATTTGGGGGTGGGGCACAAATATTTCTAGCACCTGGTATCCGAAACAGTAATGCTTTGTGCTCAGGGTAGCAAAAATTCTGGGGACACCCATATTTCCATCAAGTTCCAAGTTTTTAATTTTTTTTCCATGGATCTCATCAGCTCCTTTTCACTTGAATTTTTCTTTCTCCCCTCCTAACTACAAAATAAGAGATCTCAGACGTGTAGCTAGACACATGTGTGGTGTGTGTTTATATAAATGCTGACCATTTATTATCAACATCATATATAGTTTTGAATATAGAATATAAGGAAATAAAAATAGCACTGAAAAATGCAAAACATCATTTAACTCTAAGGAACGTGTCAAGAGTAATAATATTTCAAGGGTTTTAGGTATGCATCTATACATAAAGCTCACATCAGCACAATGAGTTATAGTTTCAAAGCAACACATATTAAGTTATGATCTTCATCACAAACTTGGGAAATAAGCTATTTTTATATTATTTGCTCTTTTGTGAGAAAACTGGTGATTACAATTCCTCATGGAAACCCCTCATAGTGGCCAAGTCTCCAAAACTATTAAGTAGAAGGGCTAGGAGTTGAACTTGTTATTTGATCTGAAGTCTAAAATTTACTATCAAACATACTAGCTCCCAAGATAGCAATGGCTCTCATTCTTGTAACACTCAAATAATTTCCCATCTGTTTTATAATTTTATTTGTAACTCATAAAACTTGAATTTACATGATACGATCTTGACATAGAATTACATTCAAAGAAATATATATAGTGCAGCAATAATAGATAATTATACAATTTAAAAGATTTACTGGAGGACCTCAAAGAAGATCAAAGAATGTTCTTTCTTCCAGGATGTATAGGTCTTATCTTTCTTACCCCATTTTTTTCCATTATTTTACCCCTATCTGGTGTAAATTTTAGCTCGCTCCTACCCAAATTCGTCATAATACCAGGAAATAATACCAGGAGTAATACAAGGATTAATATCATAAAGTGGGCTGATGAAGACAAAATTCACCTTAGGGGTTGAAATATGTTAAGTAAAATGAATAGAGAAAGATATTTTTCTTTTGGAATTAGGGAAAAGAAAATGATAAGCATTTGCAATTTAATCTCTTATTTAGGCTCCATCAGATGCCCCAACAACTTTGTTATGAGACAAGTGTGTCTGGTATTATTACTGCTTTGTTTTACAGAAGAGGAAACCAAGTCTTGAATATAATAAGTGGAGGATGTCCTCCTACTGCAAAAATATAAAGACATGAGTATATGCAAATATAGATTTGCAGACACACACCCCATTACACTTCATTTCCCTGCCTGATCCTTCAGCATTTGCCTTTGATGCTCAATCAGTTAAAGTCCAGAACACGGAGAGGAGGAAGCAGATCCTTTGCTTATTTGTCTACCTTGTGATGTACATGGAGTCCTGAAATTATAGCTTCATCTTATGACTATGCCAGCCCCCAATCTTTGGTATTAATCAAAGGCTGATTAAATGAGACTGCGGTATATGGAGAGGGACAACTACGCTCAGGTCATAGCCCCAGAACTGCAACCCCAGAGGTGGGACTCTGCTCTACAATTTATGTACAGAGAGATGAGGATAATCAGAGGAGAAACAATAAATGCAAAATACCCTAGGACTCCCTCCAGCTGCCATCAGGAGCGCCAAGAGGTTGCTTTCAGATAGCAGAAGATGCTGCAACCTTCTGCTCATATATACTTCCTAGAACTACTTTGAGCTGGTAACACCTTCCCCAACTCCCACTATGCTACAGTCACACTGGCCTCCTTTCTGTAACTTGAGTATGTTTTCTCAAGGCATTTGCACTAACTCTCCCCTCTGCTTGGAATCTTTTCCTCCTAGAACTTTATACAACATCCTTATCATCATTTAGGTTTTTTTCTTTTTAATACTAATTCCTCTTAGAGATCTTGCTCTGCACTTTAACTAAAGGACTGTTAGACTGAGCCCTCGAATAAGCAGATGCCAAGACAGAATTAAACATGCAAGAAATTTATCAAGGGATATGCTTGTGAGAAAAAATGGGGAAGCACCCTCCCAGGAAAAGCTGGAAGAGCTATCACAGGAACGCAGTTCTGACTCTGAATGAAGGAGAGAGGGAAGGAAAGAAGGTTGGGTAAAAGCCTCTTAAGGTGCTGAATTCTAAAGGAAGTTCGGAATGGCCATAGGGGAGTCCTTGGGCCAAAGTTGTGTGTTAGAGGATTCAAACATCTCCCAATTCTTAGCATCCTTGCCAAGTTCAGTCAGTGACTGGGAGTAGGCTCAGGGAAGCATGGCCTCAGTGCAAATGCAGTGATGGATGTTAGAGGTAGCAATGACACACATCTGGAGATATGAGTGGTGCTTTCTCATGGATGCCATATACCTCTTCCTTGCATTTTCCATCTTCATCCTATTCTCCTATTTTAATTTCTTCCTTGCACTGCATGTAATTTTATTTTTATTATTATTTTTTAACATCTTTATTGGAGTATAATTGCTTTACAATGGTGTGTTAAGTTTCTGCTTTATAACAAAGAGAATTAGCTATACATATACATATATCCCCATATCTCCTCCCTCTTGCGTTTCTCTCCCACCCTCCCTATCCCACCCCTCTAGGTGGTCACAAAGCACCCAGCTGATCTCCCTGTGAATTTTTATTATTTTTAAAATAATTTTTATTGGAGTATGGCTGACTTACAATGTTGTGTTACTTTCTGGTGTATAGCAAAGTGAATCAGTTATACATATACATATGTCCACTCTTTTTTTAGATTCTTTTCCCATATAGGTCATTACAGAGTATTGAGTAGAGTTTCCTGTGCTATACCGTAGGTCCTTATTAGTTATCTATTTTATACACAGTAGTATGTATATGTCAATCCCAGTCTCCCAATTTATCCCCCCCATTCTCCCCTGGTAACCATAAGTTTGTTTTCTGCATCTGTGTGTAATTTTATTATTTATTCTTTTATCATTTGTCTCCCTCAATAGGCTGAAAATTCCATGAAAGCAGGAACACTGTTTATCTTCATGCCCAAAATTATGTATCCGGTACAAAGTAGGCAGTCAGTAAATTTAATTGACTTTTAATGGCTGAGTTGATAATTGATAAATAGATCCGTGAACCCATAACCATAAAATATGCTTCTAACTGACTTTCTATGAGTTCTATCTAGAAATCCTCTCTCACCTATTATGACATTGCAGTCTCATCCCTTAACAGCTACATTTGTGCCTTTTTACCCACCTCTGATCCAATGCAAATTCTACAACTCTTTAATTAGCCTTGTTCATATGTTATAGCTAAGCTCAAACCTGAACTGATACCATCCAATGAAGCTAGCCAGCCTAGTGATAAACTTTGGAAGAATTGTAACGTTTATAAAATGCTTACTTCTAAATGAATTGCATCATAGATCACTCCTTCTTGGTACTTAAGTGTGTAGTGGATACTTTCTAGCTCAGTTAATGATCCAATTCTTTCATTTTGTCCTGAGATTTCACATCCATCCAAACCTTTCTGGCTATTTAAAAGATTGACATTACTCACAATTTAGACATTAACGGGGTACTCTTTGTCTCTGTAGATTTCTAAGCCATTTTGGCTGTGCAGAAATTCTATATCACTTATACTTCTTTTTCTCCAGTTGCTACTAATGATTTCTTTCCTACAGGATAAAAGCTTTATGAAGTAAGAGATTGGGGCTAGCTCTAAGTTCTACACTTACAGGATGCTGAGTTGGTGTAAAGTGAATATTAATAATCCCAAATATACACTGTGCAACTACTACTTGCAAAGCTTTGAATTTCCATCGAAATCTATCTTCTTCTGTTATATTAGACGTCGGCAACTCTCCTTATGTTGTCACTGAGATGATTCATTTTGGGTTTTGAGACTTACTCTTAAAAAGTATACTTGAAGCAATTTCATTTCCCACTGTTTGACTTATTTATAGACATTTATTTATTTATTTTAAAAACATAATGAGATCAATAAAATAGTGATTATCAGTGGCCCTTGTATTTGCTGCAGCCATATAATTTCTTCCCCAAAGACAAAATCAGCCATGTCACTCCCTTCAATGACTTTCAATTGCCTCTGCCCTTAGAATAAATCTCGAACCCATTATATGGCTTCATCTTATAGCTCCCTTCTACCCTCTGAGCCGGTTTATCTTAATTTATTTCACAGCACACAACTGATGTATCCCACACTGAATTTCTATTTCATCTCTAGCCCTTCCTTCTTGGAATTTCCCCCAGCGCCACTCTTATCTCCAGTCTGGTTTGCTCTTGTCAATGCTTCCAGTTTCAGCTTAGAAGTCACCCCCTCAGGAACTCTCTCTGATCTCCCCTCCACCTGGCTATGCTATGTGCCTTTCTGCTGGGCTCCCATATCAAACTTTACTTTTCCATCACTGGATATGACACACTGAGTTACAATTAATTGAGTGTATTGCACAAAAGGTTAGGAATCACATCTGCTGTTACGCTCTTGAGTGCCTGATGCTAAGCAAAAGTTGATGAAGAAAGGAGAGGGGGAAGGAAGCAAGAAGGAAGGGTTAAAATCAAGACAACAGGCCCCAAATGGAGTCGTTCATGCCAGGCCGCACGTCACCAAACCGAGACTTAATTTAGTTACAGCTTCAGCTCCCCCAGAAGCGGAATCTTAAGCCAATCAGGAATCACCTTATCAGCACCAGTGAGGTCATCTCCCTGAGAGACCCCTGCCATCCACCAAAGGAAACTAACTTTGCAACAACCAACCCGCTTTTTTGCCTAGTATAACTTCATCCCCCCTCATTTCTGTCTATAAAATACTTTCGTTCTGTACAGCTCCTAGGAGCTCCTTTCCATCTGTTAGATTGGACGCTGCCTGATTCGAATTGATTTTTGAGCAAATAAACTCTTAAGAATTTAAATACGCGTTAGTTTTCCTTTCAACACTTCTGGTGACAGAAGAGGGAACCAAAGGAGGTCCCAACAGCTCCCGGAAGCAACAAGCAACAAAGCACAGATACCTCTGGGCTCCTGGAACTCCCGGCTTCCCGGCTGCTTCCCCGCTGCCTCTGGACGTGGTGGGTTAGCTCCTCTCGGGTCCGGACCCCAGGGCCACAGCTTTTCCCTCACGAGCTTTCCGCCTTTCTTGGAGTGTTGCGTTTCCGGGACTGAGTCCGGAAACCAGCCAGACTGGGTCCGACCTAAAAAACGGACCGGGTGCGAAGTTGGAGTGGTTCCGACTTAAAAACTGGACCGTGTTTGGGGTGGGACTGGGTCAGGGGTCGGATCTGGGACTGAAAACTGCACTGGGTCTGGGTTCAGATGGAGTCTGATTTAAGCTGGATGGGTCCAGTGTGAGGTCTTGGTGATTAAAATTTTGTTTTAAGGCTGAACAAGTAGGTTAACTTTACCAAAGATAATCTTGAATTTCAGTGACCACAGTGAAAAAAATTTTAAGCATCCTAGACAAGCTTATCCGCTTACAAGGTGCCCTAGAGGAAAAGGGGTCTCAGCCAGGCACTCCCCATAGAGGGTAGAAGAAAAATTATGTTACCTCCTCTACAGTTTCTGGTGACCAGGATGAGACCCACTGGGACACCCCACTCACTCCAGAGCCTGCAGACGACATCCTGGGAAAACTGGCAGAAGCCGGCAAAGGGTGAGAATTCCTACCTGTCAGCTCTCCCAGATCTCTATCTGTGGTGCCTGGTTGAGAGAAGAAGTAGTTTCATGCTGTCCCTTCCTTTCCAAATTTAAAATGGCAGGGAAAGGGCTTCCCTGGTGGCGCAGTGGTTGAGAGTCCGCCTGCCGATGCAGGGGACGCGGGTTCGTGCCCCGGTCCGGGAGGATCCCACATGCCGCGGAGCGGCTGGGCCCGTGAGCCATGGCCGCTGGGCCTGCGCGTCCAGAGCCTGTGCTCTGCAACGGGAGAGGCCACAACAACAGTGAGAGGCCTGCGTACCGCAAAAAAAAAAAAAGAACCTGAACTAAAATGGCAGGGAAAATATGGTAGGAATTAGGTCTCTGAATTGTGACTTGTGAACCTGCTTTCACGCACCCACTGGCTGTCTCTCCTTTCTCTCCCAATGATGGCTATTGCCTCCTTATTTGTCTCGTTTTGTGTCCTGAGAACTTGACTCGGCAACTGTCAGATTGGAGGGGACCCTAAAATTTGGCCGGACAGAAATGTGGGTTGCTCTCCATTTGTGGCTAGGGTCCTACCAACTACTGCCACCTCTCAGGGAATTATCTATGCCTGTTTTTCTTTTGGTTATCTTTCAGAGCAGCTCTGGATCTTGGGAGGGTAGTATCTTTTGTATACCATCTCTGTGGATGCCTTTTGTGTCCATGGGGTTGTTGCATCCTGCCAGGAATATTTACTGATTGTCCCAGCTGAAGCTTGACAAGATATTTAAAAGAATTTTTCTTCTTTTTTTAAAAGTAGCTCTAGGGTCATAAGTTGGACAAATTGAAAGCTGATATTCAGAGCCTAATAGTAATTTTTTTTTGCAGGACTTCTCTCCTAAGCCAGAATGAAACTCTGTACCCAGAGGGAAAGAACATTCTGAAGCCTTTGTGAAAGGATTTACTAAATCATTCCAAAGGTGCGTAGCTCTAAATCTAGAACATAAGGATCTTTTGATTTCCATCTTAGTTGAAGATCTCCTTCCTGATATAAAGAAGCAAATTGGAGATAATATATTTGGTCGGATGTGTCAGCATCTTGATATTCTGGTTGCAAACCCAATTCCTTGTGGAATTGAAAACAACTGTCTTTGTCTTAAAAATCGAGTTTTTACAAGAACAGAGATGTGGCTCTGGAAACAATTCAAAGTCCACCTATCCTTTTTACCAATCCCCAAACCTCCCCTATTCATCTCAAAAGGCTTGCAGATATTGTGAAAGATCTGGACTTAGGGAACAAAAGTCCTTCTTGTTAACACTTGCATTCTTTCTAGGTGCCGTTAAAGGTGTAAGTATTCTACCTGGTCTTCTCCAGGAACCAACGTAATTCTTATCAGTAACAGCAAAAATAAAAAGGAAAAGGAAAGGCTATTTTGAAAACTAGGCCTGTGAAAGATCTTAAAAGTTTCCAGCTAAGCTTATATTCCACCTGCCAGAAACACAATTTGGATCCAACTGTTCTTTTATAAACTACTGAGTTTTGCTTTATTGTACCTGTCTCGTGGCTAAAATTTTATAACAAAAGTTATAGGATCTCTGTCGACATCTGTTTGTATGTTTATATATATCTATGTATGTACATTATAAATGTGATTTTTTTCTACCTCTACATGGTATTGCCAAAATTAATTTGTAAAGAGCTCTATTTAATTGGCTTAAAGACAAACAAGCATTATATAAATCAAGTATAGTGCCGGAAATATAAAAACTAACCCAAATGTTTTTCAAGTTCACATGATCTAGGACAATCTTTGGTAAACAAAAGCTAGTTTAAGTTTGTTGGTTTAATTAAAACGGGTATGTCTCTAGAGTTATCAGCATCAAATATACTACTTTTATTTTACCTAGGTTTACTAAAAGTCAAATAAGCTCATGTTATCTCTGTTACAGAATTTGTAACTTAAGATGATGGTTAGTTGCTTAATGTCTTGTAAAATGTTCATGACTAATTGAAACATAATTGTTAAGAACAAGTGAATTAAATAGATGTAAGATAAAAGTTTATAAATAAACTTTTCAGCAATAATTATGCTATATGTTATGTCTACTTAAAAATAGATTACAGGGCTTCGCTGGTGGCACAGTGGTTGGGAATCCACCTGCCAGTGCAGGGGACACGGGTTTGAGCTCTTGTCCAGGAAGATCCCACATGCCGCGGAACAAGTAAGCCCATGCGTCACCACTACTGAGCCTGCGCTCTAGAGCCCGCGAGCCACAACTACTGAAGCCCGCGCACCTAGAGCCCGTGCTCCACAGCAAGAGAAGCCACCGCAATAAGAAGCCCGCAACTTCAACAAAGAGTAGTCCCTGCTCGCCGCAACTAGAGAAAGCCCGCACGCAGCAGCGAAGACCCAATGCAGCCAAAAATAAATAAATAAAATAAATAAATTTATTTAAAAAAATAGATTACAGAATGTTTTTGGTAACCTGAAACCTTAAAATTATACTGAAATAAGTGACCAGTGGGTCAGAAGCACACATAACAACCTGGATTTGCAACTGACATATGATATGGAGGGCAGTCTTGTGGAGCTTAGCCCTTACTCTATGGAATCTGATGCTATCTCCAAGTAGATAGTGTCAGAATAGAATTAAATTGTAGGACACCCAGCTGGTGTTGGAGAATTGCTTGGTGACATAGAGGGAAAAGTCCACACTTTGGAATTGGAGTCAGAATATTACGAGTTATTAGAAATTAATGACAATTATAGGGAAACTATCCTTGCCCTTATGAGGTTGCAGTAGAGAAAAACTACCTCATACTCACCTAAATCACCCCTTATTGTCCCTTAATGCACCCAAAAGAAAGGTCAAGCACTGCAGAGTAAGAGAAAGCCAAGTCAAGCAGTGTGTCTAACTCCTGATGAGTGCAGGGATGCAGGGCCAACTAAAGTCACAGGGACATTTCTTACATTCTTTCCATCCAACCACTCTTTTAAGACAGCTTCAGGTACCAATCAAATCCACCAACCACAAGAACACTGGACTGTGATTCAGGAATTTCATACTAGCTGTGCATCTTTGGGCTTCTTTTTGCATCACCTCTTTGGGTCTTGATTTTAATCAAAATCAGATGACGAGGGCCTCCCTGGTGGTGCAGTGGTTGAGAGTCCGCCTGCCGATGCAGGGGACGCAGGTTTGTGCCCCGGTCCGGGAGGATCCCACATGCCGCGGACGGGCTGGGCCCGTGAGCTATGGCTGCTGAGCCTGCGCGTCCAGAGCCTGTGCTCCGCAACAGGAGAGGCCACAGCAGTGAGAGGCCCGCGTACCGCAAAACAAAAACAAAACAAAACAAAAAAAAAATCAGATGATGAGTTTAACGAGACACTGTCTATAGTCTTTTCTGTCTCTGACATGCTGTTGCCTTAGGTTTCCAATGGCCCATCTACCCTGGGTAAGGGCATCTGTGTCCCTCTATAGCTGACTGCCCCCTCCTCCTCTGCCCACATCCCCCAGGACAGTACATCATCTTGTACCCCCAAAGTGGTATCAGGCAGCCAGCCAATCTCATTTACCCACAACTATTTCCGTCATCAGGACCCAGTATATGCAATGGCAATTTACCACACGTCGTTAATATGTTTGTTATATTTTGTTGATGGAACAGGAAAGTTCATCAGCAAGCCCGCACACAGGGAAAGCATATTGAAATGAGCATTATGGATCTGTCAGGCTGGAGTTTACGGCCTTTTCTCAGTACTACAGCGTAAGTAAAACAAGCCCTGATTGAGTCAGCAGCCTCCTGGGTCCTCATTTGCCAAAGTGTGGGGATTTTAATGCTAAGTTTATCTGCCTGCATTAGGCAGGTGGGGGGAGGGTAAGGCTGCTGGGCATATTGTTTTGGCTTAGGGGTATTGCAGACCAGCCTGCGAGTTCCACAGACACCAGGAGGGAAACTTTCAGTGGGTTTGGCCTCTTACCTTCCTATGGTCTAATAGATTTTGGAGATGTAGTGCCCTGGAGTTTTAAAACTTAGTTTGTAAACCCTCCTTTTAAAACCAATGCATTGAAATGCAATGGAAAAGAAAGAGGAAAAAAGAAATATTCACTGAGCAATGGCACTGAAAAAAGCAATGAAGAAAAAAGGGAGAGAGTGATTCATTAAAATCCCAGATACTGAGCATCATGGATGCAAATATCCTTATAACTTTTCTCCTTTGCAGGCAACTTCCAGGAAGGGTTCAGGCTACCTCACCAGGGAATTGCATTCTCCGAATAGAACTTTGTAGACGCCGATGCTGTCTAAAGGGACTTCAAAAGATTTCTAAGTCCAAATTAATGCACTGGGAAATGAATTTTGGAAACAAGATTTCTGTTTCTTCTCTTCGGCAAAGCATAGGAGGCATGAGATGAGGGGAGCACATTTCTAGCTATGGGAAGAGATCTGCTTCTCTGACTTGTGGAGGGTCAGAAATTTTCCAGCAGGCAGTTCAAAGAGGTTGCCCCGACTCAGGCTCAGGTGTTTTTAGTATTAACAGATAGTTATCTCCTGGCAGCAAAGTCAATAACTACCTTTTTTTCTTCCTCAGCAGGAAGGCTTAGCCATTGCTTTTTCCTTGAGCAGGTACTTGGTATTCTAGGAGTCACAATCTATTTCTCATTCCAGCAGCCTGCAGCTGTGGATCACCTGACTAATGCTGGGGCCATTCCACATTCCAGAGGCGTGCAGCTCTTGTTATTTGGCATTCCAGAGGCATTCCGAAGCTGCAGGTCATTCATTATGCCAAGGTTAGTGCGTTGGCCTGCAGAGCCAACAGCCTTATTCTGTTCTGGTTGGGACTGGAAACTGTAAGGAAGTTGTAACTCCTCTGGTGTCAGAAGGATGGAGATGGAGAGAGAGAGAGAGGAAATAAAAACTGCAAAGAATTCTCAAGTAGTTCTTAGATAGTATGACGGGGAACAATATGTTGTACACATAAGGTCAAAGATGGGACTGTTTTGAGAGGAGAAGGAAAATACAAATCAGATAATAAACATGTTGCTCTGACTTTCTTAATTAGATGAGAAGCAAGATATAACATAGCTATAAGGCATACCAGCTCTAGAATCAGTCAAAATTGGGTTCAAATACTGGCTCTGCTCCTTATTGCTTGTATGATTTTGAGTGATTTACTTACCCTCTTTAAATATCAGTTCATCAACTGTAAAATGGGGACAATAAGATAACCTACCATTTTAAGATTAGATAACACCCTTAATATTGTTCAGCACAGTCCATGCCTCAAAAAAAATACTCTATAGATTTATTATTGTGATGTTGATGTTGGTGATGATGATGATAATGCTGATTGGGAGATTCTTGAATGGCAAAGATGAAGATAATGATGACTTTTCTTAATATATTATTGATACCCATTCCCTCTTTTCCCATATCTTCTACTGTATGCCAGGCACTGTATTAGGTACAAAAATTTTTTGGCTAAGTCTGGACAGATTAAGATTGGACTGTACCTATGTGAACACAGATTCAATTTAATAGGCTCTCAGTGAATAGCCACTGTGTGTAGTGCCCTTTCCTAATCCCTACAGTTAACACAAAGGTCAAGGCGACTTTGTTTTTGCCACTAAGGAAATTATGACACATATTTAGATAACCATGGATGCTGAGGAAGGGAAAAAAATACATATAAATCTCCATTCCATGGAACTTAGAGAATGATCAGACAAGACTGTTGTTCTTAACATGAATGTAGACTGGACATTTCTTGGGCCCAGCAGTCCCTGACGTGATGATAATGCTGGCAAGACATTGGCAAGGTATCTGTACCATCCTCAGCATTACATCTTCCTAAAATCCAGCAGGACACGTAGTTGAAGTCTGATAAGGAAGAACATTAATTTTTATGCTAGGTGTATGAACTTTATTCTGCAAGCAAGGAATGACGAGAAAAAGAAAAGAAAATATTTTGGTTTGCTTTACTTTTTGTTGTTTTTGTTCCTACAGAGGGATGCCATAACATGCCCTTATGGATCTCCCCAATGAACTGACAAATATTGGAGCAGAATATACAGTATAGCATATCAAGAGCATCAACCCAGGACTAGAAGTTTGTGATTTATGTTTTATGGGGCAAAGGAGGCAAGCCAGACTCAGGGCAGGGTGTAGTGTTAGGAGACAGTGGCATGATGACAGGGAATCTGCATGTAACCTGCTTTTCTGTTGGGAGCCAAGACCTTTGGGACATGCTACCCACAGGGAAGCCCTAAATATGCCTCAGCCAGGAAGCTCAAACAGGCGGGAGAAGCATGCATGACGTGGCTGTGGAGTCTGCAGAGCCTACTTCAGAGGATCAGAGAGTAGGGCCTATGAATGCACTGGGGTGCTTGTTTAAAGTGTTCCATAATCCTCACCAGGAGCAGATCTTCCTGGAGCAATTCTCAGTGGCCTCTAAGAAATAAAGGTCAGAGTTTCTATCATATGGTTCTCAAGAGAAACAGCAAGTCAAGTTGAAAAGGGATTCTTAGAGAACATCTTGTGATTCTTCTAAACATTTGTTGACGCTCTCCTGATTTTAAAAGCTGGGAACAGAGGCTTTAGGGAAAAACACAAGTTTCCAGCCAGGGCAGACCCATGCTTGGTGGGTCTGTAGCTTATAAAATTTGGAGGCCCCTCTTAGGAAAAGAATACAGAAATAACTAGTAAAAACTTAGACACAAAAGTAAATCTTTGGTTAAAATTAGAAAAGAAGTCATAACAAATTACAATGCTAATCTGCTGACAATGCTGTTGCTACCATATATTTCACAAAAGCCAGAAAAACAACATGATTTTTTTTTAACCTGCATACCAGATCTCTATAATATTGTCTACATTTTATCTGTATACTTTTGATATTTTCGTATGATGTTGTTTTTTATATTATTTTCTATAAAGAGATTAGAAAGTTAATTCAGTTTTCTTTTTCTCCAGTGCTATTTTTTTCTTTTTTTTTTTTTTTTCTTTTTGCGGTACGCGGGCCTCTCACTGCTGTGGCCTCTCCCCCTGCGGAGCACAGGCTCCGGACGCGCAGGCTCAGCAGCCATGGCTCACGGGCCCAGCCACTCCGCGGCATGTAGGATCTTCCCGGACCGGGGCACGAACCCGCGTCCCCTGCATCGGCAGGCGGACTCTCAACCACTGCGCCACCAGGGAAGCCCTATTTTTTTCTTAATTGGCACTTTGAAAAAGTCCATTCATTTTCACAACTCATTACTGGAAATTTGTATGTTAATATTTAGCACTGATGTCATTTTGGGAAAACTAGTATCACATTTCTTTAACATATGAGCACTATAATTTCAGAGAATTTCAAGTTTTCTTGCGCAGTGATGTATCTTAAATACTGTTTGCATTGATAATACTCATTAACCACTTTATGAGCGAGGTCCATATTGGATTGGTATATTACGACTTTTACGCTAACTTTGTTGATGACTGTAGTTCATGTCAAATCAGCGAGAACTGAGTGAGAACACACAATAATTTGATTGGGCCACAGGCAATTCTAACCCATGAAAGAAATGGATGAAGGCACGGTCCAACAGAATTAAGAAGTTAATTCCGACAGAGTGCAGTAAGCAAGCTGGACAGCAATGGGTAATGAGACTAGAAACATATCTTGCAGCCAGGAAGGTAGGTGTGGAAAAAGTATTAAGTATTGGCAAGCGGCTGGAGACATATCATCATACTTCTAAAGTTTGGAAACAGGCACCTGTTGATTTACTACTAAACTTACAAAAAAACAATGAAGTGCCACACAAGACCACCAATACTAGAAGCAGACAAATGACCATTTGAATCTTAGCTCCGCCCCTTACTAATCTGTGAAATCCTGCTAACAGTAACTCAAGGAGCCACAGAAGAGATGACAAACTACACAAAAACATACCCCACTGAACTTCACACATTATACACCCAATTAAAATTCCCTTCATGTGGGTGCCAGAAGGCCCACACCGCTGGACACAAAGTCATGTTTAATGAGGGGAGAGTCAAAGTAAAAAGAGATGGTGGTCTTGACCAGTTATATAATGGAATGTTTTCCTTTTGAAAAAGCTGAAGAAAAAAAAAACAAACACATGATCACCTTGCTAAGGCAACCCCCGGGGGGCCTGAAACTTAAACTTCATTTGTTTCCTAGTATATCTGCCTCTGCTCCCTGCTGTTTCCAAGGAGCTCACATTCTAGTTAGAGAAGACAGACAATAAACTCATGCACAAAATAACAGACTATTTTAGACAGTCATTGTTCAATGAGGAAAGTAAAATAATACATACAAGTAAGAGTTACTGTAGGCAGGGGAAGAAGCATCCATTAGAGGGAGAGGAAAGAGAAGATCTAGCTGAGGAAGCCAGCTTCGAGCTGACATCTACATCGGGAGAAGTCCAAACTTCAGTCCGCAGATTGGAGCATGAGGAACAGGATGGGGGAGTGACTAGTCCAAGCTCCCGCAGCAAATCACTGGCAGAGCTAGGACTATAGCTGAGACAAACAGCCACAACTCAGGGAATTTATGTAAGGTTTCACTTTAAATATTCTTGACATGTGGAAACTAAGATAGCCCTTACTGCTTACAGCCTTCACTAAATTCCAGATAAAAGTTGATTGTTTTTTAATCTCCAGAAAATCCAAAAGCTGAGCAGTCAATTTAATAGGCAAATAGCCATTTCACTACTTTAAGATAATCACAATGATTAGAAAAACTCGTTACAGGACCATAAAATCATTAAAAATATACAGCTATAAAATCTCTGAAAGATCAGTCAGGCAAGTATTCTCCAGATTATTTTGATTACATGTCTCTATCAGAATATACAAATCAATCAATTAGCCAATCAACTAATAAAAAGACATATGTAGACAGGGAGGATACACATACGATAGACTTATGTATGTATTTACTTGCTATTTATATTATGTGCATTCCAAAAAGATACACAAAGCATACAGGTTTTAAAAGATGCACTAGAAATAAATGAAAGTAAAAGTTCCAGAATTTTCTTTCCTCACCCCAGTGGATCACTGTGCATACACTTTGAGGAAGCTTTGTCTCTCTTTGACGACAACTGATCTAGTCTATTGCTTTCAGCTTAAGTCCACAGAAACTGAGGCCAGAGATGAGAAATCAGAAAGCACTACTCATGACCCAATATAATAAGAGAGCCAAAGTGCCTTAAAATAAACTCAGTTTCGCGTATATATGCAGAGTATTATAAACTACCCCACTTGTTAAAATTATAATTTTTTGTATGCTTTCACTTAGTCTTTGCAAGCCCTTTTCTTATTTCCTAGAGATTGATGCTTTGCTTCTGATCTCCTCTCAACAGTGAGCAATGCAGGATTAGCAAACCTCTGTCACCAGACCCCAGCAAAGAGTAAACTCCCTAAAGTCCAGAGGCTCAACCTGAATGCAATCCGTTTCCCTCAAGGATTCCCAGCACAGACACGGGCTCCCAGCCTGCTTAGGAATGCGGCACTGCACTTCTCAATAGCATTTTATGACACATTTCTCAAATCAAATTTAAAAGCATAACTGAGTGGAATTAAATTAATGCCGTCTGGTAATGTCAGCAGCACCAGAGCTGCAACAGGCTGGCTTAACTTTTAAACCTTCTGGAGCTTCATGATACGTATTCAGTCTGAATCTGTGTACACTGTGTGTGTGTGTGTGTGTGTGTGTGTGTGTGTGTGTGTGTGTGGTTTAGTGGTCTTTGAGAACATAAAAGTACATAGTTACATATACTTAATGAAAACACATGCCCCATGACCTTGATGTTTTTGAATTGACATTGGTATTTCCCTTCATGTCCTACAGAGTACGTTTAGCTTCATTGTATCATTCGATCGTCATAATCACCCTATGAGGAAAGCATTCATGTTTTTGTCTCTTTCCTTTATTATTATTCTTTTTTACTTGAAACCAAGTGCCGTGTATCCAAATTCAGCATTCTTTCCACTTGCTAAGTTTAATAACAATGAAAACACCACCAGTCTTTTCAAAATTCCCTTAACCTCTGTTGCTAAATCTAATATTCCATTTGTAATTTTCATCTTAATTGACTCAAGAGCAACATTTTACTCAGTTATCACATCCTCATTGTCGAAGCATGTTTTCTTCACTTAATTTTAAGATACATACCCTTTATTTTTGTTCCTACATCACTTAACATTTAATTTTTTCCCTGGGATCTTTTTATTTCTCTTTTCTAAACGTTAGATGTCCCAGGGCTCCTTTTTTTCCTCTGTTTAAACTCACCCTTTTTGTGATCTTATCCAGTCCATGGCTTTAAATGCCGTTTTACAATAATGACTTCTAAATATACATCTTCGGCCAAGATGTCTCTCCTAGCTGCAAATCGCTATATTTAATACAAGTTATCTCGACTTGGATATGTAACAGATGTTGATGCAAATAATCAATAAACAATCTATAAAGGGAATAGAAAAGAGTTTTATCTGAGCCAGACTGAGGACTATATCCCAGGAGACATAGATTCAAAAAGCACTTGAATTGTGTTTTTCCAGACTACAAAATGCGAGAGGTTTATAAAGGCAAAAACTGAAAAATTCCATAAATTGTTTATTAAGAATTATAATTTGAGCTGGCAAGAAGTAAGGGTACTTGTTAAGCAAGGACTGGCTGGGAACAGAAATGGTTGCATAGTTACAAGGGGAGACCTTGATACCGGAAGGTTGCAGCTGGCAGCTGCTAGCAAAAATACCATTTTGAGAATGGTTGGTGGTGTCCTTGAGTTTGATATAGTTCAGGAAATTCAAGTTCTCAGTGATGCAGGAATGTGTCTGAAACCACATCCAGAAGGGCCACTGGGCTCCATTTTGGATGCCTGAACCACAGTTACTCCATTTTGATTTTTAAATGCATTCTTTTCTTTGCTGGTTAAATAGGATGTGCAATGCATGTCTGATAGACCACAAAACAAGCTGTCCTATTTATCATAAAATTCAAGCCAAATCAAGTATAATCCAGGATGACTTCCCCATACCTTAGATCGTGAAAATTTCTTCCATCACAGGCATAGCAAATAAACCAATATCCCAATCGTAACTCCACCAGACCTGTTCCCCAAAATCTTACTCATATTTGAGTAGTACAGACTCCATCCTGTTAGCTGCTCAGTCCCAGTGACATGACAATATGGAGGACAGCTTAGCATACAAACTGTGCTACCCTTGAGCCCTCTCTTGTGTACTCCACACCTCATTTGTCAGCAAATCCTGGTCACTCTACCTTCAAAGTATGCCTAGAACCTGACCACTCCTCACCTATGCACTGCTCCCACCCTACCTCAAGATACCATCATCTTTTGACACAGAATCCAGAAAATTCCTTCCAAAAGGTGAGTCAGACCATATCACTTCAATGGATGCCCATGAAGCAAAGTCCTTACAGTGACTTACAGGGTCTTATTCCATCTTCTCTTTGAACTCTAGTATTACTTCCAATAATTCAGCCACATTGTTATTGTTAGTGTTATTCTAGAAACACACTAACACATTCTCACCTCAGGACATTTGAATGTGTTGCCTTATTTTTTTTTTTTAACCTAGAAAATGAATCCCCATAAATCTTTTGTTGTCATTGATATTGATACATCACTGTTGATATAGTACAAACAACTTTTGAACACCATGACATCTATTTTTTATTCATGTATTCATATCTACCCGCTCCCTACCAGATGATAAGCTCCATTAGGGCAGGCAATTTCTAAGCCTTGTGTCCCCAGTTCTTGCAACAGTGTCTAGCATGTAGAAAGACTTATCCTTGATTTTGATGGTGTGAATGAAGAGTTCACTCTCATGTCATGAATTGTAGTTTCCAAAGTCTTTTCACATGCGTTATCCTGTGTTGATTCTCAAAGCAATCCCAGGAAATAAACAAGGTTAGACATTTTCCTATTTAAAAAATGAGGTAACTGAGACTCAGTCAATTAAGTGATTTGGCCAAACTCACTCAAGTACTAGAGGAAGAAGCCAGAATTAAACTCCCAATTTCCACGTTCCTAGGCTGCTCCTCTTTCACTGTCTAATGATCTCTGTCACAGGGAGTGTGAGGGCACGTGACAATATGGAGGAAAGGTTGGCATACAAACTGCTATCTGACTATTTGGGTTCAGTTTGTGGTTCTACCTATTCCTTCACTCGTTATTTAAGTTTCTGTTTTGCCTTCTTTCCAAGGGTTATAATCATACGATCTTCCACAGTGGGTCATAATGTGTTAAATGAGTTAACACAGGTGAGACTGTAAGTACAAAGTAAACATTGAAAAACATGTAATTACTGGTATATGAAATTGGTGCAAGAGAAATATGAGTTAGGAGATAACCACACAGAGTCATGTGGAGATACAACCCACGTGAATTTGGAAACTCCACACTATTTGAAGGAATACATGAATATTAGAAGCTTGGACTTCTATTCCTGATTGTTGAAACAGCATGCGATAAGAAAAACTTTAAACTTAATGCCGAGCTGCAGAATTCATACTGGGAGTGCCGAGGGAATCCAAGAGTCCAGTGCACCTCACAAAAGTCCAGAGAAGCATCCTGAACCATGTGGTGTTTGACATGACTTAAATCTTACGGATCCTGACAGTTCTGCCAATATCTAACACCATGCCTGCATGTAGCTGGCATGTATAAATGTTTGTTGAATGAAAATAAAAATTTGGGTAAAGGAAAACTAAGGATGATGAGAAAGAGCACAGTGCATAGAGAAAAGGTGGGAAAGTAGTGGGTACAGAAAGTATATTAGTTACCTAGTTCTACATAACTAATTGCCCCTAAACTTAGCAGCTTAAAACAACTAACATTTATTATCTCTGGAGGATAGCTGAGGTGACAGATGACTTTCAATAAATATTTATTTCAGAACTAGTTACAGATATCATGCCAATACTTAGGAGAAGTGGTTGTCTTTATTCATTAGAATAATAATATGCCAGGCAGTTTAGAAATATTTATGTATGTTATCTAAATTTATCATTACAACAATTCTATGACATAACTGTCACTCGTCTTGTTAATTCATTCATTAATTAGTTTATTTATTAAGCAAACTATTTATTAATCCTCTACAACATGCCAGACTCTGTGAATTCAGAAGCAAACAAATAGATAAAAATCCCTGCCTTCGGGCTTCCCTGGTGGCGCAGTGGTTGAGAGTCCGCTTGCCGATGCAGGGGACACAGATTCGTGCCCCGGTCCAGGAAGATCCCACATGCCGCGGAGCGGCTGGGCCCGTGAGCCATGGCCGCTGAGCCTGCGCGTCCAGAGCCTGTGCTCCGCAACGGGAGAGGCCACAACAGTGAGAGGCCCGTGTACGGCAAAAAAAAAAAAAAAATCCCTGCCGTCATGGAGCTTATATCAAAGAAGGGAAAGCCAGACAATAAATATAGATGAATATACAGTAAAATGCATAGTATGTCGGAGGGTGATGTGTGCTGTCAGGAAAACAAAGCAGGGAAGGAGAAAGGAGACACCCCAAACACAGAGAAATTAAGTAATTGCCCAGCATTGCACAGCCAGCAAGGGGGCGGAAACAATGTACCATTTTGAGTTTGAACCCACAGGGTGTGCTAGTAACCACAGACTATATCACGATAACAAGAACTTCAGAGATTCCTTAGGGCACTTTTTCATGTAAGATCCCCCATGCAAGTAGTTAGAGAAAATCCTAACTCAAATGGGAAATTGTTTTACATACCAGGAAGCCTGGAGTTTCCAGTCCTGGAATGCCAGACACTATCTTCCCTCTGGGAAAAAGGCAGCTGCAATTTTAGCTTGCCATCCAGATACTCCAACACCCAATAGAAGAAACTGAACTTCTTCTTGGCCAAGAAACCTTTCCCAGAAAGCTTGAGAAGACATCCCCTTATTATCCAAAGGAGGATCACATGATCCCCACCAAGCACATTCCTGACAAGGCAATGAGTGCTCTCGGTATTCTGGATTTATTCCTGGAGTCGGACAGAGTTATCCTCCCCTGTGTTATGCAAGGGAGCAGTGGTGATTCGAAGAAAATCCGTCAACAGGAAATGTAGGGAGTAGGAAATTGCCAGCATTTGCCATTGATATGGTCCAAGCCTTATTCATGGTCCACTGATCAAGAGTGGACACACAGAAGAAATTTTAGAAGTAGTTATTGATTTGAATTCGAGTGAGAAATAGAAAAAAAAAAACATAAGGAAAAGAGAAGAGAGGGGGGAAAGGAGGTGGGAGAAGTAGAAGAATTCTGGTCCTAATATAAAGGAGAGATAATGCACAACACTCTGAATTGAGAATGAAAAGACTCGATTCCCCATCATTGCCCAGCCATTCAATAGCTGTTCGACTTGGGCTAATCACTTAACCACTCTGGGACTCAGTTTCATGAACAGCAACTCTAGTCTAATAATGCTCGTTAGTCACATTTCGTGATCAGCAGAAGATTTAATAAGATGTCTGTGTTCAGTGAGAAGAAAGCGATACGTGACATTCCAGTTCAAAGTGGGTTTGGTCTTCATTTACAGATATAGAGTGAATTGGAGTGTGTCTACAAGACAAAGATAATTGAGTTAGTCAAGCAGATGATTCAAAGAGGGCAACACACATACACAGACACGTGCATTGGTGCATGCATGCACTCACAGTCACACACACACCCCTATAATCCTTTCTCACTAAAAAAATATTGTTGTTTATTGTTCTTTGAGCAGTTGTTGTTTGCTAGGCACTAGCTAAATAATGTATGAGCATTGTCTCATTTAATTTCCCAACAACTCATGAGTTAGATGCTACTGTATAATAGTTTTCTGTTTGAATTATATGGAATAGATTTTTCAGATTTCCACTTCATTTTGCATATATGCACTTTCTCTTCGCCGTGAAACAGATATCATTTCAGTGAATGACTATGGTCTTCAGGTTGTTTCTCCTAAATTTAAGCACAGTCCTGCAGTCATTTTCCTTGTACCAATGAACTATTCCGTAGTGCTTTGAGCTGATCAGATCAAAACTGTTCAGGAAAATTTAGCGCCAGCTGGTTCCTAAATGCTGAGTTGGCTCTGGTTCTTTCTTGACCATCCTACTTTTGCTCATCCAGTCTCAACACTGAATTCGGTGCCCATCCATCATTTGTAACATGTCCCTCTCAGCAATTCCTCAACAGAAACCTTGACTGAGAAGTATCATTGACAATAGCAAACTAGCATTACATGTTGGATTCCTCTTCAATACACTTACTCAGATGATATGAATATCTGACACGAGACAGGAAAACAAGGTCAGAAAGAGATTCAGAGAGAATGAGTGATTTGGCAGGTTTCCTGTGAGAACTCCAGGGGAAGGACCAGGGCTAGGCCAAGGGCACTGGGTACAGAGTCAGGAGAGGTGAAAACTACTGTGGCTCTGCCAGTACCATGCTGCGTGACTCTGGGCAATTATTTTTAAATCTCCCAGCATCAATTTTCCCATCTGTAAAAATGGAGGGAGAGAACTAAGCTGAGATTGGAAAGCACCTGGCCTGCGGGCCTCTAGTAGACATCGAGAATCAATCATGGTACTTTTCCCACTGAGCCTATGATGGGTTCCCGTGTTCTTCTCAGCACACACTCCACGTACACTAAAGCAACTAGAGCTTGCATATCATTTAGAATATATCTGTCATTCCTGGTTGAAATAATCTCTAACATCCATTTTGGATCGCATATTTTAGGAATATATTGCTGCTGTGGAAAGAATCATGAACTTGGGATCAGATAACCAGGTTTAAATCCTGGTTCTGACATTTATTACTTCTGTGACCTTAAGCAAATCAATTCATATCTTTGATCTGTGTTTTTTTTTTTTAATCTGCAAAATGGGAATAAAATATCAACATCCTATTGTTGAAGTGAAGATCAAATAAGATATATGAGAAGGCACCCAAAGCATATAGCATATCCTAGGATATTGTAGACATCCAATCAGCCATTAAAATTAATATGTTAAAGGTGGCATCTGGTGAGGCAAATGCATATGTGATGAGATTGCTAAGAATGCTGGAAGCCAAGAGGAAAGTGAAGGAGGAAAAGAGGGTCATTCCTCCTTGGATATTACAGCTGTTCCCTTTTTCTACCACTGCTGCTGACGGATCCTACAGTCCTGACCTAATTATCAGCAGCCTACCGTATTGCATGTCCTTGACTCCATCAAGAGGCTAGGTCTTCCTCTTTGGCCCTGATATCGGGCTCACAAATCAATTTCTCAATGACACGTCTAGAAACCGCCAGTATCTGTCTGATCCCTTTCTGCTTTGTTCCCACCCCCCATATACCCCCTCCCCACACTCAAAGGGATGGTATCTCCTCAGTATCTTAATGCAATCCTTGGGCTTGGCTCATCTATGTTCAGTCTTAATTGTGTGTGTTGGAGGGAAGGGTAGTTTGAGGTCAGAGGATGGTGCTAGGAGCTTCTTTTCTTCCACATCACCAGTACAACCCTAGGTGTTCAGCGTCTCGGTCTCTGTTTCCAAAGTTTGTAAGTATCCTGCTGTTGGAAGACAGTTGTCCATGCAGGATAATTATGCTGGGGGTGTTAAAATATCAGGGCATAAGCTGCAGTCCACTGGTCATTTGACAATGATGCCAGATTTATCGAAGGCAATTACAGGTCCTCCTGTAGAGCTCCTCACTGCAGGGGAAGTGTAGGCTCACTACTAGAACACAGCTGGGACGGTCTTTAGCCTGCCCACCTCCCTGCCCTGGTGGCAGGAGCTCTGTGCTCGGGCAAAACAGGGAAATCTTTTTTTGGATGACATTACCTGAGTGTTCCTCATCTCTCCTCTTGCCCCTAAGAGTCTATAGAATCTTATCTAGTCTTGGGTGATTGTGTATGTGTGTGGGAGGACCCATTATGCATGCATGTATCTTATTTTTAGGTCTGAATCAGTTTATGCCTTTGTATTCTATAACTGTAGTGTCACCCAAAGCATAAGTGGGGGGCTTCCCTGGTGGCGCAGTGGTTGAGAGTCCGCCTGCTGATGCAGGGGACGCGGGTTCGTGCCCCGGTCCAGGAGGATCCCACATGCCGCGGAGCGGCTGGGCCCGTGAGCCATGGCCGCTGAGCCTGCGCGTCCGGAGCCTGTGCTCCGCAGCGGGAGGGGCCACAGCGGTGAGAGGCCCGCGCACCCCCAAAAAAAAAAAAAAAGCATGAGTGGGATTATGTCGAGGAGTATATGCTGGGTAAAGGACTGGTTCAAGGTCCAAGGGAAGAAATTTGATAAGTTCCTGGGTAGGTAAAAAGCATATTAATTAATGCTTTAAAATATTTTCCAGTCATCATTTTACCTAGAACAGGTTTTACTCTAGGATAATCAATGACATAGTAATTACTCTATAAATCATAAATGTATTCCAAGCAGGACAGATATTGTTTAATGAACTTGGGCAGCCAAAGGTGCGCATGGAGATAAGTCTAGGAGTAGGGGGCTAAGAAGAGCTAAATTACCTTGCAAAATAGAATAAATGTGATTTGGAGGTTCCTGAAGGCATCTGGGAGGAATGGAGTCTGGAGAAGATGTGGATGAGGGAAGAAGTGACGTGGGAAGAAGTGGTGAGAGGCTTGCACACATTGTCGGATGAAGCAGCCACGAATAATCCCCAGTTGAGCAGCAAAGAGGCTTTTACAACCAAGAGCATCGAATGCTCATCTTGTTATTATTGGTTTGCATTATTGTGACACAAAACTCCCTTTAGGGCCCAAATTTTTCAATAAATATTCTGTACTTAAAAGTGGATATATGTGAATGGTGTGGGGTGTGTGTGTGTGTGTGTGTGTGTGTGTGTGTGTGTGTGTGTGTGTGTGTAAATGAAAGAAGGCTAAAGATGAATGTCCACACAGCTCCAAGCAGTCTCCAGGCATGGAGCACCATGCATGTGATGCTGAGATGACTCATAAAGGGGGAAGTTATGAGTTCAAACTATAAATGAAGTCCTGCTCAGAAACCTGCAAAAATGCCATGAGAGATTCTGACTTCCAAAAGGCACAAAATTTGGGACCCAAACCAGTCTTACATATATCTCAAGGATCAGGAAGGCTCAGTGAATATTTGGGTTTGACACTTCCCAGATCAAATGCCTTCTTCCCTATGGACTCTTCTTCCAATACCATCCAAGAAAAATTAACTACTTCTTGAGGCTCTTACATAACTTTGCCTCTACAGAACCTGTGATTACGGATTTTGCTGTTTGTCCCTGTCTCTCACAGTAATCTGTTCCTCAATGCTATGCCTATTTGTTAATATTTCTCTAGAACTTTATTACTCCTATGTTCTGTGCAATGAGTTAAAACTGCTTAAAATGCTTTTCCTTTACTTCCTAATAAAAGGTTACACACCTCTGCATTGGTTCAGGACTGGGAAAATAAGTCAATCTAACCAGAATGATAGGGACTTCCCTGGTGGTCCAGTGGTAAAGAATCCGCCTTCCAATGCAGGGGACGCGGGTTAGATCCCTGGTCAGGGAACTAAGATCCCACATGTCATGGGGCAACTAAGCCTGCGTGCCACAGCTAGAGAGAGAGAACACCTGCACACCACAACTACAGAGAAGCCCGAGCACTGCAACAAAAGATCCCGCATGCCGCAACTAAGACCCGACACAGCCAGAAAAAGAAATAATGATAATAATAACCAGAATGATGGAAACTGTGACAGTGTGTGAAGAAATCTCCAAAGTCTGCAGAAAAAAGTGAAAGACTAACGAAAAAGAGGGGAGCTTCAAAGAGGAACTTGGCGATTTTACTAGCAGGAAGCCAGGCTCTTCATAACAGCTCTTTGCACCCAAATGGCAGCATCTTCCCTTCCCTCTTTTCTATCTCTTTCCTCCTCCTATCCCATCTTATTGGAACTTGGACAAAAGCTAAAGACTCCATCCCCAGCAGCTTGGTGTTAGGTGAGACCCACTTTTATGATGATGTAGTCAGGGTGGGGTCCAGTGTGGCAGAGACAACGTTTATGTGAAAGCATCTCTCCTCAATGACTTTGTCTAATAAATTATGGTCAAGGTCAAGTATACTTCAGGCCATTTATAGGCTCAATAGTTCCATGTTGAAAATAACTGCTAAGATTTAAATAACCAACTTTCAAACTTTTGGAATAAACTCTATTGATACTTAGGCTGCAGCTTTTCAGAAATACAGCTGGACTTGTTAAATTGCCCCTCACTCCTGTTACCAAACCCTAGGGAGCTTCCACACCACCATCAGTATTCATTGGACGTAATTTTACCATCTTCATTCTCAGGAATGTTTATGGAACACTCTGTGGCCTGCCCTATTCTAATTTGGCCACAGGAAGATGTTCAAATTGATTGTTCAAAATCAATTTAAGGGACCACTAGTCATCCAGAGGCTAATTGTTGTTATTATCTTATTATTCATCATAATCCCAATAACACAAGAATAATGCAAAATTGAAAAGGTAAATCCAATTTGCTATGCAGTCATCAGAAAAGATTGTAGCGATTTCTAAACACAGCCTTTGGGAAGCAGTTTCCGTGCTCTTTGCTCCACTCAGGTTGGCAAATGTCTACTAGGCTCTTCCTGTATATAAGGCCCTAAATTTGCTACTGAGATGGGGACCGTGTGGCAGGGGTGGGGATGGGGATGGTGGGTTGTGGGAGGATACAGCAGGAAAAAGCATATGGTCCCCGATTTAACGGAGCTCTCTGTCCAAAAAGGTAATGTGCTTATTCACTGTTATGTAAAAGAAATGGATACGTACAAACAACTCACTAATCATTATGGTGCACAGTGTAGGGAATAATTACTGTAGTTTCCTTTTTCAGAGATCTAGGACTTCACATAAGAGGTGATTTTAAAGCAAGGTCTTGAATGACACCTTGTATTTATTGTTCCAATAAAGAAAAGAGAAAGAACTCTTGGCCAAGGAAATAGCATGAGGAAAGGCACAGAAAAACACAGGTGATTTTGGGGAGTGGTGGTTCTCCTGTTTGGTCTAGCAAAGAAAGAGTAGACCAGAAGGAGATGGGATGGGGAGAATTTATAGCTGGAAATGAGACTAAAAGGGAGGGAGTATTGCTGTGGGGTTGGATGGGCCAGGATGGCAGGATCAGCAACTTGGGTTTTATCTTCAGAACAGAAAGGAAAACGTGGAGCCCTTAAAGTAGGGGAAGTATTAATTAAAGTAGGGGCCTCAGATCTGAATTCAGGCTGAGAACTCACATGCCAATTACAAGAGTTGGTTTAGAGGTGGAGGAGCCTGGAAGCAAAAAAAGTGACTAGATTTGAGTCATTGCAAAAATGTGGATGATTTGATGGAATTGAATCTGTGCTGTTAACCATGTTGCCATGAATATTCTTTTACATGGTTCCACATGGTGGAATATTATATAGTAGCAAAAAATGAATGAATTATAGGTATACTCAGTGATTTAGGTGAATTTTAAACATAACATATTGAACCAAAATAAAAGCAAGTTTCAGAAGACAACCTATAATACGATACCATTTATTGAAAGCTCAAAAATAAGCTAAATAATAAGTTTAGTGTATGTACACATATAGTTAATCTGTATTTTAAAAATAAAAGAAAATCGGGCTTCCCTGGTGGCATAGTGGTTGAGAGTACGCCTGCCGATGCAGGGGACACGGGTTTGTGTCCCGGTCCAGGAAGATCCCACATGCCGCGGAGTGGCTGGGCCCGTGAGCCATGGCCGCTGAGCCTGCGCGTCCAGAGCCTGTGCTCCGCAACGGGAGAGGCCACAGTGGTGAGAGGCCCACGTACCGCAAAAAAAAAAAAAAAAAAGAGCAAACTCAGAAGTCACTGATTCAGCCAAGCCAGCTGGAGTTCACGGATAAGGTCCAATCCTGGTGCCCAAGAGCATGGACTCCAGCCAGACAGCCTAGTTCACAGGTTGGACTCACAATTTCCTGCTCAATCTCTACCTAACTGGCATAGGTGTTAAATGAAATAATGTAAATCAAAGTCCCACAGTGTCATTGGCACACGGTAAGTGTTTACTATATTATAGGTAACAGAGAGAAACTATGGATGTTTGGACTCACAGAAGATCCCAGACTTTGGAAAATATCATTATTTTTAAGCCCATTTGCTTGGGGGAAAATGGGGGAGGGCTTGAAGCCCAAACTGTGGATTTGCTTGTTTAGGACTTATCCTGCCCTTCCTGGCTCCTATGTGGTAAAACCACTGGTTGAACGCTCATCAAATCCTTACTCCTGGGTGAAGCTGTTGAAGGCAGGGGCAAATAGAGGCCAGAATTGGAAGGTTTCACCAAGGAGAACACAGTTAGAGCTGGAATAACCAACTGGAAAGGCTCCTCTCAATCCTGAAGTATGACTGCTGCTTTTTGTTGTTGTAGTTGTTTATTTAATCTTTTCCAGTTAAAATACCTCCTATGGCTTGGTGGATGAACACTTCAAAGTGTCTGAGGGGAGATTATGTTTCCACTTAACTCTACTGATTAGCTTTGATTCCACGTTAAGCGAGTTAGGGTAAATTATTGCTAGTGGGAATCTTAGTACCTGGGTTCATATTCAGTGTATCCTGAAAGGATCAGGACACTTGGAGAATCTGGGTAATAGAAATAATACTGGTCAGAGAGGGAAAGTCTTAGATTCTGGTCCCTCCTGTTGCATGCTCTTGTCATGTAGCCTTGACTCCTTCTACAAGGAATCAGGAAGTCAGAGAAGCATTGTCATAAATACAATCCTCTAGACTGTGATAATTACTGCAATGAGTTATTGCAATGCAGTAAAAGCTAATAAAAGGGAGAAATTAACTAAGATTGGAGAGAGTGAAAGACTTCATGGACAAAGTAGCTTCTAAGCTGGGATGCAGAGGAAGGATGGCTCTGAAGATGTTCAGACCATTGACAGCCTTGGGAATGAAGCCAACAATTTTGAATTCTATCCTCCAAGGCAGGGAGGCAACATACTGCCTGGGAAAGAAAACTGAGCACGTCGGGAAACCTAGAATCTTGATTATCTCTGTGCCCTTGGGTAAGCCATTTATATTCTCTGATTTGTGTAGGAAGAATGAGAAAGTCTAAGGCAACTCTGGTTGACTCCAAGTCTTTTGAAAGGTTATGTTTTATATGTACAAATGTGTTTGTGCTCTTGGGATAGGTAGCTAGTCTTTCCTTCAAGCCATAAATCATCCCTTTAATTGTCAATCAGCTGTCCATCAAGGCCAGAAGGATGCTCTTGCCTGTCAGATCTCTATTTCATCCCTGGGTAATTGGCTCCTAAGTGTTCTGATATATTGGTGGCTATGAGCCTGCTAGTAACTTCCAGGAAGGGAAGAGCTGTGCAAGTCAAGCAAAGCGGCACGTTCAGAAAATAAAAGGAGGAACAAAAATATTTCTCCTTCCCTAGCTCTGTGGTGCCATCAAACGTGACGCGTCTTGGGAGGCAGCGCTGGGTGAGGGCACGCGCATTTTAAGGTGTCACAACCGGGCAGTACGCACATAAGCGAGTATCTGATTGCACTCCGAAAGCAGAAAGGCACCTACAAAACCCTGAAAAGACAGTGTGGTGTAGGAAAAATAAATGGTCTTGGGGTCAGAAGATCTGCATTTGAGGCCCAGGTCTGCTCCAACACCATGTGTGACTCTGATAAATGACTTGTCTTCATGGAAATTCTGCTACTTATAAAATGGTCATAACCATGTTTATGAGGCAGAATTTCTAGGAAGAGTCAATGAGGTAATATATGTGAAGATGCTAGATAAGCAACTGGAATATAGAAAGGAATCAGTAAAGTTGAAAAACAGTAGTTGGTTTGAGTTTTGTGAATATAAGGAACAAAGACTGAATTTAAGGCACGCTGCTGAGGTAAATGATAGATTTCAAGAGTAACCGTAAGTGAGCTGAAGTCTTAATGTTGTACCACAATAGGAGACTCTCATGGAAATTTGAGTATAAGGTGGTTCTTTGGATTTTAGAGCAAGAATCTGTGGTCCCTCCCTCCAAAACACATGATTGCTGCAGGTTTTTCACCTACTTCCTTATTCTGTTCTTCAGACTTCTCTGCACCCATAGCTTCTACCTGCTAGATTCTATTTACTGAACTCTATGCCTCGATAATGGCCTCTCATGGCTGGTCTCTTTGCTTCCAATTGTACCTTCGATTCATGTATTCATTCACTTACTCAACCAATATTCAACACATATTTATCATGTCACAGTGTCTGCCACACTGGTGATACAGTGTTGTCATAGGCAGACAATAATCCCATCCCATGGAGACTCTGCACTCTAGTTAGGAGAAGCAGAGAGTAAAAACCCTATTAGAACAGAAGATGATCCAAACGATGGAGAAAAATCAAGCAGGGATGGGGGATGAAAAGTTACCTGGGTGGTAGTGGGTCCTTGACATTTTTAACAGTGTTCAGAGCAAGTCTCACGGAGAAGATGACATGTGATCAAAGACCTTTAGGAGGCAAGGTAATGAGTGAATCATGCAGACACCTGCGAGAACATTATAAAGAAAAGGGTGAGTGTAAAGACTGTTACATGGGAGTAGGTATTGGGCATATCAAGGAAAAAAGGAGGCTGAGTGATTGGCACGAGATGAACAGGGAAGGCAGTGGTAGAAGGGAATAAAGTTAAAAAGGTAAGGCAGAGACCCTAGCTGTATAGGGCGGTGCAGACTAAAAAAAGTTGGTTTACTTTGAGTGGGATGGAAAGCTATTGAACAGAGAAGTGATGTTCTGGCTGCTACGCTGCAAACAGATCTATATGAGACAAGGGCAAAAGACCGTGGAATAATTCCAATGAGAGAAGTTGATGGCTACAATGAAGGTAGTAGCAGAAAAGGAGATAAGTGGGTGATTTGGAGTCTGTTTTGAAGTAAGAACTGCCAGCTTTTGGTGATGAATTGGCTGTGGGATGACAGAGGGAGAAAAATCAAGGTTTCAGCTGCCTAGTTTAATCTGAGTTCCCAGTACACATTTCCAAGAGTGGGGGTTAGATTCCCTGAGTAGAGCTTTTCCTACCACGTTCTCTCACACGCCACTGGCTAGTATATGAATTGGCCACTCCATCCAGAGCCACAGTAGCAGCCGAGCATGGGGGTGGGCTGTGTGAGCCGCTTCCATGCTGGAAGTCAAGGGGATGCCCTTTCAGCAGGCGGTGTGGACAGAGATAGATTTCCATAGAAAGATCAGGAAGCACGCCTTTAGAATGGAATGAACTGTCATCGTTATTGGTATGCCTCGTTACTAACTTATACCTTCTTATCTGCCTTATTTTGCAGATTGGGGTATGATAATTACAGAGGTTATATAATGAACTCAAGTTTAAGTAGCTATGTCAAGATTTAAATAAGACTGGAGCCCAAGCCCTCGGCCTCTTTATGCTTTCTTTCTTCACTACACTCCAATATTCATTCTTAACGGATTTTTTCCCTGTTATGTTTACTACTCAAATCACAAAATCGTCAAGTGAGAGCTTCTGTTCTTGACACTGTCACAGGGCAAATGCATGGTACAGTGTAGTAGTTTTGAGTGTGGCTCTCGTGCCACCCTGCTAGGGTTCAGACCAAAGATCTTATTAATTATGTGTTCTTGGGCAAGTTGCTTCATTGCTCTGAGCTCTTAGTTTGGGATTAATATCTGTACACATTTCACAGGGCTGTTGTTTAAAATAAACAAGATAATGCATGTGAAATGCTCAACACAGTATCCATGCACGTATTAAGTTCTAAAACTTTATTGGTACTATTTAGAAACAGCAGTAGTAGTCGTATCCATATCTTGGATGGGTGGATGAATAGACATGCAAATGTATGTGGGAATATCCTATGATATCTTTTTATAAAAAGCTACTTCCTTTGATGAGGATTTCTTGTTCTTTTATTTGCTTTGGCAGCTTGGTTAAAAGGGTGGGGATTCCAGTTTTAAACTATATCCCCCTGAGTTATCTGAACAGAACGGTTGAAGCGGAGAAAATGGCTAATAATGTTAAGAACAGAGTCCATCTACAGAAATGACTCCAGCTGCAAGATCGTCCGCCTCGTAAATTATTTACGCTATTGTTGATCTAGAATCCACCGCTACAATTTCAAACTTAATTTACTCTAATTACCCCCACTTAATAAGATAACTTGTCAGTTATCACCACTCTCATAATCTCCCACATTTCCAACTCTTTTTAGCCTAAATTATACTCTTCTAAGCTTGTTTTTAATGTACTGCAAAAAAAAAAAATCCTTGGAAGTATAATTAACTTTTTCATTCAAAATCCTAATTTCCTCTCCAGCTCTGTTGCTGCAGTATTTAAACTATTTATTATGCAGACTTGCAGAACTTAAACTATGAATTACGTACAAATCTCTGGATGCAAGCTCTGTCCTAATCATGGCATCTCAGTGCCTTTCTAGTTCAAGGTAAGCAGAATGTGGGCAAAATGGATGTTGAACATTACAAATGGGCTTATATTTGAGACTAGGCTTTTTAAGCGTGATGTCAGTTATTATTTTTTAACTCATCTTTAAATCTATAAATTCTTTTTTAAAATTAATTATTTTATTTATTTTTGGCCGCGTTGGGTCTTCGTTGCTGTGTGCAGGCTTTCTCTAGCTGTGGTGAGTGGGGGCTACTCTTCATTGCAGTGCACGGGCTTTTCATTGCGGTGGCTTCTCTTGCTGCAGAGCATGGGCTCTAGGCACACAGGCTTCAGTAGTTGTGGCACACGGGTTTAGTTTCTCCGCTGCATGTGGGATCTTCCGGGACCAGGGATCGAACCCATGTCCCCTGCATTGGCAGGCGGATTCTTAACTACTGTGCCACCAGGGAAGTCCCCAAATCTATTAATTCTTAACTCTTTTAAAATCTGTTTTACTTGTTTCAAATAATGGGGATTTTGATGTAGCTGTTTTTATGTAAGTGTAATAAGTATCAATAGTTTTTCATTCATTCATTCATTTACCCACTCATTCATTTCTTCATTCATCAAATATTCACTGAGGAACAACTTAGTGCCAATGGAATTAGACATAAAATTGGAAAAGTAAATGCAATGTGCTCAGTCTTACCTCTCAAGGAGCTTATACTTCAGGATAAGATACAGATATTTAGACAACTACAATACAACTTGATAAATGCTATGCTGAAGGGAAACAAAGAAATGCGGGAAGAAAAAGGAAGGGCATTTAAATAGACTGAGGATGATGGGGACAGGGAAAGTGTCCTAGAGAACTTGATGTTAAAATTAAGAATGAGCTGTAGGGGCTTCTCTGGTGGCGCAGTGGTTGAGAGTCCGCCTGCCGATGCAGGGGACGCGGGTTCGTGCCCCGGTCCGGGAAGATCCCACATGCCGCGGAGCGGCTGGGCCCGTGAGCCATGGCCACTGAGCCTGCGCGTCCGGAGCCTGTGCTCCGCAACGGGAGAGGCCACAACAGTGAGAGGCCCGCGTACCGCAAAAAAAAAAAAAAAAAAAAAGAATGAGCTATAGGAACCAGTTGGGCAAATGAGGGGGAAAACCATTTATTTCTGTGTATGTGGAAGAGTGGGCAGGACTGAAGAGGGCAGAAGGTAAGGATGTGTACAGCTAGAAGGTCAGATAGATCATGGCACATTCAAGGTTTGGAATAAAGAAAGTATGGCTAAAATGTAGAGATTGAGGAGAGGCAAGAAATAGGGCCATGAAGAAAGCAACTGATAGCCATATGTTTATATCTCTTACATACTAAAATATTCACTTAATCCAACCCATCTTTCTAGAGGCAATATGGTAAAAGATCACTAGATTGAATGCTAGAATCTGGAATTAGAAATTTCTCAATTATACGTGACACACATATAATCAAGAAGACATATGTCTGTATATCCAGCAGCAGAAAGCTTGAAAAAAAATATCACTGAATTGTCAGTGTATCTTACACAAGTTAAGTAATGTCTCTGAGTTTCAGTTTCCTCATCTGTTTAAAAGTGAAGGTGGGACTTGCCTGGCAGTCCAGTGGTGAAGACTCTGTGCTTTCACTGCAGGGGGCACAGTTTCCATCCCTGGTCCAGGAACTGAAATCCTGCAGATCCCGCATGCCGTGCGGCCAAAAAAAAAAGAGAAAAAACAAGGGAAGGTAATGGCACTAATGGTAGAAGATAACAATGAACAAAGCTATTAACTTTTGGTCTTAAAGTTCAAATGAGACGTCCAACTCCCCCAAATGCATGTTCATTGTCATCTTGTACCATCTTCTACCAATTTGCCTCTGAAGTGGAGGAAGGCAAAGCATAGAATGAATAATAGATTATCCTTACTATGTTTAAACATGCTCAAAGCACTGTTCTGAAAGGTTTACATCTATCAGATCATTTAAACTTTAAACAAACTATGAGGCAGGCACTATTATTCTCAGCATTTTACAGAGAAATGGACACATGGAGAGTTTTAGGTAATTTGCCTAAAATTAGAGGTGTATCTGTAATTTGAACCCAGTCTGTCTGGGACTGCAGTACCCCTATGTAACCACCACAGAATACAGCTCATGGAGCAGAAATAAATATACAAAAGACAGGACCTCATGGTCTATAATGAACGGACAGTAATTGCATTTTTTTCCAGCTCTACTGAGACATAATTGGCACATACAATTGTGTAAGTTTAAGGTGTACAGTGTGATGACTTGATACATTAACATATTGCAAAATGATTACCACAATAGAATTAGTTAACATCTCCATCACCTCACAGAATTACTATTTTTTAATGGTAAGGACATTAAAGATCTACCCTCTTAGCAACTTCCAAGTATATAATAGAGTATTATTAATTCTAATCACCATGCTATACTTTAGATTCCCCAGAACTTACTCACCTTATAACTGGACCATTGTATAACTTTGACCAACATCTCCCCATTTCCCCCACCTCCCCGCCCCTGACAGCCACTATTCTACTCTGTTTCTATGAGTTTGGCTTATTTTTTAGATTTCACATATAAGTGAGAACATATAGTATTTGTCTTTCTTTGTGTGACTTATTTCTCTTAGCATAATGTCCTCAAGGTCCATCCATATTGTCACAAATGGCAGAATTTCCCGATTTGCCACTGGGAATCACATACAGAGAACCAGCTACAGGGGGTGGGGGAGTGTGGGTGAGGTGTGCAGAGAGCTGAGGGTGACCTTGGACCATTAGGGGGGAATTCCACGAGTGAGGTATCCCCAGTGGCCTGTGGACAGTCTTGAGGAGTCCACAGAATGCAGTTGGTAGGATCCATGTCCCGGAGTCTCATTTTCCACTCTCCCAGCCTCTTCCTGCCTCACACTCATGCAGTTCACAACTCAGCACAGGCATCCCCTACTTTTCTAGAGTTTGCCTTACACCACCTTACTTTAGTGGCCACCTACATTAGTACCTGTGTTTGCTAACTGAAAGAAATCGTCAAAGAATTTTCACCTTTACAAAAAAAAAAGTTGAACAACGTGGAGGTTAGGGACACCGACCCTCTGAACAGCTGAAAATCTGCATATAACATATAGTCAGCCCTAGAAACACAGTTTGTCGTATCTGAGGATACAACCAATGGTAGTATTTACTGAAAAAAAACATTTACCTATAAGTGGTCCTATGCAGTTCAAACCCATATTGTTCAAGGGTCCACTGTATTTACAAGGTATTTGATGAGTATAGGGTAGGATGTATGCAGGCTATATGCAAATATTACCCTGTATATGAGGGACCTGAGCATCTGTGGATTTGGGTCTCCATCCGAGGGAGTCCTAGAATCAATCCCTGTGAGGATACCGAGGGCCCACTGTAATTGATTTTTAATTTTACACCATTTTGGCTTACAAAGATTTCCATAGGAACACTCTCCTTTCACACAGCAGGGCAAACCTGTACTCTGGCTGGATTGAGGGGAAAAAATGGGCCTTTTTGGCAATGTTCCACCACAGCTGGGGAAGCCCCTGTTCACTCACACACTCCCACTTTCCTCTGTGGGAGAAATCACAGGCCAAAATGGTCTTCCCTGACACTGAGCTGTGTGCCTTGGGGAAAGGGGGAAGTGAATAAAGTCAAATTGTTTCTCTTACCTTCTCCAATGCATCCCAAATCAGGTTTTTGGCTTCAGTGGTGTGTTGGAACTTCTCCGCTGGAAAACTGGATTCCATAAAGGCTCTCTCATTTGTGGGTGATTATCTAAGTCAGTGACCTCCAGGGGCTCCAGGACTACAGTCGAGAGGGACTGGAGCCTGTCCGTGGGCCATTGCAGGATCCATAGTCTGGCCTAGGTCTGTATGTCCGGTCACCTGACTCACAGGTGGGCCAGAGTTTTTCCGGGTTCCTTGGCGTGTGGTGCTGGATCCCACAGCTTCCACAAAGGCAACAACAACTGTTGTTGTTGAGGGGTGGCCAGGGCTAGGACATCTTATTCAGCCATGGTGCTGACATCACTCCCAGTGATTGCATTTTCACGTGGTTCTTCATGATCTCAGAAAATAGAGCCCCACTTGATCTTAACGGTGCAGGAACCTACTGTAAGACACAGAGAAAAGGTTTATGAATATTTTTTGAAAGGAAGGATACACGAAGATACAAAAGCTAGGAGTACCACAGTGAAATAGGAAACCAGCTCAACTGGAAGTCCTGTGATTTGTGCCCTGATTTAAACTACTTAGTGATTTATCCTATGGGGCCTTTGGAAAGTTACTTCCTTTGTCTAGAAACTTAGTTTGCATCACTGAAAAACAAATAGGTTCTTAGAACTAACCACTCAGGTACTTTTCAGAGTGGGTATTTTACTCTCAAATCTTAGAATGACTAGTTTAACTATGCAGGTATGTTCTTTCCTTTTAAAAGTGATAATCTTGAGGTATAACTTGATATTGAAGAAAGCATTTCTTGGCAACTTGCCTAATAACATTGACGGCAATTAAAACGAAAGTATTTTTTTTCTTGAAATCACATTTAATTGCACCAGCTGTGGAGTTTATTTGTTTACTCAAGTTCGCCCAGTTGGAGTTAATATCTCTTTCCTTTATACTCCTATTGCACTTTCTCAGTCCCTTTGTTATAACATTTATAACATTCTGGCTAATATTAAGACTGTTTGTGTACATGCCCGTCTCTCCCATTGAATTAGAGCCTCCTAAAGGCAGGGACTGCTTTTATCATCTCTCTCTCCCACTGTGCCTAGCTTCATGCCCAGCACGTCATAAGGGACTCAGTGAATATTTATTGACTCAAATGAACTTACATTTCTGAAACGACTCAATTTAAATAACTGTCTTTCTGTTAACATATTCTTTACAATAGCAGAAATCAGCTTGCATTTTATAAAAGCTTTGTCACTGAATTTACTTTTATTAGTTGTTAAAATTTTTATTAAAAACTAGAACAAAATTTCAAAATGAAGTTAAAAGGCAATGGCCATAATTAGATTAATCTACAGCAGCAGTGGTAACAATAAAAATGGTTATACAGTAAAATGCATAAGAAACATGTATATGGATCTCTTAGGTTTACTCATGGCTAAAAGTAAATGGTATTATAATATCTTCACATGGGTCCACATGATTGCAAACTGATCAGTTTCTACAATGGGACAGGTTATATTAGTTACATGTCATATTCTGGAAAGAAACACATATGTAAAAATGAGAAGACATGATTTCTGGTCTCTGTTTCACCTTTTACTTGCTGAGTGATTATGAGCAAGCAAGTCAACCTATTCAACCAGCTTCTTGACCAGTAAATATTAATGGTAACATCTATCCTGTATGATTACATGGTAGTTAAGAGTACACAATTTAAAATTTGATTCTAAGGGTGCAAATTCCTAGTTCCACCACTAATTAGACATGCCTTTGCAATTAGACTATTCATTTTGAGACTTCAGAGTAAAATATAATCCTATATAAAATGTCAATAATAATAGTGCCTTTCCAAAGAGTTAGTGTAAAGTCTAAACATGATAATTTTTATATAATGTCTACCAAGTAATAAGCATTCCACAAATGTTAATTATTTAAAAAAATGTATGCCTTTATATTACTGGATCATGATGGAGATCAAATAAGATAACTGACATCGTGAATCTTAAAAGTTATAAACATTTTAAAGAATGTAAAGAAAAGGGATGATTGTTAATGACATATATACATGCAGTAAGTAATTCATCACTTTTTTTTTCCTCTTAAAAGATGGGTCTCTTTCTCTTTCAAGAATGGGTTGGAAATGTTCATAATGATATACATAACTTTGGGAAAGAGAAAGATGCTTCAAGATTTAAATAACAATATAAGGATGATACAAATATGAATATTTAACAGTAATAAATTTGATTAATGTCTCATGAGTAGGCAAAGATGAGATCACAGGTACTCTGTTTCCAGAAATGGTCTAGTTTCCATCATGCCTCACTGATGTCAAACTAAGCCTTGAGAGGATTCTCAAAAAATGGTTTCTTGAACATGCTACTGTGCTGAGCAGAGCTGGGACAAGCAGATACGCAGGATCTAAAGAGTTTTGTCAAACCTCGGCTTCTGTTGAAATCCTAATGAAACGGAATATGAAGAACAGCTTTTGCCTTCAATCAAAAGAAAGCCTAGAGATTAGTGGGGAATCCTGGTAAACGGTTGACCTGTCAAAACCTGTGACCCTTCAGAGAAGAAGGTTCATATGGCTTACAGTAGGCATGTCATATCTCCTGACATTCATGGGCAGGAGGAGTTGAAGTGGAAAGACAGGAGACCACGGAGTAGAGGGGCTGTACCCTACTGCCTCATTAGGGCATGGACTACCAGCTGCACCTCCCATCTCTCATGAGACTTATGTACTCAAGGTTTTTCTGGAAGCTTGACTGAAAAGTTTTGACTTTGCCCCAGGTAGCAGTCAAAGGACCATAACAAGACACCCAATTGGGCTTGCAGATAGATAGAGAGGAATAACAGAGAACAAAATAGAGAGTTGAAGGAGAAAGAGATCACTCTAAACAACTAAAACATCACTAAAGTGTATATATATTCTTTTAAGATTGTAATCGACAATCTTTTAAGATTGTAAACCATTTACAATCTTATTGAAATATATAAAATAAAACCTGCCAGATTTTATTGGATGGGACAATTTAATACTATAAAGGGTCACTTTTCCAGTAATCAATAAAAAAAAAAGAGGAGAGGAAGAGATATGAGAGAGGGAGGAAGGCAGGGAAGGAGAGAGAGAGAAAGAGAGAAAGAGATCATATAGAAAATAAATATCTCAAAGCACAAAGATAATATATGAGGTAATGAAGATAAAGGATGCAGTTATAAGTGACAAATAAAAAAATACAGGAGTACACAAATAATAGAAGTCTCAAAAGGACAAAAACAAATGGTTAGAGTAGGAAACAACTTAAAAATAATAGAAAAAAGTTGGAAAACCATTACCACATAGGATTTATTCTTTGACTATAAGGTTCATTTGAACATACCAACCTAATTCTCTACATCACCATATTAAGGGGGAAAATTAGTTGACTCTATCAAAAAATTGTAAAAAGGCATTTAATAAATTTAAAACCAATTCTTAAGAAAATATAGTTAAATAAGAATTGAAGAAACATTTTTAATACAATAAGTATCAGGAAACTGGAAGAAATGACTGATGTCTACATAGTATTCAAAAATGTCTTAGATATTCTAGCAAATGTTTAAAAGCAGGAGGATTAAATAATTTTTGTTAAGTATTTGAAGAGATTTAAAACCATCTTTTTTGAAAATAAGGTTATATATAGAGAGAACCTGGTATCTCTGGTAGAAGACTCAAAAATAATAAAAGAATTTGGTTGGTGGCTGGATATAAAATAAATGTACAAAATAAACACATTCTCTCTATTCTAGCAAAAGATAGTTGAAAAAAGAAAGAGAAGTAATCAAAGTAGACACAAAATTTTAAATTTTAAAAATAAATTTAACATTAAAGAACCAGAGTATAATCTTATACAATCCTATACAATATTATTGAAAAATACAAAATAAAACCTGCTGAAGAGATTTAATACCATAAAGAGTCAACTTTCCAGTAATTAATATAAAAATTGCATCAATTCCAATTCAACTAACCACATATAAGTTTAATCTATCTAAATTTATATCTATCCACTCTTTGCTGGGGAAAGAAGATAACTCATTAAAATCATCTTTAAGTTCATATAAAGTCCTAAATAATATCCAAGAAAAAGTGTCAAAAGTAGGACAGTGAAGATTGACTTGCCTTACTGATATTTGAATATGCTATAACAGCCCTGTATTCAACTGAGTAGTATTGGAATAAGAATATAAAATATATCAGTATATGAGGAGGCTCATACTAACTTAACTATTCTAGCACGTTATCCAGCCACATTAGTTTTGCTATTTTTCAGACAGAACATGCCAAGTGCACTGCTATTTAAGGGTCTTTACATTTGCTGTTTCCTCTGCTTCAAATGCTCTGTTATTAGATATACACATAATTGCTCTGTAGCATCATTCAGGTTTCTGTTCAAGTGCCATTTTATAAAGAAAGAAATCTTTGGGCCTTCTATCAAAAAGAGCACCATTCTTCACTATCTTCTGCCTTGCCTTATTACCTTCAAACATTGATTGGTTGATTGCCTGGTTGATTGATCGATTGATTGATTGATTGATTTAGTTAGCTAGTTATTTTCTATTCTCCTCTGCTAGAATATAAACTGCAGGAAAATGAGGACTTTGTTTTGTTCCATGCTATAACTCCAGTACTTGGAAAATTGCATGGCAGAAAGTATACATTCAGAATCCAGAAAGAGGTCACAATATTTACATGAGAATTTAAAATGTAATAAAAGCAGCATTTCAATGTGGGGGAAAGGATGATTAAACTAAATAGAGCTGGCACAACTGGCTACCCATCTGGAAGAAAATTATGTTGGAGCTTGTCTCACATCATAGTAAAAATAAATTCCAGATGGTTTAGAAGCTTAAATACAAAAATAAAAGATTAAATAAACATAACAAAAGTATCACAAAACATTCTAAGCATATGAGTAACTTTCAAAACCAAAAAGGAAAGAGATGAGATTAAAAGAAAAATTTATCTGTATAAAAATTGGACTATACATATTCTAAATATATATAATAAGTAAATTATATATAAAGTATATATATATATGAAGTAGCCAATGAACTAGGAAAATATAAAATATTTACCAACCTAATGACAGAAAAAAAAGTTTGACATAATTTAACTGTTGCAAATTTAAAGAAAAAACCTAAAAAAAATGTAAACACTCATAAGTACTAAATCTAGATAGCTAATGAAAATATAAAAAGATATTCATATTTCCTGTGGTCGAGAAAATAAAATTTCCACATATAATGAGTACACCTTTATATCTATATTGGCAAAACTTAATGAGTGATAATATCTTTTTCTAGTAGAGATGCAGGATAAAAATGCTTTTATTTGTTGTTTATATAAATTTGCATTGCTACAGGACTATGGTAGAGCAATTTAACAATATCTATTATAGTTTAATATATTCATACTCTATGTATTAGTCAGCTTTTTTTGCAGTAACAAAGTACTCTTAACTCACAGTTACTTAGACAACAAACACATATTTGCTAGGTCTATGGATCACCTGTAGCTCTGCTGGATTTGGTTGGAGTTTTCTCTTTTGCGGAACCAGGCTCAAGAAGCAACTGCGATTGAAGGTCTGTTCTCATAATATAGAGAAAAACTCAAGAAAGTATCCAGAATTTACCCCTTAAAGTCACATCATTGCAAGTCCAAAGTTGGTGAGGTGGAAAAGTGCACTTAAACCTAAGGTGTGGTGAGGAAGAGAGTGAATATTTGCTGAGCAATGAGAAAATCTACCACACTGTTCAACTCAGCATTTTGACTCCAGTGAATCTGTCCTTTGGAAATTAAATATGAACATCCTTCTATGTGAAAGGCAGAATAACTCCCCTGCCCCAAGATGTCCACATCCTAATGCCTGGAACCTGTGACTATGTTACCTAACACGGTATAAGGAACTTTGCAGATGTGCTTAAATTGAGGTTTTTGAGATGGGGAGATTATCCTGGATTATCTGTGTGGGCCCAGTGAACCCACAAGTGTCCTTACAGAAGGCAGGCAGGAGGATCAGAATTAGTAACAGGAGATGTGATGGTGGAAGCAAGAGGCTGGAGTGATGTGAAGAAGGGCTATGAACCAAGGAATGGATGCAGATTTTAAAAAATGAAAAAGACAAGGGAATGGTTTCTCTCCTACAGCCCCAGCAGAAACTGCCATTCCATTTAGGGCCTCTAATCTGTTGAATCATAAGAGAAAATAAAAAAATTAAGCCTCTAAGTTTTTGGTAAATTGTTACTTGCAATAGGAAACCAATTTTTTCTCTCTCTGTCTCTGTCTCTCTCTCTCTCTATATATATATATACACAGACACACACAGATATACACATAATACACACATATACACATAATACACACATATATGTATATAGCACACACACTGTGCTTATTTCAACATTGTTGATAATGTTAAAAATTAGAAACAAACAAATTTCATTCATTGTTGGAGAGGGTGAACATCACCCCACACTATAGAATATGCCCAAATCTTAGAATATTATCTAGCAATTTAAGTATAAATTATAACATTTGACTTGGAAAATATTCTGAGTGGTATTGTTGAAAAGAACCAGGATGTTAAAAACGTATATATTATGATTCTATTTTATAATCAATGAGTGGTAGTTTTTTTTTAACAATTATAATTATTTACATTACTTTGTATTTCTGCATTTTTTTCTTTTGGTGTGCATGTGTGTGTAAGCATGCATATTTTTTCTGACATATATGTGTATATGTATATATTTATATGATGAATATCACAAATAATACATAATAATACACATCAAATTGTTGTCATGGTTATGTAGTTGAGGGGTACACTGATGAAGAGTTGATTTGTGGGAAAAGAAGAGAGGAGGAGCACATAGAAAACTATACTTTAAAAACACTATATGAGCTGGACCTTCAAGATGGTTGAGGAGTAAGACGTAGAGATCACCTTCCTCTCCACAAATATATCAAAAATATATCTACATGTGGAATAACTCCCACAGAACACCTACTGAATGCTGGCAGAAGACCTCAGACTTCCCAAAAGGCAAGAAACTCCCCACATACCTGGGTAGGGAAAAAGGAAGAAGGAAAAACAGAGACAAAGAATAGGGACGGGACCTGCACCTCTGCGAGGGAGCTGTGAAGGAGGAAAGGTTTCCACACATTACAAAGCCCCTTCACTGGTGGAGATGGGGGTGGTGGGTCGGGGGACGCTTCGGAGGCACGGAGGAGAGCGCAGCAACATGGGTGCAGAGGGCAAAGCGGAGAGATTCCCGCACAGAGGATAGGTGCCCACCAGCACTCACCAGCCTGAGAGGCTTCTCTGCTCACCCACCAGGATGGGTGGGGGCTGGGAGCTGAGGCTCTGGCTTCAGAGGTCAGATCCCAGGAAGAGGAAGGGAGCTAGTGCACCACAGCTAGCTGGGAGGGAGTCCGGGAAAAAGTCTGGAACTGCCTAAGAGGCAAGAGACCATTGTTTGGGGGTGTGCGAGGAGAGGGGATTCAGAACACCGCCTAACTGAGCTCCAGAGATGGGCGTGAGCTGCGGCTATCAGCGCGGACCCCAGAGGCGGGCATGAAATGCTGAGGCTGCTGCTGCCGCCACCAAGAAGCCTGTGTGCGAGCACAGGTCACTAACCACACCTCCCCTCCTGGGAGCCTGTGCAGCCCGCCACTGCCAGGGTCCCGGTATCCAGGGACAACTTCCCCGGGAGAACACAAGGCACACATAAGGCTGTTGCAACGTCACGCAGGCCTCTGTCACCACAGGTTTTCCCCGCATTCTATACCCCTCCCTCCCACCAGCCTGAGCCAGAGCCCCCTAATCAGCCATTCCTTTTACACTCTCATGTCTGGGTGGGGAACAGACGCCCTCAGGTGACCTACACGCAGAGGTGGGGCTAAATCCAAAGCTGAACCCCAGGAGCTGTGCGAACAAAGGAGAAAGGGAAATCTCTCCCAGCAGCCTCAGGAGCAGCAGATTAAATCTCCACAATCAATTTGATGTACCCTGCATCTGTGGAATACCTGAATAGACAACGAATCATCCCAAAACTTAGGCGGTGGACTTTGGCTGCGTCTAATTTGCTTCTAGTTTATGTTCATCATAGTTTAGTATTCAGAGCTTATTATCATTGGTAGATTTGTTTATTGATTTGGTTGCTCCCTTCCTTTTTAAATATATATATATATATTATATTTTAAAAAAGAGAAAAATTATATATATATATATATATATATATATATATATATATATATATATCCTTTTTCTCTTTTTGTGGGTGTGTATGTGTATGCCTCTTTGTGTGATTCTGTCTGTATAGCTTTGCTTTTATCATTTGTCCTAGGGTTCTCTCTGTCCGTTTCTTGTTTTTGTTTCTTCTTTTTTTTAGTATAGTTTTTAGCACTTGTTATGATTGGTGGATTTGTTTTTTGGTTTGGTTGTTCTTTCTTTCTTTTTTTTAAAATTACTTTAAAAGTTTTTTCATTTTTAATAATACTTTTTAATTTTCATTTTAATAACTTTTAAATTTTATTTTATTTTTCGTTCTTTCTTTTTTTTCTCCCTTTCTCCTGAGCCGTGTGGCTGACAGGGTTTTGGTGCTCTGGCCAGGTGTCAGGCCTGAGCCTCTGAGGTGGGAGAGCTGAGTGAAGGACATTGGTGCACCAGAGACCTACCGGCTGCACATAATATCAAACAGCGAAAGGTCTCCCAGAGATCTCCATCTCAACGCTAAGACCCAGCTCTAGTCAACGACCAGCAAGCTACAGTGCTGGACACGCTATGCCAAACAACTAGCAAGACAGGAACACAACCCAACCATTAGCAGAGAGGTGGCCTAAAATCATAATAAGGTCACAGACACCCCAAAACACACCACCAGACGCAGTCATGCCCACCAGTGAGACAAGATCCAGCTTCATCATCAGAACACAGACACCAGTCCCCTCCACCAGGAAGCCTACACAACTCACTGAACCAACCTTACCCACTGGGGGCAGACACCAAAAACAACAGGAACTACGAACCTGCAGCCTGCGAAAAGGAGACCCCAAACACAGTAAGTTAAGCAAAATGAGAAGACAGAGAAATATGCAACAGATGAAGGAGCAAAGTAAAAACCCACCATACCAAACTAATGAAGAGGAAATAGGCAGTCTACCTGAAAAAGAATTCAGAGGAATGATAGTAAAGATGATCCAAAATCTTGGAAATAGAATGGAGAAAATACAAGAAACGTTTAACAAGGAAGTAGAAGAACTAACGAGCAAACAAACAATGATGAACAACACAATAAATGAAATTAAAAATTCTCTAGAAGGGATCAATAGCAGAATAACTGAGGCAGAGAATGGGAAAGTGACCTGTAAGATAAAATAGTGGAAATAACTACCGCAGAGCAGAATAAAGAAAAAAGAATAAAAAGACTTGAGGACAGTCTCAGAGACCTCTGGGACAACATTAAATGTACCAACTGTCAAATTATAGGGGTCCCAGAAGAAGAAGAAAAAAAAAAGGGACTGAAGAAATATTTGAAGAGATTATAGTTGAAAACTTCCCTAATATGGGAAAGGAAATAGTCAATAAATCCAGGAAGCGCAGAGAGTCCCATACACGATAAATCCAAGGAGAAACATGCCAGGACACATATTAATCAAACTATCAAAAATTAAATACAAAGAAAAAATATTGAAAGCAGCAAGGGAAAAGCAACAAATAACATACAAGGCAATCACCATAAGGTTAACAGCTGATCTTTCAGCAGAAACTCTGCAAGCCAGAAGGGAGTGGCAGGATGTATTTAAAGTGATGAAAGGGAAAAACCTACAACCAAGATTATTCTATCCAGCAAGGATCTCATTCAGATTTGATGGAGAAATTAAAACCTTTACAAACAAGCAAAAGCTAAGAGAATTCAGTACCACCAAACCAACTTTACAAAAAATGCTAAAGGAACTTCTCTAGGCAGGAAACACAAGAGAAGGAAAAGACTTACAGTAACAAACCCAAAACAATTAAGAAAATGGTAATAGGAACATACATAGCAATAATTACCTTAAATGTAAATGGATTAAATGCTCCAACCAAAAGACACAGACTGGCTGAATGGATACAAAAAAAGACCCATATATATGCTGTCTACAAGAGACCCACTTCAGACCAGGGATACATACAGACTGAAAGTGAGGGGATGGAAAAAGATATTCCATGCAAATGGAAATCAAAAGAAAGCTGGAGTAGCAATTCTCATGTCAGACAAAATAGACTTTAAAATAAAGACTACTAAAAGAGAAAAAGAAGGACACTACATAATGATCAAGGGATCAATCCAAGAAGAAGATATAACAATTGTAAATACTTATACACCCAACACAGGAGCAACTCAATACATAAGGCAAATGCTAACAGCCATAAAAGGGGAAATCAACAGTAACACAATCATAGTAGGGGACTTTGATACCCCACTTTCACCAATGGACAATATAAATAGGGAAACACAAGCTTTAAATGACACATGAAACAAGTTGGACTTAATTGATATTTATAGGACATTCCATCCAAAACCAACAGAATACACTTTCTTCTCAAGTGCTCATGGAACATCCTCCAGGATAGATCATATCTTGGGTCACAAATCAAAACTTGGTAAATTTAAGAAAATTGAAATTTTATCAAGTATCTTTTCTGACCACAATGCTATGAGACTAGATATCAATTACAGGAAAAAATCTGTAAAAACTACAAACACATGGAGGCTAAACAATACATTACTAAATAACTAAGAGATCACTGAAGAAATCAAAGAGGAAATCAAAAAATACCTAGAAACAAATGACAATGAAAACACGATGACCCAAATCCTATGGCATGCAGCAAAAGCAGTTTTAAGAGGGAAGTTTATAGCAATACAGTCCTACCTCAAGAAACAAGGAACATTTCAAATAAACAACCTAACCTTACACCAAAAGCAATCAGAGAAAGAAGAAGAACAACAAAAAATCCAAAGTTAGCAGAAGGAGAGAAATCATAAAGATCAGGTCAGAAATAAATGAAAAAGAAATGAAGGAAACAATAGCAGAGATCAATAAAACTAAAAGCTGGTTCTTTGAGCAGATAAACAAAATTGATAAACCATTAGCCAGACTCATCAAGAAAAAAAGGGAGAAGACTCAAATCAATAGAATTAGAAATGAAAAAGAAGTAACAAATGACACTGCAGAAATACAAAGGATCATGAGAGATCTACAAGCAACTACAAGCAACTCTATGCCAATAAAATGGACAACCTGGAAGAAATGGACAAAGTCTTAGAAAAGCACAATCTTCAAAGACTGAATCAGGAAGAAATAGAAACTATAAATAGACCAATCACAAGCACTGAAATTGAGACTGTGATTAAATATCTTCCAGCAAACAAAAGCCCAGGACCAGATGGCTTCACAGACCAATTCTATCAATCATTTAGAGAAGAGCTAACACCTATCCTCTGAAACTCTTCCAAATATATAGCAGAGGGAGGAACACTCCCAAACTAATTCTATGAGGCCACCATCACCTGGATAGCAAAACCAGACAAAGATGTCACAAAAAAAGAAAAACCAGAGGCCAATATCACTGATCAACATAGATGCAAAAATCCTCAACATAACACTAGCAAACAGAATCCAACAGCACATTAAAAGGATCATACACCATGATCAAGTGGGGTTTATCCCTGAAATGCAAGGATTCTTCAATATATGCAAATAAATCAATGTGATAAACCATACTAACAAACTGAAGCAGAAAAACCATGTGATCATCTCAACAGATGCAGAACAAGGTTCAGCAAAAGTCAACACCCATTTATGACAAAAACCCTCCAGAAAGTAGGCATAGAGGGAACTTACCTCAACATAATAAAGGCCATATATGACAAACCCACAGCCAACATCGTTCTCAAGGTGTAAAACTGAAACCATTTCCACCAAGATCAGGAACAAGACAAAGTTGCCCACTCTCACCAGTATTATTCAACATAGTTTTGGAAGTTTTAGCCCCAGCAATCAGAGAATAAAAAGAAATAAAAGGGATACAAATCGGAAAAGAAGTAAAATTGTCACTGTTTGCAGATGACATGATAGTACACATAGAGAATCCTAAAGTTGCCTCCAGAAAACTACTAGAGCTAATAAATGAATTTGGTAATGTAGCAGGATACAAAATGAATGCACAGCCATCTCTTGCCTTCCTATACACTAATGATGAAAAATCTAAAGAGAAATTAAGGAAACACTCTCACTTACCTTTGAAACATAAAGAATAAAATACCTAGGAATAAACCTACCTTAGGAGACAAAAGACCTGTATGGAGGAAACTATAAGACACTGATGAAAGAAATTAAAGATGACACAAACAGATGGAGAAATATACCATGTTCTTGGATTGGAAGAATCAACATTGTGAAAATGACTATACTACCCAAAGCAATCTATAGATTCAATGCAATCCCTGTCAAACTACCACTGGCATTTTTCACCGAACTAGAACAAAAAATTTCACAATATGTATGAAAACAGAAAAGACCTTGAATAGAAAAGCAATCTTGAGAAAGAAAAATGGAGCTGGAGCAATCAGTCTCCCTGACTTCAGACTATACTACAAAGCTACATTAATCAAGACAGTATTGTAGTGGCACAAAAACAGAAATATTGATCAATGGAACAGGATAGAAAGCCCAGAGAAAAACCCACGCACATATGGTCACCTTATCTTTGATAAAGGAGGCAAGAATATACAATGGAGAAAAGACAGCCTCTTCAGTAAGTGGTGCTCGGAAAACTAGACAGATACATGTAAAAGAACGAAATAAGAAGAGTCCCTAACACCGTTCACAAAAATAAACTCAAAATGGATTAAAGACCTAAATGTAAGGTGAGACACTATAAAATTCTTAGAGGAAAACATAGGCAGAACACTCTATGACATAAATCACAGCAAGATCCTTTTTGGCCCACCTCTTAGAGACACCGAAATAAAAACAAAAATAAACAAATGGGACCTAATGAAACTTAAACAGTTTTGCACAGCAAAGGAAACCATAAACAAGACAAAAAGACAACCCACAGAATGGGAGAAAATATTTGCCAATGAAGTAACTGACAAAGGATTAATCTCCAAACTATACAAGCAGTTCATGCAGCTCAATATAAAAAAAAAAAAACCCAATCCAAAAATGGGCAGAAGACCTAAATAGACATTTCTCCAAAGAAGACATACAGATTGCCAACAAACACATGAAAGGATGCTCAACATCACTAATCTTTAGAGAAGTGTAAATCAAAACTACAATGAGGTATCACCTCATACCGGTCAGAATGGCCATCATTAATGGCCATTAAATGCTGGAGAGGTTGTGGAGAAAAAGGAACCCTATTGCACTGTTGGTGGGAATGTAAATTGATACAGCCACTATGTAGAACAGTATGGAGGTTCCTTAAAAAACTAAAAATAGAACTACCGTATGACCCAGCAATCCAACTACTGGGCATACACCCTGAGAAAACCATAATTCAGAAAGAGTCATATACCTCAATGTTCACTGCAGCTCTATTTACAATAGCCAGGACATGGAAACAACCTAAGTGTCCATTGACACATGAATGGATAAAGATGTGGCACATATATACAATGCAATGATACTCAGCCATAAAAAAAAAAAAAGAAATTGAATTATTTGTAGTGAGGTGGATGGACCTAGAGACTGTCATACAGAGTGAAGTAAGTCAGAAAGAGAAAAACAAATACCGTATGCTAACACATATATACGGAATCTAAAAAAAAAAAAGGTTCTAAAGAACCGAGAGGACAGGAATAAAGACACAGATGTAGAGAATGGACTTGAAGACAGAGAGAGGGGGAAGGGTAAGTTGGGACGAAGTGAGAGAGTGGCATGGACATATACATACTACCAAACGTAAAATAGATAGCTAGTGGGAAGCAGCCGCATAGCACAGGGAGATCAGCTCGGTGCTTTGTGACCATCTAGAGGGGTGGGATAGGGAGGGTGTGAGGGCGACGCAAGAGGGAGGAGATATGGGGATATATGTATATGAATAGCTGATTCACTTTGTTATACAGCAGAAACTAACACACCATTGTAAAACACTTATAGTTCAATAAAGATGTTAAAAAAACACTATATGATATTCTGATAATGTTAAATTTATATGTTGCATTTACTTATAATTCTATATGTATTAAAAATTAGAGGGCAAAGAATTATAAACATGTGTGATGCCCTGTAGGACTGCCTAGAATTTATTTTTAAGTTGTGAAATAAAATAGAGATCCAGGTTGATGTAAATAATATGAGTTTACTTGTTAGAAATTAACAAACATATATGTTATATTATTCCATTTATATAACATTCTCAAAATGACAAATTTTTTTTTTTTTTTTTTTTTGCGTTACGCGGGCCACTCACTGTTGTGGCCCCTCCCTTTGCAGAGCACAGGCTCCGGACGCGCAGACTCAGCGGCCATGGCTCACGGGCCCAGCCGCTCCGCGGTATGTGGGATCTTCCCGGACCGGGGCACGAACCCGTGTTCCCTGCATCGGCAGGCGGACTCTCAACCACTGCGCCACCAGGGAAGCCCCAAAATGACAAAATTTTAAAGATAGGTAACAGATTTGTGGTTGGCAGGCATTAGAGACAGGGATAGGGAAGGAAAAGAGGGTGGGTGTAAGTATAGAAGGGTAGTTGAGGGAACTTTGTAGTGATGTAACAGTCTGTGTCTTGATAATGGTGGTGATTACATTAATCTATGCATGTGGTAAAACTGCATAGAACTGTACACACATGCACACAAATATACACAAACACACACACACACACGAGTGTATGTAAAGGTGGTAAAAACTGCATCAAGTCAGTGGACTATACCACTCTAAGTTTCCTGGTTTTGATATTGTACTATAGTTATGTAACGTCATTATACTGAGAAACCAGATGGAGGGTACACTGCACCACTCTGTACTATTGTTGTGACATCTGTGAATCTATAATTATTTCAAAATAATACATTTTTTAAAAGTAGCGAACAAAACTCTTAAATGTGTGCAAATTCTTGCACAGATCACTGTGAGCCAAGAGAAATATGATATATAGCACATGGTTACCTATGGTTACCTCAGTAAGGTAGAATTCGAAGGAGAAATGTTAGCTAACTGGTTATACATGTTTACACTTGTAACAATGACACATTACTTTTTTAATATGAAAGAGAGTGAATAAAGACATTTTGAATACAAAATTAAACTTTTGATTAAAAATTTGAAATAATCAAGTGAGCACAAATTTTTCTTATGTTGTTTCTTTTTGTGTGTTTTATTGCTCTGTTTGTTTAACTAAAATGTAGTTGACTTACAATATATTTGTTTCAGGTGTACAACACAGTGATTTGATATTTTTACAGATTATACTTCTTTTAAAATTATTAAAAATATTTGCTATATTTTCTATGCTGTATATTACATCGTTGTATCTTATTTATTTTATAACTAGCAGTTTGTACTTCTTAATCCCCTTACCCTATCTTGCTCCTCTTCCCACCCTTCTCCCCACTGGTAACCACTAATTTGTTCTCTGTGTCTGCGAGTCTCTTTCTGTTTTGTTATATTAATTAATTTGTTTTACTTTTTAGATTCTACATATAAGTGCAAACATATGGTATTTGTCTTTCTCTGATTTACTTCACTAAGCATAATAGTACCCTCCAAGTCCACTTATGTGGTTGCAAAGGAAATTAGGTTCATATCTTGGCTATTGTAAATAATGCTGCTATAAACATTGGGGTACATATATCTTTCTGAACTACTGTTTCCGTTTTCTTCCAGTATATACCCAGAAGGGGAATTGCTGGATTGAATGGTAGTTCTCTTTTTAGTTTTTGAGGAACCTCCATGCTGTGTTTCTGTATTGGCTGCACCAATTTACAATTCCACCAACAGTATACTGTGGCTCCCTTTTTTCCACATACTTGTCAGCGTTTGTTATTTGTAGACACTTTGATGATAGCCATTTTGACAGGTGTGAAGTGATATCTCATTTCGGTTTTAATGTGCATTTCTCTGGTGATTAACAACGTTCAGCATTTTTTAATGTACCTGTTGGCCATCTGTATATTTCATTTGAAAAAATGTCTGTTCAGGTCTTCTGCCCATTTTTTAAATTGGGTTCTCTGTGTGTTTATGTTTTTATTGGGTGTTATGAGCTGTTTATATATTCTGGATATTAACCCTTTATTGGTCTTATCACTTGCAAATGTTTTCTCCCATTCAGTAGGTTGCCTTTTTGTTTTGTCAATGGTTTTCTTTGCCGTGAAAAAGTTTTCAAGTTTAATTAGGTCCCATTTGTTTACTTTTGCTTTAATTTCTTTTGCCTTAGAAGATAGATCTAAAAAAAATATTGCTACAATTTATGTAAAAGAGTATTCTGCCTATGATCTCTTCTAGGAGTTTTATGGTTTCAGGTCTTATATTTAGGGCCTTATTCCATTTTGAGTTTATTTTTATATATTGTGAGGCTATGTTCTAATCTAATTGTTTTACATGCAGGTGTCCAGTTTTCCTAGCACCACTTATTGAAAAGACTGTCTTTTCTTCATTGTCTATTCTTTTTGCCTCCTTTGTCTTAGATTAATTGAATGTATGTGTATGGATTTACTTCTGGGCTCTCTATTCTGTTTCATTGATCTATGTGTTTTTGTGCAAGTATCATGCTATTTTGATCACTATAGTCTGAAGTCAAGTAGCATGATACCTCCAGCTTTGTTCTTTTTCCTCAAGATTGCTTTGGCAGTTCAGGATCTTTTGTGGGTCCATATAAATTTTAGGATTATTTGTTCTAGTTCAGTAAAAGACGCCAGTAGGGATTGCACAGGTCTTGACCTGATCACTTCTCTTCCCTTCCTACCTGATTCCAAGTGGATCTTTCTTACAGCTTTGTTTGTACAGGAGTCTTTCTGCAAGTCTCCAGTTAGTTTTTAGCAATTGTTCCACACATGTATTTTTGGTATGTTTGTGTGGGGGGGTGAGTTCTGTGTTCTCATACTTCGCCATCTTGGTTCCTCTCAGAAACATCTTTACTTTTGTTTTTTAAATAGCTCTATTGAGGTATAATTGACATGCAAAAACTGCATAAATTTAATGTATACAATTTGACGGGTTTGAACATATGAATACATCCATGAAACCATCACCATGATGGAGATAATCAAGATATCCATTACTTCCAAAACTTCCAACTGCCCCCCTTTTTTTATTGTAAGAATACCTAACTTGACATCTACCCTTTTAACAAAATTTTAAGTGCACAACACAGTACTGTTAATTATAGGCTAGGCAAACTGGACAGTTACATGTAAAAGAATTAGATTAGAACATTGCCTCATGCTTTATAAAAATAAACTCGCAATGGATTACAGGCCTAAATGTAAAACCTGAAACCATAAAACTCCTAGAAGAGATCATAGGCAGAATACTCTTTTATATAGATTGTAGCAGTAGTTTTTGTTAATTATGCTGTACAGCAGATCTCTGGAACTTACTCACCTTGCATGACTGAAAGTTTATACCCATTGGACAACATCTCCCGCTCCTTTCTCCCCCCGGCCTCTGGAAACCACCATTCTACTCTATACTTTTATGAGTCTGACTATTTTAAATACTTCACATAAGTGGAGTCATGCAGTATTTGTCCTTCTGTGACTGACTTATTTCACTCAGCATAATTTCACAACTGAATACATTGTAAAATTATTTAATTTCACAAGTATGTTTTGGATGTGCACTAGCATCGTGGCAAGGGGTGGTGACGCATGGGGTGCATGAGTCAGCAGTCACTTCTGTTCTGCTCCTTGAGTTAATCATTCCTCTATTGTTATGTATGAAATTTGTTCATGAGTTTTCTTTGTGAATAAGGTTGTGGTAAGCATCTTAGTACAAAAAAAAATTTCTCTAAATTTAAGATTATCTCAGGATATAGTCCCAGAAGCAAAATGATTGGGTCAAAGGGAAAATAAGAATTTTTAAGACCTTCGATGCCTATTGCCAAACAAAATGAGATGAACAAGTTTACAAGTCCATTCTGAAAGGCTGCCAAACTTCTAGGACACAATCAATCATTGTGACCTTGGTGCAAAATATATTCAATAAAAAAGGCTGGCGACAACAATCAGACATTTTTTTCCCCTCTAATATAAGCTTGCCCTATAGATGAGACCCAAGCAAAGCTATCTTGTCAACAAAAGGGGAGGAAATTTAATATTTATTTACTTGGGGTTTACTGTGTGTCAAATACTACTTTACATTTGCCTTTTCATTTATCACACATATGAGCCTCAACAAATCAATACTTGACTGATAAACTTTTGCATAAATAAAAGGCTCTAGTTTATATAGTGCTTTCATTTGCATGATTTCATTTATGACTAACAAATCTTGTCAATCTAAGAGTGTGTTTTCATTTGTCTGTTTTTCCCTCGAGTTCTCGTTGAATAAACTTGTGAATGCTTTTTCAGAATAATATTTAAAAAAAACTTTAAAATGTGATTTACATTTTAAAAAGGAGAGAAGTAAAGAAAGTCAGTGAACATGTTTTAAGGGAACTTTATGAAAGCATTTGAAGCTTTTGAAAGGCAAGTTCCCCTCCTCCTCAACAATTTCCAACAAAAGCGCAATGTACTTCTCCTTCATGTTTGTGTCCCTTTAATTTTATGGGACCTTAGCTTGCCTTCTTTTCTGATACACCAATGAAAGGGAAATACAGACAATAGAACTGTACTGATCTGAAATGTTTCCACCAGCTCTTCCTCTTTTCCCACCTCCTCCTCACAAGTAGATATCCATCCAAGAAATACCATTCTTTCTGTCGATAGAATTCCATTATTGCGGTTAATACTGGCAGCTATTCTATACGGACAAATGTGTAAAATAAAACAATTCTTTGATTTAAAAGATCCATTCAAAGAACACAGATTTAAAAGAAGAAGAAGAAAGAAAGAAAACTGCATCTTAAGGATAAATAGCAGTCAACTTCTGTCCAGGGCAGTAGCAGTCAAATGTAAATGAAGATCATTCAATTAAATCATTGAAATGCTTCTCCAGGAGGTACAAATCATGTCAGTGGGTTGCTCAGGCTGTGAGGTTGTTGAACACTAGAGAATGAAAATCTGGTTAGTAGCCAGGTAAATGGTGCTATGGAGATAGAAGGTATATAATGATAACAGCAATAATTACACCTCCCTACTTTGTATAAAATACACCACTTTGCTGGCTTTAAAGTGCATCCACAAACACAATCTCATTTCAGGCTCACAAAAACCCTCTGTGGTAGGCAAGTCAATTATTACCAAGCCATCTCCCAGATGACCAAACTCTGAGAGGAGTTTGCTTTCAAAAAATGACCCAGTTAATTAGTATTGGATCGGAATTTGGTCTAGATTTTACCAATCCAAGCTCACATTTTTTATCTTTCCCACAGCACCATTTAAAAAAAATTATTTTTTGAAGGAGGATACTATTTATGTAGATCTCCATTATCCAGGAACTATTCACCATGATCTTTGCTGAATCAGGGAAAATGCAACAGAAGATGGAGGATTAGAGATGAACATATGTCCTTCTTATTTTCAAAACATGGAAATAAAATGCGTTTGACAAAATATAGACTGATTGTTTGGACACCCATCCAAAGCACAGTTCTAGAGTAAGCAGTTAATGGAAAGGTTGAGAGGTTCCTGAGAGACCTGGAATGCCTTGTCCATTTTGCTATCTTTAGTTATCTGGGGCTGGGCTTGGTGATGATTAAAGGAAAGCAATGGTCCCCAGAGATGAGTACAGTTCACTGGGTTTGGGCAGTGTCTTGGAGGTCCAAAAAGGGCCTTAGTCTCTTAGCTTTCTTAGAGTCTTCATTAATGTCCTCTAGTAATTATTTCCATGAAGAAATAAAATACACTTGCTCTGTAAACAGCTTTAGAAGAAGTCTCTAGCACACAGACCCTCCAAATTAATTGCCACCTTCCATATAGAAATTTTGGAGCTGCCACTGTGCTAAACAAACCTGCTTTTCTCCTGTATTAAGTTTACTAGGCCAGAGAAAGTCAGTAGATAAGATGTGTGTGGACTTGAGCAAGACATTTGTCAAATGTCTCTCCCTACATCCATGTGGAAAAGGCTAGTATAATTAGAGGAACTAGTGACCGGCTGAATGATTTTACCCAAATGAATTCATGTGACTCGAGTGAAATTTCTAGTTGTGTGCCTTAGCAGGGAAGAGGGAGTGAATTCATTTCTCTCTTTTCAATCTCAACCTCAAAATGGTGATAATGATTTTAATAGATCATTTTTGGGTTTTGTTTATTTGTTTGTTTTAGTCTGACACCGAAAGACCTAGTTTTTTTGGTAGGCATATGATCTAGGCTGGCCAGTTAAAAGAACTTGGACTCTCAGGATGCTGGAATTAGTGAGAACCTAGACCATGTACTAAAGGCTGCTCTATATTACTGGCTAGCCCCTTGATCCAGCCAAGTCAGGAATTATTCTCTAGTTTACAGAAAGAAACTGGGGGACAGAGTTCTTTACACCGATTCAAGGTCAAATATTTAAAGTTCCTGATAATGGATTCATATCCCTTGACATTTTGTTTTCCAAGCTCTTCCTTCATGGTCAAGTTTCTATAGGCACAGTAGGTACAGTGTCTAAGGCCTATGATACTTTCAGGGGATTGTAAAAAAGTTTTGATTTTGGTTTATTTTAAAATCAGAAGAAAAAATAAATATAATAATAATAATGAATCTGTAATAATGAATTCAGCCCAGATTTCATCCACCTTTATACCAATGTAGTCATAAAACACATTTAAAAATATTTTTTAATGGAGCATTTTTTCCCATAATGGCAAGAGTGCCTAGACTCCACACAAGGCATGACACAGCCCTATCTCCCTGGCAGTCCTGTTTTGCCTGCTTCCCCTACACCGTGCAAGGTAGAAGAGGAAGCAGATATCTGATGGGTGTGGGTGGGCATCAGAGACAGACTGGAGCAGCGAGGGTGCCGCAGTGGCTAACTCACGCTGTGTGTTTAGTTTGCTAAAACTTCTGTTGTCTCAGTGTCCTGATGAATGCAATGGAGGAATTTCTATTCCCTGATTTCCGCATAGGCACACGCGGGGCTTTCATGAATTTACTGTGAAAATGATCAGTAACGTCTCATTTCTGTTGAGGCTTCCGCAGCCACAGTAGATGAACTTTTCTCTTTTCAATACCCAGGAGGTCTAAATGTATCACCAATAGCAATGACAACTGACATTTTGTAATACCTTGTAGTTGAAAATTACAGGCTTTCGATTCCAATAAACATTTGTTCAAACCCTAGTCCCACCCTCTTCCAGCTGATTCACAGACTAGATTATCTCTCTCTTTATGTTAGTGAACTTAAAATCTACCAAATTTCTTTTTTTCTAATATGGAAGGAAAGGCCCCAAAAGGCAAAAGAAGTTACTTAAGCTCCCTGGGCTTTGGTGTCCTCAGCTATGAATGAGACCCAGAATAACCAACCACCTCAGAGTAAGGACACATGAACAGTTACTCTGGTGTTTACTGTCTTTATTTGTACCCCCATATTACAGATGAGGAAACAGGTCCACACAGCAGAAATAAATTAATCAAGTTATATTCAAAGAGAAGCAGGGTTTAAATTTCATTGCAGAACCAATTCTCTGGCTTTTCTTTGTGACCAAAGCCAAGTTCTCAGAGTAGGATTCAAAGTCACTGAAATGACAAAGGCTTTTTTGAAGACAGGACCACGAGCAGGGACATCAAAAGATTTCAAGTTGCTGTGAGGAGGTAAAGATTAATAGCAGCTTAAGAGAAATGTTCTGCTACTTCCAGTTCCATTCTTATCTCTGCCATTACTCCTCAGCAGCCAACAGTCACCTGAAATTTGCAGTGCACGTTGTTTCTGTCTCTGGTAACATCCTAGGGATTTCAGACTTGAGATTTAGTTCCACTGGGACTTTCCAGGGAGACCAGGAGACCATGATCATTTCTTTTTTGTTTGTTTCTCTCTCCTTTTTTTCTTTTTTAGTTGAAGTATAGTTGATGTACAATACAATATAAATTACAGGTATAAAATATAGTGATTCACAATTTTTAAAGGTTACACTCCATTTATAGTTATTATGAAATATTGGCTATATTCCCTGTGTTGTACAATATACCCTTGCAGCTTATTTTATGCATAGTAGTTTATACCTGTTAATTCCCTACCCCTGTATTGCCCCTCACCCCTTCTCTCCTCACTGATAAGCACTAGTCTGTTCTCTATATCTGTGAGTCTGTTTCTTCTTTGTTATATTTGCTAGTTTGTTGTATTTTTTAGATTCCACATATAAGTGATAATGATCATTTTCTTTTAATGCAAGTATCTCTCATTTACCATTGTTACTAAAAAATCCATGGTGTTCAGAATTATAATTTTTTAGAGCACAGGAGAATTTAGATAGTTTTGATGTACTACTAATAATTATAATATTAATAAAAATAATACTCAACCTTGACCTGTCTATAGTAGTATACTGTTCATAAAATGCTTTTATTTTTTATTTATTTTCAAAAATTAATTAATTTTTTGGCTGCATTGGGTCTTCATTGCGGTGCGTGGACTTCTCATTGCAGTGGCTTCCCTTGTTGCGGAGCACAGGCTCTAGGCACGTGGGCTTCAATAGTTGTGACACGCGGGCTCAGTAGTTGTGGCACACGGGCTTAGTTGCTTCACGGCATGTGGGATCTTCCCGGACCAGGGCTTGAACTCGTGTCCCTTGCATTGGCAGACGGATTCTTAACCACTGTGCCACTAGGAAAGTCCCTATAAAATGCTTTTAAATGAATTCTCATTCAGTCTTCACAATAATGTTATAAAATAGGCGGGAGAGGTATTATGATCCCCAGTTTACAGATGAGAAAGTTGAGGATCAGAAAAGTGAATTGATTGCCTAATGTCATATATCCCTATGCTGAGTCTTATATCGAGGACTTCTGGTTCCATGTCCTTTGTAATAGTATGGTACATTTCCAAACAATTCTCCAGCCATTTCCCCAAATAATTCACAAACAGATGCCCACATTTTTCAGACTTGACATCTGGGAGAACACAGGTGGACCATGATCTCCGCGTCTACACTCACAATTAACTTAACCAATGTTGAATAGTAACTTTCTCTATGTAGAATGAATTATGAGATTCTGCTGGAAAAAAGAAAAAATAGGGATGGTCAAAACCTCGATATTGCCCCAGAGGACTTGACAATCTAGTGGAGGAGGTAGATGTACCGCCAGCTAATCACAAGTAAAGAGATACTCAAATAAGAGCAATAGCAAATGCATATAGAAAGCACTGCAATGAAGAGAGGAAGAAAAATGACCTCCTCTTGGGAGACCGGTGAAAGATTTATAAAGGAACAACACTTTCTGGCTCAAGGATAAGAAAAATGTTGGTGGTGAAAGAAAGAAGAAAGAGAACAGACTGAAAGAACTGCAATTACAGCAAATGTATGCAAGTAGCTAATATGTTTGCAGATTAGCAAATATAGCTCCCATTTCATACGTGGGACAACATAGGCACAGAAGGGTTTGATCAGCTTTCCTAAAGGTGTAGCCCCTGGAAACACGAGAAGTAATTCTATTTTCAATCTAATGTTCTTCCCGCAACTGTGATTAGGTCCTCAAAAGCCTGACCTGTCCTCATTCAGGGCTCACCTACTGAATTTCCAGATGTCTCCTCAACTCTTTCCCAAAGGATATTGTCTTCCCTCAGGAGGGAGACGGCAGCTCACATTTCTTTGCAGCCAGTATCCACTTCCCATTTTAAAGCATCTGTTCACATTAGGGAGGGAAAGGAATCTGTACCTACCTCTGTTTGTTCCTACTTTTCCCTATTACCAAGATCCCACAGAGCAAATGGCCTTGTTATGTGGTAGCAATAGGCAATACAAGTACCTTGTGTGTGGCACTTAGAGTAGTTACAACTAAAAAACTCCAAGTAGTTGTTAAAATATTCATCAAGCTTAACAATGCCTCCTTTCATCACTGGGTCTGCCTGTGGGTAAGAACACCAGACTGGAGGTAAGGAGACTTGGGTTCTGGCCACAACTGTGCAATGTCACCTTCGCCAAGCACTTCTCTACTGATCGCTGGTGCCCCTCTTTTAAAAAAGAAAAAAAATGATGGACCGAAGTCCCTGGGCTTTTACATTTGGGTTAATTTTCTAGAGAAAGGAATTATAAAGGGCATCAGTATAAAACTTTGGTTATACTTCAGATATCCTTGGTAGGCTCAGAATAAATGATCATTCTCCTCAAAAGAAAAGTCATTTTACGTTTTTGTCCCAATGCCCTTTGAGGAAAAACGCCAGGGTTTGGGGAACAGAGACAAAGAAAGCTGTGTTTGAGGTATTTTGTCCTCATCAAAGTTAAGTCCAAAAATTCATTCATGTATCTTCTCTCTCTCTCTCTCTCTCTCTCTCCCCTCCTCCCTCTCTTCCTTCCTCATTGATTATGAGGCTATTGTAACATAGTGAACTATAATTTTGGGTGCTGAAGACACAGGATTTCACCCAGCACTTGCCGTACTTCCATAAGGCTTTGCTTGAACTGCACCTCTTTCTGAGACTTGAGTTTCTTATCAATAAAATGGGATTAATAATACTTACTTATAGAATTGTTGGGTAGGTTAAATAGGATGAAGTATTTAAAGAACTAACATAGTGCCTGGCAAAAAAGAGTCCAATAAAATCTACCATGAGAAAATCTGGTTAAACGGCTTCCCATTTCTAATTTTGGAAGCAATCAGGAGAGTAACTAAAAGTGCAGCCAGGCAGACCAGGCTTCACATCCTGGCTGTGGCATCTACTTAACAGCTCTACACCTGAATGCCCTCATCTGTAAAATGTAGATCACTCTTTCCAGTGGGGCAGTTGTGAGTGTAAAATGACGTAATACCCATATAAACACTTTGTATACAGCCATATTCATGGTAAATTCTTGATCAATGTTAGACATTATCTTTATCATTGATTATTCATTCATGAGCTTATTTACACTCTCCATCATCAATAATTCTGTCCTACAAATACCTCCTGAACACCCACGAGGTGATAGGCTCTGTGCTGTGTGCTGGACACACAACAATAAACATGTTTCATTTGCTTCCCCAGATAAGCTTATAGATTAGAGACAAACAAACAACCAGACCAAAAACCATATAGATATTTCCAATGCAGTATACTGTAGTATGCACAAGATGCTATGGAATCTCAGAGGAAAATCTCCAATTTGGGTGGGGAGTATGTTCAGAGATGATTTCATCACAGGGATGATGAATAGTTTGAGTCAAGAAGGATTAACAGCTATGAGGAGGTCAAAGGAGGCTAAGAAAAGGTGTGTGTTCTAGGAAGGTGAATATCACGAAACAGTGATTCTCAAATTTTGTGTCCCTTTAGGATCACCTGGGGAGCCTTGAAAGCCACCAGTGCCTGGGCTCCTTCCCACACCTATTAAAATAAAATTCCTGGGGGTAGGATGTGGGCATCACTTTTTCTAAACTCCCCAGGTGATTTCATTGTGCAGCCAGGTAGGGAACCATTGGCATAAAGTATGGCAGCCTTATTAGTGTGTGAATGGAAAATGTACTGATCTGGAAAAAGCAGGGGCCATTGAGGATGGACCTAAATAATAGGACAATGAGACTGGACTTATACATGGTGACCGGACACTGGGGAACTTAAGAGGGGAGAACAGAATGAACAGGATCTCTTCAAACACAGCTCAGAATTTCATTCCAGGGGAAGCAAAATTTTTAGAAAAAAGTGATGCAAATCTTAAGAATGTGTATAATGTATAGATTAGTCCTAGAAGAGTGTTCTCTGGATATGCTTTAATAACGTGTAGAGATTATTAATATACTGATGCCTAGGGCTGTCCTCAGACATCCAGAAAGAGTTTTGGGGATATGGGACTTTGGCATTTGCACTTTTATTAAGTTCTCCTAAAAGACTGAGGACACCTGCCAAAGGACTTGAGTAACTATCTTACTAAGGATATTCAGTCATTGAGGCAACAACAATTCATGACCTGTGTGTGGATCAGGCCAGGGCAGTAACAGGGTCAGTTCTTGGACAGAAGGCTGCTTGGTCTCCCAGCCTCCTCATTTAGGGCATTTCTCTCTTTTGGTCAATTTCTCTCCTCAACCTTCAACCTACAGTGCCTACAACTCCACCCGTCTTTATTTCTATTAGAATCAGCATCCCCATAAAAAACTGTAATGTGCCACTGACTCTTTACTGAGATGGAAATCACTGTCTCTGAATCTGGAACAAACTCTAACTGTGGAATGGAAGGGTTTGTCTGCTGTGAAAAGAGATGTAAGACTCTGCAAGTTCTGAATGTGAGTGGGAGACCTCCGCTGGCTGCCGGTGAGGGTGATCATGGGCTGCACTGAGGCATAAAAGCAGACCCCTATCATAGCACCACCAGGCAGATCAAGGACAGAGCAGCTCATTAAGCAGTAGCTGAGGCAGCTAAGGCCCATGGTGACATGGGCATATCTGACCTGATACTTCTTAGGGGGAAGCAGGGAGAGAGATGATCTATCTTGACCCTAATGAAGACATGCCGACAAGAAGGGGACAGGCAGCTACCCCAAACCTCCAGCTCCCAGCACCTTTGAGGAATCAGACTTCTATATGCAGGCAGATAGCTGCATTCATATGACTCAACAGTGACACCCAGTGACTCTCTCTGTCAATCCCAGGCGCCTGTTCCCAGAGGATCTTGGAGGGAATTCATTTCAGCCTCCATTACCTAACACTGAAGCACCAGCAGCAATCACATCAAATTCAGTCCCTGAATAAGACAAACATAATAATAAATCCCAGTTTGCATTAACATAATCATCTAACTGCTGAAGCATATTTCTCTCCCCTGTTGGGCCATGTCTGATGTCAAACATAATAGCACCATGCAGTATTGTACTTGTTTGACTTTGGAATCACATGGAAGTGATTCTCTCATTTATATCCTCTGTCCAAATTTCAAGGGCCCTTATTTTCTGTCATTTTGAAGCACACACATCTACACACACACAATTATGTGCACACACACACACACGCATTTGGGTTCATGGAAACTTTAATAAAGGAAATAAGACCCTAGGAGATAACATATCCACATCATTGTATATTGAGCCGCATGAATCTGGAGATGAGAGATGAACAATTTGTGGTGTAATCAGCAGGAAGTGACCAGCACAGTGCTGGGATTCCAAACTATGGCATACGAATCGTAAGTGGAACTGGGGACATTTAGCTTAGGAAACAAAACTGCATGGAGTAGAGAGAAGAGTAGCGATGATGTCCTTCCCTACTGAATGAAAAGCATTTAAAAAAGATATTATACTGGTTTCATTTGGTCCCAAAGGGTAAAAATAGAACTAATGAGTGGAAGTTTTGGGGAAACTGCTTTCAGCTCAACATAAGGAAACACTTTATAACATTTGGATCCACAGGGAAATGAAAGAATTTCAGGAGGCAGAGAATTTCATGTCATCAAAAACATAGCTCAGATATATCTGTTAGGATAATTCCAGTTGAAAAAACACAATCAAGAGGGGAATGGATACAGAAAATGACTGGAGCAACTTTAATAAGTAAAAGGACAGAGATATAGGCAGTCAAGAGTGCAGGGATATAATTGGGAATAGGATATGGGGGCTGATTGAACTCTTTTCTCCAACTATCACTATTTTTTCTAATTAAAGTGTTTCCTTCTTCACTCTCATCAGATCAGCATTTTTTGTTTCTCATGCTACAAAGTGAGTAGAAGATGCTTGCTCCTTCTACCTATGTTCTTATATCTGCCACATGCAAAAAGGTATTTCCCCACCCCGACCTTATTTCCCTTTCCCTCCATTGTTTCTTTCTCAAGGAAGGCCCAGCTAGGATCAGGCTTGGACTCTTGGTGCAGGGAGGAGAGAATTGCATTGTACAAGTTACCCTCTCAGGTAGTGACTGGGGCAGGTAAATTATAATTTTCCAGGGCACTGAAAGATCCGTTGTCAAGAGGATTAGAAGGGACAGATAACCTGAGAGAGGGAACGGATATAGAGAAAGGCCATGAGACTTCTATTTTCCCTCCAAATATTAGATCTGCTGATTTTCTGATTAATTCTAAATCATGTTGACGATACCGCTCAGTTTAACGATTCTCGTTATTCTCTGGGGTGCCTTATCTTATTCTGCCAATGAATTATAGATGATGGAAAGAGAAAGTGTAAAGAGGAAAATGAAATGACAGGAAAAAAAATGGCAACAGAAAGACCAGGGAATATGGAAGGGTTAGTTTGGGGCTCTGATTCCATTGTTGGCTACCATCCAATGAACCAAAGTAAAAATCAAAAATTGGGAGGCTTCAGGTACTGAGCCAAGCCGTAGAGCCATCAAATCTATCTTAACTAGTGGATGAGGTCAAGCAGCTGGATTCTCTAGTAAGTAACTAAGCAGGGTGCCAGGGCTCAACGAATCCATGGAGGAAGGGCTCGCCATACCTGGGTGGAGAACTGGATCTGTGTGGCAGGCAAACTGAAATTCAAGACGAAGCAGGAACGTAAACCTAAAACTGAGACATACAGCCAATCCTAAATCTGAGTGACCACAGAGATAGTTCCAACTCCTGGGGGCAGCCCAGTAGTTTTAGAAATACAGAGATATGGAGATGTGCTTCAGAGGTATATCTGAAATAAAATCCCAGTTTAATCCCTTATCACAGGGGTCCCCAACCCCCAGGCTGCGGACCGCTACCGGTCCATGGCCTGTTAGGAACTGGGCTGCAGAGCAAGAGGTGAGTGGTGGGCGAGCAAGCGATGCTTCATCTGCCGCTGCCCGTCGCTCCCCATCGCTCCCATTACCACCTGAAGCATCTCACCCATCACTTGCATTACCGCCTGACCCACCCCTCCCACTCCCCTGGTCCCTGGAAAAATTGTTTTCTATGAAACGGGTCCCTGGTACTAAAAAGGTTGAGGACCACTGCCTTATCAGTTCTACAAATTGAGGCAAGTTATTTCCCTTTCCTGAGCTTCAGTTTTCTTATTTGTAAAAGGGGGATATCTGTTTTAACCTGACAGGACCAGATTGATCTGAGGATTAGAAGAGATATTAAATGTAAAGCACGTAACACCCTGCCCGGCACATTGTAGATGTTCTTTGATCTTTGATAATAACCATCAATTTAAATGAGAATTGGGGAGGGAATGGTCAATGGAACCCTCTTCAATAATATGCCTGTGCATTTGTGAAAACGGTGGATATCCAAATTTTGTGACTTAGTTGGTAAAGCTGGCTTGACAAATTAAAATGTCTTGATATTGATACTTCGACAATATTAAGGAATACAGTGGCTTGTGTATCAGACATATATGCATTTCTCCTTCTCATATGCTCTTACTCCATCATTTTTCTCTGGTCTTTGCTATAGCAACCAGCTGTACTCAAGTGTAGGCTAACAGTACTTGATCTCAGCTGTACTGTGTAGCTCTTATTTTTTCTCCCAAGGCTTTTCTGCCTCAGTTACATGAATCCCATGGAGAAGCCTGATCAGCCATTCTGACGCCTGCACAAAGCGGCAGGGTTAACACTTCCTGGGGTAACCCTGGACCAACGGGGCAGGAGCTCGTGGGTACATATTCCCCCTTTCAAGTCTCAGATATTTCAGAGGCATATTCCATACAGTTCCTCAGAACATTACCAGCAGGTTTGAACTCCAGTTTCCCCTAATAGTAACCAGCTCAATAAAAATCAATCCAAGCCAGCTTTGTATTGGCTACTTTCCCTCCTTCTCTGTTTCTCAGTTCCCTAACTCTCCAATCCTATTGTCCCCCCACCTCGACTTTCCCCTGTTTAATTTTTCTAGACCCTGCGCTCATATACCATAGTATCAAATAATCCAAAGTAAACTACCTCCACAAAAGCCCTTGTCTCAGGCTCTGCTTTTTGGGGGGAATGCAAGTTACATCAGACCAAGGGCAGTAGCAAGAATTTCACAATTTTAGCACAAAAGAGTTGGGTAAGACTTCAGGGATAATCTAGTCGATTCTAACGTTTTATGGATGGGTGTGCAGAAAACTGAGTCAGTACCTTCTTCAAAGTCACACATCTAGGCAGCTGAGTGCAAATGAGAAGTCAAAGTGTGAAAGGAGAACCTCGGTGGATGGGAGACAAAGTCGCCTGGGTGATGAGAGAGAAGAAAGAGCAAGCCATTAAAACATCTTAGCACAGTGGGAATGATATGTATTGAATCTACCCTGTTAGCAGAGCAAGCGCAGTACCCACCCTGGTGAATGCCAGGCTCCCTTGCTGACGCTTGATAAAGGTTCCGTCCAGCAGCAGAGCAGCAGAGGCAAGGATGGGGTGATGGTGCCGCTTGCTACTTTCCCCCCACTGCTCTTCAGTGTGTGACACAGAGTTGGTGCTAAATGAATGTTTGTGGAATAATTAGCAAATTAGTGAGGTCAGACCTCTTACGGGTTCCCATCATGAATGTACACACACCTAGCATTGCTGTGTGCATTGGATATCTAGCTAAATATGAGTGTACATCTTTGTTTTCCTTCTTTCTAAATTATTTTGTGTATGTACTACATTAAAAAAATAGTTTTAGGTGTGCATGTCATACTGTGCGTAGCCATCCTTGTGTTCCTGTATATACCTCCATTTCTGGTTACTCAAATCTTTGACAATCTGGTTACTCAAAATCACGTCTCCACACATTACTAACTCCTTACCTTTCTTATACAGAGGATTTGGAGCTCTTTTCATGCTCATTTGTGTAAACATGCTTATATTTTTCTAGTCTCACGTATTTTTGATTGTATCAATGCTGCTTTTCACAAGTTGCAAATTCTGAAAATAACTTCTTATATTCATTTAGAGAAAAACAAAAATAGAAACAAACAAACAGAAGCAACCTACTAAGTACCATGTACCAGGCCTGGTGCTGTTTATTATAGCTAAACCGGTGAAGACAGGGCTGCTCGGGTTTAGAGAGATCAAAGACTATTGTGGCAGACATTTGTCTTCATACTTGTCCACTGTCTCTGGGGAGCGAACACCTTGACTTATGAGGGCAGGCATTACCCTGGATTGATGTTCATCCTGAGTACTTCCAGGAATAGTGCTGGTCAAGTGTTTCTTAGTGACAAAGTGCTATGCTTTATCTCATTGAGAAAAAGTCTAGCATTGAATTTAAAATTCTTCTGGTTAAAAGTACACATAACTTCCTTCTTTGGTAGCCTTTATTCGCTATAGTATGGGACCTGCCATGATCTTTTCTTATAGCTCTTACCACCTTTTAAATTACCTGGCCAATGTTTTATCTTTACTGTGAGCTACAGGAACATGGGGAACATGTCTGTTTCTTTCAGGACTATCCCCTTACCACTTGGCAGGAGACCTAAGATGTTTGTTTTGGGCTCTATGAGTCTGTGCTATTGAGTTCCTGATCAAATGAATGAACATATTACCTATAGTGAGTCTACTTCTCAATGGTAGACTCACTATAGGTAATGTAAATATATATTGCTTATCACAAACAGTGAAGGAATGATTTATGGTACTGACCAACGCTTTTCTAACTGAGGGGCTCTGAATATGACTTTGAGGTTACCACCATTTGCAAAAAAGAGATAAGAACCTTATGTCCTCTTCAAACTGTCAGCTTCATTTTTATCTACAGAGAAACTGGGGTCTTGGTAATATGTTGTTGAAGAAATAAAAGTAATAGGTTATAAAGAAAATCTTGAAAAAAGGCTAGCTCCAGCAGCCTCATCCCATATGGAAAACCAAGCCTGGGTGGCACACAGTAACTTGCCCAAGAACTCACTGCTCACCAGTGGAAAGCTAGGTCTCAAACCAAGATCCTCTGATTTCTGGGGTTCTTTGGATAATAGCTTGCTATTCTTTCTAGCCAATTTCTAGTTTCCTTGGTCACTTAATATTCAATGCAAAAAGCCTATTATATTAATTATATTAGTCTAGGACTCTTGGTATAGTTATGTACTCATTTATTTTTCACTCACTTTTTCCTGTTTCTATTTTAACAATTTCATTCCAGACGGACATTTTATTGTAAGCAACAATAAATCCTTACTGGATGCAGCCTGAGACACAGATAATAACTCAGATATAAATGTATTCTACTCACTTAACTGTTCTGTACACAAAGGTTCCTGATTTTCCTTCATTTATATACTTTTAATTGTTCTCTCTCCTTTTTTCCAATCTCTCAATCTTTACCTGTTGACAGCCATGAGGAATCTCAAAGTTGCTCTTGCCAAGTGCCATTCTAAGGACTAACAGAAGTATTCCCACCAAACAGAATCAAACTGAGCAGAAACTAGTGACAAGACCACATTGTTTCCTAAGTTAACAGGGAAATTGAAGAACAAAGTCACTGGGAGGATTGCCCATGCTGAAGGTCTGTGGAACAGTTGTGCACCCAAAGAGGTAAATGACACAAAACAGCAAGTATTTCTTGAGTGTACAATGTACTAAGCATTAAGAGGAACACTATATATGGCATCTCATTGGATCTTCACATGAGGTAGGTAATATCATGACTCTTGTTTTACAGGTGAGGAAAACGAGGTTCAAAAAGTCACAAGGCGGGTCTTCCCTGGTGGTGCAGTGGTTGAGAGTCCACCTGCCGATGCAAGGGACACGGGTTCGTGCCCCGGTCTGGGAAGATCTCACATGCCGCGGAGCGGCTGGGCCCGTGAGCCATGGCTGCTGAGCCTGCGCATCTGGAGCCTGTGCTCCGCAACGGGAGAGGTCACAACAGCGAGAGGCCCGTGTACCGCAAAAAAAAAAAAAAATAATAAAAAATATATATATTTATATATATAGATAATAGTAAAACTCATGTTGACGATGGTGATAATGCTGTTTATTATGTGTCAGACACTCTTATGAGATTTAACATGCGTTATCTCATTTAATCTTTACTGCAGACAGTTGTTGATGTCCACCTGATATTTCTTTGCCCCATCTAAGTTCATCTGCAATTGACGTGGATAATTTTGATGATGCTTAGAGCATCCTCCCTCAAGTGCCTGCATCTCTCTGCTTTTCGCCTGCCTTTATCTAAAGGCAGGACTTTTCACAGGCAGCAGCTAGAGCATCCAGGAAACCAGGGGAGTTAATGCACCCAGGGGCAACCCTTAAGCAATGAGTGTTGAGGGTGAGTAGATGAATAGCCCAGCTTCTCCACCCCCTCATAGGACAAGTCAGGCACATTCTACAAAGTTACTCAAGAGGTTCCAGTAGTCCACATGGTAACTTAATCATTTATGAAAACCTTGTTTCTCTCCTCCCTATCTCACTTCCCCAATCCTCCTGCCAGTTCTTCCAGTATTGCTTCCCAAATGAATGATCTTCTCCCAAGCCACTCTTTCAGTATCTGTGTTGAGGGACAGAAGTGGTTCTAGAAAATACCCCTCAGGTTGGTATTTTGGAATTGGAACCATCACTGGTCAGATAAAAACAAGGGGCTGATTGCTGCTTTATAGGGTAGTGAAAACCGATGCCATGGTGTAGCATCACAATTACCAAGACTCGCCTGTGGTGAACTGAAATGCGATACAGATAGAAGACTGGTACGCAAGTTCTAGCACTTAAAAGATGTGAGGACAATGGTAATCATAGGGATGACGGAACTGGATATATTTTGGTAAATGACCTAGAGGTCTTGAGGAATAAAAAAAATGTAGGTTTAGTTTAATCACTATCAGCTCAGGGTCTCCTGTGGAAGCCAGAAAATCACCATGGCAGTATTTCTAATCTAGAAGAGGCTGATTCATTATCAACACAGAACTTGGGCTGGTGATTTTCTCAAAAATCAAAACTCTCTTTAAAAAAAAGAGTAATAAGGAAGGAAGCTAATGTGACTTGCGCATCTCCAGCAGCCAGAGGGCAGAGGCCATCATGAAAATCAGGCACAATATTACATATATAGCTACTCTAAGGAACTACAAAGGAGACAGAGTATTTAGTCCCATTAGGTCTTGTATATTAACTAAATGCTTTGATAAAGAGAGGAATTCAAAGACTCGGAAATGGGATATCTGGGCAAATGCTCCTGAGTAAGCGAAGTCTCTATATCCATGCACTCTCCAGATTGGAAAAAATAGCTTTATTGTCCTTGCAAAAGAAAAGTAGACTCTCACTGCCTAGAGATCATTCAAAGATATCACCTAAAATAATTACCTCTAAGAATAATGATCTTCCTCAAAATTTTTTTTCCTGTGTCCTCTCATTGTCTCTTCAAGAGTGGCTGGAGTCATATTTAGCATAGCCTACGTGGCATATGGGAGTAGATAGCCTTTCAAAGACCCAAAAGAATAGTAGAACCTGGCTGATGCGTACTCAGAGAATATAGAGGGAAAACCTGGGCGTGAATCTTGAACGTGGTATATAAGCCTGGGTCAGGGAACGTTGGTGTTTGCTGTTATGGGCACTTTCCCAGGACTTGGGATTTAACATCATAGAAAAGACACTTAGAGCCAGTCTTATCACACTATAAGGATGGATCATGAAGCTTAGATACAATCATAGGTTATGGTAAATAAGGTGGATATGCCAGAGCTGCCTTAGCAAAATACTGAGAAAAAAGTTAGAAAGTCCATGTAAGTGAACATATTAGCAAGGATATAGTAAGGTGAGAACAGAAAACCTGCCAAATAAACTACCAAATGTTACCAAGGAGAGCCCAGGGAATACTCCCTGTAAGAAAAAAATAAGAAATGTGCTAAGGGGAATGGTGTGTTAGCATCATTGATGTGCTCTATTTACTTACTTATTAATTTATTTATGGTTGGCTGTACTCTGCTGGTCAGTGTTGACTAGGATACTATCATGGAACTAGGATCCATGGTCTCAGTAATTGACAGAAGTTTAATACAGAAGACACGAAGTTTCAGCACCACCAGACACAAAGCAGTCTTACCATAATTAGAAGAGAGGCCAAATTGACATTCAGAGGATTTTAACCACCTTGGATTTGTGGAAATGGCTAGTAAATCATGATGTCTCTAGGACTGATATAAATGGAAAACTCACAAACATATTTCTTGATTATATAACCAAAACCTTTTAAGTCATCGGAAAGCTCCATCAGGTGCTGCAATGGGAAGTCATGATCACTTATTCAGTTTCTGGTCTAAGGCTAAAAAGAGAAGAGAAGATAGAATCATCTTGATAAGGAAACCTGTAACACTCTGCAAATAGATGCAATAAATAGTACCCCATTTTTCCGTCAAAGGAACTTATAACCAGCACTGTGCTGGAGCTGGCTTGCACTAACCGTCAAGAGCAAATTATTCATATCTCCTCCTAATTCTGCATTCAGTGACATGATGATGATTACTTTGATTAGCCACGAGTGGGCTTTTACACCATGGAAATTGGCAAATGCTCTAATCAAGGTTTTATTTTTTTTAATTTTTGTTTTTTCCCTTAAAAATCAGAATATTAAACATTTAACAGGCTACCACTGCCTATGACAATATACTAGAGTAACTGTACTATTTGGGGATAGTCTTTGGGAATAAAGACTATCCAGATTTTTCTAGAGATGTTGGTTACAGGTTATGAGTTGACATTGATACCAAGGGATCTAAGATGCCCACTTTTAAAATAGGGCATATGACGGATAGGTAATAAATAGAATCCTGGCTCAAGTCTACCTCATAATCACTCCATTTGGTACACAGATCCACCCTGCAGTAATGAAATAGAAACACATATCTATAAAGTCTTGTACTATATCTAAAAAGCTTTTGCACAGTGAAGGAAAGCACCAGCAAAACAAACAAACAAAAAACAAAAAAACAGTCTACTGAATGGGAAAAGATACTTGCAAATGATATATCTGATAAGGTGTCGATATTCAAAATATATAAAGAATTCATACAACTGAATTAAAAAAAAAACACCAAACAACCTAATTAGAAAACGGGGAGAGGATCTGAATGGACATTTTTCCAAGGAAGACAAATAGATGGCCAACAGGCACATGAAGAGGTGCTCACCACCACTAATCATCAGAGAAATGCAAATCAAAACCACAATGAGATACCACTTCACACCTGTCAGAATGGCTATTATCAAAAAGATAAGAAACAACAAGTATTGCTGAGGATGTAGAGAAAAGGGAACACTTATGCACTGTTGGTGAGAATGTAAACTGGTGCAGGTATTGTGGATAACAGTATGGAGGTTCCTCAAAATACTAAAAATAGAACTACTGTATGATCCAGCAATCCCATTTCTGGGTCTTTACCCAAAGAAAACAAACATACTGATTTGAACAGACATATGTATCCCTATGTTCACTGCAGCACTGTTTATAATAGCCAAGATATGGAAGCAACCTAAGTAGCCATTAATAGATGAATGGAGAAAGAAGATATCTCACACACACACATATACACACACACCCCCCCACACACACACTGGAATATTACTCAGCCATAAAAAGGAATGGAATCTTACTACGTGTGGCAACACGGATGGACTTGGAGGGTATTATCCTAAGTGAAATAAGTCAGAGAAAAACAAGTACCATATGATTTTACTTAAATGTGGAATCTAAAAAATAAAACAAACAAACAAAACAAAACAGAAACAGACTCACAGATACAGAGAACATACTGGTGATTGCCAGAGGGGAGGGAAAGTGGGGGGACAGACGAAATAGGTGAAGGGGATTAAGAAGTACAAACTTCCAGCTATAAAATAAATGTCATGGGGATGCAATGGGGATGTAAATGGATGTAAGACATCCATTGTGATGGATGCTATCTGGTCTTAATGCAGTGATCATTTCATAATGTCTAAAAATATCAAATCATTATGTTGTGCACTTGCAACTAATTAATATATATTAATTATAATTCAGTAAAATTGTTTTCAAATGTCCATGTAGCATTGCTTATAATAGCGGAAAACTGAAACGTATAAATTTTTCAATGGGTGATTGGATAAAGCAATTTTGTACTATTCATGCAATGGGATATCATTCAAAAATAAACTTTTGATGCAGGCAAAGATATGGATGAATCTCAAAAACATTATGTTGAGTAAAAGAAGACAGATTCACAAAAATGCATAGCTTATGATTCCATTCAAATGAATTTGTAGAACTGGCGAAACTAAGCTATGGTAAAGGAAGTCAAATAAGCGGTTCTCTGGGGAGAGGGGTAGATCTACTAAAAAGGAGCATGAGATAACTTTCTGAGGATATGAAAATATCTTGATTTGAGTACTGGGGTTACACAGGAGTATACATTTCCAAAAACTCATCAAATTGTATACTCAAAATATGTGCATTCTATCTAAATTTACCTCAGTTAACTTTTGTTTATTGAGTGCTTCCAATGTCTTTCATTATTCTAAGCACTTATATAAATCATGTCTCTTGTCTCTCAGAGGAATCTTAAAGGTATTCTTTGTCATTTTACAGAAGAAGCTGAAGCACTAGAAAATTAGTCAAGGTCAGACAGCAAAGACATGGTACAGCTGAGAGTCAGTTCCAGGCAGTCTGAAACCAGAGCAAAGACTCTTAATGTCTATGTTGTAATCAGGCTCTCCCCGAAGTCTACAGCCTTAAATATTGACACTCACGGTCATTACCTGTCATTTCTGAAAAGTTGCCATCATATAATGTTTTCTTGGAATGGTAACAAACACTAAAAGATGTCTGAAATGAATGGTGGGGAAAGATATTGCAAGTTTAAATGGTGACAGGAGGCTCCAAATAGCATCCTTGAACTGCAGGCTGGGAGGCTGGCTGTCAAGAACCATCAAGGGGAGAAAGCTGCTCTGTGTGAGGCTGATCAGACAGCACCTAGAATACAGTAAACAGTTCTGGGCATCTCAACACGAGAGAGCTGTCAAGAAATTGGAAGAGATTCAAAGAGCATCAGGGAGCATGATTAAAGGACGGGAGGGATTGATTTATGAGAAAAGATTAAAAGAACTAAATACTGCCTGCATAGATGAAGCATAACTAAGGAGGGACATACTAGCAACATAAATATTTGAAGGGCATACACACAGAAGGAGAAAGATTGTTAATGTTGCCCCATGGAGGTATAAATAGAAATTAGAGGATGGAACACAGAAATGAAAATGTTGCCCAAATATTAGGAAACATGTGCTGAAAATGAGGTCAATTAGACTTTGAAGGAGCTTCCCAGAAGACAAGCAGAAATCCAGTTGCCCAAGCCATTGACAATCAGTTCTGACACAGAATAACAACATCCTAATACTTTTGGGTCTAGAAGCAGAAAAATGTGATTTTATGGAGGAATTCCTCCCCATCAGGGATGCTCAGTTTCAGAGAAGGTTTACAGATCTTGCAGGTGTTAAGGTAAAAAGCCAGGAGTCATTCCAGTTTTTAAAACTTCAAATCATATATCATCTTCATGAATGGATAGATATGAACAAGTCTTGCATTGGGCAATTTGAACATAGTGTCACTACATTTTTTGTCAGAGAAGAGCTGGGGTGGATCAGTGTATGACTTGCCCAAGAGAATACACACCTGACCCAAGACAATAACTACTGTGAGGAATGTGTGTTGGCTCATACACTCTTGGATTGTGAAATTGCAAGCTCTCATATAATTTTACATCTACTTTGATTTACCGTTTATTCATAATTCACTTGTTTATTAAATATAAATACATATATATATTTGCATTAGACATTGCACTGAGAATACAGCAGCTGTGGACAAATCAAAGTCCCTCAGAGAGCTTATACTTTAGTTTGGGGAAAAAGATAATGGAGAAATTTAAGGAAATGACCAGTAGCAATAGGTGCAATTAAGAAAGAGAAAACAGATTGAGGAGATTGAGATGATAAGCTGCAGACTGGGAGAAAATATTTGCAAAAGATGCATCTGATAAAGAGTTATTACCCAAAAAACAAAAAGAAGTCTTAAAACTCAACAAGAAAACAATCTGATTAACAAAGGAGCCACAGACCTTAATAGACATCTCACCAAAGAAGATATACAGATGGCAAATAAGCATATGGATAGATGTTCCACATCACATATCATCAAGGAAATGATAGTGAGATACCATTACACACATATCAGAATGGCCAAAACCTGGAACACTGACAACACCAAATGCTGGCAAGGACGTGGAGCAATGGGAACTCTCATTCATGGCTGGTGGGGATGCAAAGTGGGACAATTGCTTTTCGAGACAGTTTGGCGATTTCTTACAAAACTAAACATACACTTAACGTACAATATAGCAATCATGCTCCTTGGAATTTACTCAAAGGAGTTGAAAATTTATGTTCATATAAACAGCTGCACATAGGTGTTTACAGCGGCTTTTTTCATAATTGCCCAAACTTGGAAGCAACCAAGAAACCCCTCAGTAGGTGAATGGATAAATAAACTGTGGCACATCCAATGGAATGTTACTAGGTGCTAAAAAGCAATGAGTTATTAAGCCATGAAAAGACATGGTGGAAACTTAAATGAGTATTACTGAGTGAAAGAAGCCAATCTGAAATGGCTTCATGGTGTATAACTTCAATTATAAAACATTCTAGAGGGCTTCCCTGGTGGCGCAGTGGTTGAGAGTCCACCTGCCGATGCAGGGGACACAGGTTCGTGCCCCGGTCCGGGAAGATCCCACATGCCGCGGAGCGGCTGGGCCCGTGAGCCATGGCTGCTGAGCCTGCATGTCCGGAGCCTGTGCTTCGCAACGGGAGAGGCCACAACAGTGAGAGGCCCGCGTACAGCAAAAACAAACAAACAAACAAACAAACAAAAAGACATTCTAGAAATGGCAAAATTATGGAGGCAGCAAAAAGATCAGTGGTTGCCAGGGGCTGGGTGGGTGCAGAGAAGGAGGAATGAATAGGCAAAGCACAGAAGATTTGTAGGGAAGTGTGATACTATAATGATGGATACATGTTATACATTTGTATAAACCCAGAGAAACTACAACACTGAGAATCGACTGTAATGTCAACTATGGACTTTGGGTAATTATGACATGTCAATGTAGGTTCATCAGTTGTAACAAATGTACCACTCTGGTGGGAGATGTTAATAATGGCTGAGGCTATGCCTGTATGGGGGCAGGGAGTCATGTGGAAAATCTGTACCTTCCTCTTAATTTTGCTGAGAACCTAAAACTGCTCTAAAAAATATTCTTACACACACACACACACACACACACAGAATGAGGATGGGGATTGTGATTGGAAAGTTTACATCTGGAGGTCTGCGAAGGCCATATTAGGAAAGGAATATCTGAGCAGAGACATGATTGAAGCAAGGGAGTGAGCTCCATAAAAATCTGGGAAAGTACATATCAGGCAGAGGACAGAGCAAGGATAATTTCCAGGGATGGGATGTATTGGTCTGTCTATCTGAGCGACCAGAGTCAAGAGTTCACTGTAGCTGGGTTGGAATGAGGGAGTATAAGTGTTGAAATAGGGGATATAGTCAGGGGACAGATTCTAAAAGGTATTATTGTGATTGTGAGCTCTTTTTACTCTGACTGAAGTCAGAAGGTATTATAAGATTTTGAGCAGAGAAGGAACATGATCTCTCTTACATTTTAAAAGAATTCTTCTGAGTATGGTGTATAATACAGTCTGTAGGTAAGGATGAAAGCAAAAAGACCAGTTAATGGGTTACTGCTATTATCCAGGTGAGTGGTAATGATAACTTGCACCAGGGTGGCAGCAGTGGAGGTAGGGAGAAATTATCAGATCTTGAGGGTATAACCAACAGGATCAGCCAATGAGCAGGGATGTGAGATAAAGAGATGCATCATTTTATAACGTATCATGATCCATTGCAACAATTTTCCTTGTTTTCTTTTCTAGATCACAAATCCCTTAAAAAAATATTAATCACTATATTTATAGCACTTAGAAATGCCTGGAATAAGAATCACCATTTGGGATTAAGGCTGCCTCAAACAGAATCTCAGCTCTGCAATTTATTTGCTGCCTGACCTTAAATAGTAGTATACTAGTGCCTCTACTTTTTTCATCTGTAAAATGAAGAATTCCCTGAACACAGGGTTTACAAGTCTGGGGCAAGTGGACATGAACAAGAGTCTGGGCTTTGTGCCACTCTGATTTCATCCAGAACAGTTCTACTTTTATCAGTCTGTATATTTATTATCTATGTAAGGTTTCATCAGGAAAAAAGGGGTTTTATGGGTAAAATATGAATGAGAAAGTGCTGGATTAAGTAACACCTACAGTCTCTTCTAATGTAATGACCATTGTGTCACTTAATAAAAGGTTATGGAACCCCTGATGAGCCAGGCACAATTTTGGGTGCTTCAAACACAATATTGAATCCAACAGGCAGAGTCTCTGCCCTAACAGGGCCCACAGGCTAGGATGTGTTCTTACTTAGGAGGGCCATGGAACCCTAGAGAGTTACATATTTTTTCAGAGAGCCACTGGACACTGATATTATATATAATATTTTGTAAAACTGTATGTATGTTGGATTTTCTTAGAGAGAGCATGTGCTGTTTTCATTAGCATATTTTTTGTAAAAAACTAAAGCAAAAAACAAAAACACTTTTTATTGAAATATAATGAATCCAATTCTTAAAACAGGCTTTGATCTCCACAATTAAGAATCACTACACATAATGATTAAAATCTCTCCCAGTTTACTTATTCTATGTTTCTATTGTTTCTTCTGCAATTTTGCTAAGACAGAGAATCTACTTGTAAATAGAAATATGTACTGATATTTCCTTTATGTTTATAAACATGAATTGCCACAAAAATATTTTTTAAAGTGCAGGCAAACTACACTACAGATTAGTCCGAATACAAGAAAGCACCCTACACTTCTGCCATCTACACAGGCAAATTGATAAAAAACATAAAGTAGGATGTGACATATATCAGAAAAATGTTCATTCAATTTTGTGTTTTTTCCCTAATATTGATTTCCTTTTAACAAATATGTTTGTTTAAAAATCATCTACTAGGGAGAGGAATCTGGCTGGGAGGAGGGTGTGTTTAAGAACAAGCAACATTTAAAAGTGTTCAGGGCCACTGCCCATTGGAAATCAATCAGAAGTGAAATATAAAGCATTTGTACCATTATAATGGAAGTTGGTGGGAAACAGGATTCCATTTATGCAATTCTGATTTATAGGCAACTTTTTAATTTTCTTTTTTATTATACAAAGGCCTGAGGTCTAGTCCCAGAACTACCACAAATTAGCTTTGTGAAAGAAAACAACTCAGTAATTCTAAGCATTAGTTTCCCTCATCTGTAGAACCAGACTTGAAGCTCCAATATCATCAGAAGTATATCTACATTTTCTGAAACCACACTTCTAATACCTAGCACATAATAGAAACACTATAACTCTTAAAGGAATGGATGAAAAAACGAATGAATGAATGAGGAGTCTAGAAGTCATGTGGTAGGGTGGAAAGAGCTCAATAATTAAAGAAATTAAAAGACATGAATTGCTCACCCTACTTTACAAAATTATCATATGCATAATCTTGGTGAAGATATTTATAATTTCAGACCTCATTTTCCTCATATATAAAATTTGCGTCACCGAGATATGTGAAAAGCATTTTACCAACAAGAAAATAATGGAGGCTGTGTTACCCATTTAATTGTGATCTCTGGAGTAGCTCTTGAGCTTTTACTGTTCTCTGACTGTACCCCTCACCAATCTGCAGACTTCAAGGACAAGCCTACTAGTCTCCTGCACTCCTGGTTAGCTACCTGCTATGGAGTGATGCTCAGATAATAAAATTCAGAACAAACACCTGAAAAATATGGATACTGCTGAAGCCCAAGTTCTCTTCTCCAACCCCTCCCCCTTTGTTCATTCTACTGTCAGATCATATTAAAATAATCCTAAGGGAAAAAAAAATCAACACAAACAAAAAAGCCATCTGAGCAAGCAGTAAATGTACGCAGATTATGTTAAAATATATTAAATGTGTATTGCCTTTTTCATGAATGTTGCCAGAGCTATTTTGGGGCTTGATTCAAATCCAACCTCTGAGACGTTAAGGTTTTTAAAATGCAGTTTACAAGAGAAGAGAATTTGATTTTGTATAGTATACTTCATCCTTTGGGTTTCTAAACATTTATTTAGTTATTTATTTTTATTTCTTTTGGTTGTGTCAGGTCTTAGTTGCAGGCACATGGGATCTTCGTTGAGGCATGCAGGAGCTTTTCCTTGTGGCATGCAGGCTCTTCGTTTCGCCACTCGGGCTACTCTCTAGTTGTGGCGTGTGGGTTTTCTCTCTCTAGTTGTGGTGCGTGGGCTCCAGAGCTCATGGGCTCTGTAGTTTGCAGCACGTGGGCTCTCTAGTTGAGTCCTGTGAGCTCAGTAGTTGTGGCGCAGGGGCTTAGTTGCCCTGTGGCCTGTGGGATCTTAGATCCCTGACTAGGGATTGAACCTGCGTCCCCTGCATTGGAAGGGGAATTCTTTACCCCTGGACCACCAGCTAAGTCCCTATCCTCTGGGTTTCTAAAAGAGCATCACAAAGCAACATGTTAGATCCTTGCCTTGTGGGAAGTGCAGTCAGAGCCAAGAGGCTTTGTGACTCCATTGGTGGGTCATGTTGAGCTCTGATCAGCTGACTATCTTACAAGGTGGCAATGGCATGTCTTGCTAGGGTTCAGACTACAGAGAGGGCCCAAAAGTGGGAAGTCAATTCACAGCAGTGGTGCAAAGTGGAGTTTTGAGATGAAATCAGACAAAGACAAGAGGAAAAAGCTGTGGAGATGAGAAATGACAAATATCCTAAGAGTAACACAGTGAACTGACTCATCTCTGCTGAGGGTTCTGCTGTTGTTCTACATGGATAGGCCAGAATCCATCAGCTCTTCAGATCTAGCTGTGACCTAAACAATGCAATTAACTCATCATAAACACTTGCCCAGCTCTTCGCCTGGTCCCAAACATTTAGTCAGGACATTTCTCACATAGATTTGACATTATGTCCCCCTCTTTGGTAACCCCTCACTGATCCTACAGTTAATTCCTTTTCTCATACCTTCGGTGCTTCTCTCCTGAAATATTTCACTGGTTCTTTTAATGGTCTTCTTGCCCCCAAATCTACAAAACTCAAGTCATTTGATTATGTGACTCATGCCACTTTCCAGTACCCATAGTTGACTGTATCTTCCAACAATCCTTTGGAGTAGGTATTAGCATTCCCATTTTATTCTTGAGGGACTCACTCATGAATTTTTGAATGAAAGGGGAAAATTTATTCTCCCTGTGTGTGCTTCCACTGTATTTTTTCCATATTATTGTTACTACACTGTTTTATGTTCTATCCATCCAAATGTCCATCTTCTTTTTTTTTAAAACAAAGTTTGCAAGCAAGTTTAGTGTTATTTATTTATTTATTGGCCATGCCACGTGGCTTGAGGGATCTCAGTTCCTTGACCAGGGATTGAACCTGGGCCACGGCACTGAAAGCCCAGAATGCTAACCACCAGACCACCAGCGAACTCCCAAAACGTCCATCTTCTAAATAAGAACATAAACTCCTTAGGGACTGGGTCTTATTCATCTTTGTATCTCTGGTGCCTAGAACACAGTGAATGCTATTTAAAATTTTGAATGACTATGTAAAAACATGCATGAATGAATGAATTAAAATCAATAGTGTTGGTGGTTCTATAGTCCTTTAAAGGGCAGGAGAGTGGATGTGCATTATTTCCTGTAGTATGTTTTATAAAATTCTAGTTTAATGAGATAATCTATGGCAAACTAAAAGCTCTTGAGTCCAACAAGATTGTAAAATTTGAAGAATCTCCTCCAGAATATTCTCAAATTGAATCCAAGAAGTCACAAAGCAGAGACATTAAAAAAAATTTTTTGTTGGGACTTCCCTGCTGGCCCAGTGGTTAAGACTTCATGCTTCCAATGCAGGGGCACGAGTTTGATCCCTGATTCCGCATGCTGCATGGCCAAAAAAAATTTTTTTTGTTGAATGAAAGGTTTTCCAAGTTCACTGGACTACAGATACCTCCTTCTCTTCTTCCTCCTCTTTCTTTTCTCCCTCCTGCCTTCACCTTCTCCTTCTTCTCCTTTCCTTTTTACATAAGAGGAATTAACATCCCTCCAAAATAATCACTATACAAATATAAACTAAGAATCATAGGCCGAAAATGATACCTCTTCTGAGTACTTTAGATACTGTCTGTAGGCAGAGACCTCTCCAGGAGGTATCTTCAAACTGAGATTCCATATGTCTAGAGAGAAGACACCTCAGTGGTTCAGAGGTTTGGTCTTGTGACAGCCCTACTCTGAATCATTTGTCATGTTCTTTAGAGTCTAATATAAGCTTTGATAGCGTACCTTTTTCCAATGGTTGGAAGATTCCAGAGAATGTTAAAAACAACAGAGCTGAAGGATTAGGTATGCAGGTAAGGCACAGTCTTGGTAGCCGCATCAAACACTAGGAATGTTTTATTGGAGAAGCGAGGCATGCACAAAGCTCTGTGCATTTTCTAGTCTGAACAAAACTGAAGAAATCACAAGTCAGTTCTCAGCACTGACTCACAGTCCCTAAAATGGTGAGGATGGAAAATCACTGCTCTGAGTAGAAACAAAATGAAATATTTCTGAACACCTTTCCCTGACAGGTTTAAAAAAGCAAAGGAAGCAAAGGAAGGGGGTTGCTGGCTGTGAAAAGTCTTGGATGAATGTATTGAGAGCAGTTATTTTAGTGGTGCTGGTGATAAAAATTAAATGGGGACCTTATGGGAGATGTACGTTTCATAGGAATGTGTTGGGACAAATGCAGGTTTTTAGAGGCACTCTCAGAAGCTGGGCAAAGGTGGCAAAAAATACAAAGTCAGAAGAGGGACAGGGTGAGAGGAGGAGGGAGACCAGAAAAGACACACTTTGCAAAAGCAGAGGAGATCACATTTAAGGATATCTGGGACAGACAGCCTGTACAATACTCAATTCTAGCAAAACAAGGGGGCAGGAGTTAGATAAGAAGGAGGAATCAAGGGAAGGAGAAAGAAGGAAGAAAGACAAAAGGAGGAAGAGGGATAGAGAGGAGAGAATTCAGAAAGAACATAAGGTAGAGAGGAGAGAGAGGAAGGCATGAGTGTGTATCACTGCAAATTAATAAGACACTGCTTAATAAAACTGCAGAGACCCTGGGGGGTCACACGAACCTGGGTTAGGAATCAACCTCTGCTATTTAGTAATTGTAGACCTTAAACAAATACATAAATTCTCTGAATATTTGTTTCTCTTTTTTTTGAAATGGGGATAGGAATATCTATCTCACTGAGTCATTTTATTATTTAAATTAAATAATGTTCATGAACGGTCTAGTACCAAGCCTACTGTATTGTTAGCATTCACGCATAGTTACTTTAAAAAAATTAGTAACATAAGTATCTAGGCAAAAAGTGGAGAAGGTCCATTTCCTTACCATAATGAGTTCTAGGCATATATGTTAGCTTATATTATGATTATTTTTAGTAAAATAATGTCATCATTAATTATTTCAGACAAAGATAATCAATCTTTTGCCTTGTGCCTGTGTGTATGATATTCTGTGGAACCTTAATCCTGTTGGTAGTTCATGAAGAGGCTCATTGATTATATCATCTTTAACTAAATCTGAGTAATGGTTTCAAGAAACAGAAAAACATTCTGACTAGCCTTGGCCAAGGGGATTGTAAGTATGACAGAGGGTTGGGCAGGGAACTGAAGTTCAACAAGGGCTGCTAGGTCTCTCAACGGTCCAGAACCAGACACTAAGAGGACCTCCAGACAGAGCAGGTTTTACTCTGGGTGGGCACAGTTTCTCACTGTGTCTGCTTTTCTTTAAACACACCAACCCTCTCTACCTCCAGATGCAAGTGGACTGAACTCTACTGCTCTGTCTTGGAGATGGCCATAGTTCCCTAATGTTTATAAGCACCATTCACAAAAGAGTCCCAGTTTGATGGTGTCCCAATTACCTACCTTCAGGACAGAGAATATGATCTTCCCAGCAAGAAGAAGGAAACTTGCATCATTTAAAAAACTTGCATCATTTAAAAAACTCCATTAAAAAGTGGAAGGCATAGGGAAAAGTTCTTGGGAATGAGTCAGATCTCTGAAAAAAAACTGTTTGCTCTGAGTTTTTGGTGCGTCATTATACCTACTTGTGTATTAAAGACATCAAAGCATCTACACAGAAATCTGCTCAGCATTGTTTAACTCAGCCTTTATGAAACTTCTTTTACCCACAGCCCTTTATTAACATGAGAGCAAACGATGGAGCTGTATGGGATTTCACAGGACATGTGGGATTTTAGAGCCAAGCGGTAGGAGGCATAGAAACCTTAAACATAGATGGGCCATAATGATCAGTGGTTCTACGTGGTCCCATTCCACAAGTGAGGAGAACTGAGACTCAGAGAATGAAAATATCCTAGGTCGCATAGCTAGGGGGTGGCAAACTGGTACCCAATTCTCTGAATCCCCGGTTTAGTACTGTTCTTTCACAGCCTGCTGATCCCCAAGGGCTGCCATTGTTGACGTATTATCAGTTAATCTATGAAGCTGGCTGCCACCTGAACCCCTAACCCATTAAGCCCTCAGGATTGGCATGTTGAGATTGGATTTTTAAAAAGGAGCCAATGGAAAAAAATCACATTTAATTCACTTGGCTGGGGCACAGCTATTCTATGAAGTGAAGGATGCCTGGAGAATGAACCCAGTATGATGCTCTTCCAGACTACAATGTCTTCAGCTACTCTATTCATTAAAACATTTTTAATTTCTCTGAGACAAGTTGGTAGCAATTATCAATCACCAGTGATGTTTTATTGGATGGATTCAGAGATGAGCAAGTGAAAAGTACTAGAATGTGGCTGAACTCACTACCCAGACCACCCTCTTCTCCCAATCAGCCCACCCCTATATATAAACATTTCAATATCCTGGCTTCTTAATTTTGTTGTGAGTTTTGATCATAAATCTTTAAATAAATATGCTTCAAGATAAGCCAGTAAAAGGCAATTAGATGTTTCATTTGCAGCCAAAGTATAGTTATTTTGCAGAATTTGGCTGTTTAGCAGAAGACGTTTTGAGATATAAGATTAAGATAACAAAGAAATTAGTCTGTACATGCTCAGTTACTTCATGTGATGCTTTGCCTGGATCCTGCTACCTTCAACTTTTCTTTACTCTGTTGCATGATTTGGCTCTCAAAAATACATGCTTGACCACATAAAAAGTATTGGGACCATCTAGCCTCATTGTAGAAGGGCTCATGAATGTTATTTCAGTCATTTGTAAGACTAAACAGAAAGTTGGTTTTACTGGGATCTAGCTCTGATATGTCTTGCTTTTAGTAATTGGGCTTCTGCTTTATTTTTCTGATTGGATGTCCATCTTATATTTAAATTTGAATAATTCAATTACATTTTTGCTCTTATGTGCCTGAGTCCCAGCTTGTATAACATGCCAGGTAGTGGTGTGGTTCTGCCATTGGAATTAGACACTTGGATTTGAATCTTATACTAATATTTGCTAGCTTTGTGACCTTGGGCAAGTTATACAACCTAACCTAGACTCAAGTTTTCTTTTTTGAACAACGGGGCTGATTATTTCTACCTTAGAGAAGTTAAAGATAGATGTTTCAAATAAAGCACTGTTGTTCTCTCTCTATATTTAAAGATGCTAATTACTCATTTCTGTACTATTTTAGGTCTTTGAAATTGGATATTTGTTCATCTTTTTTCCCTCTTTTTCCTCATCATCATACTCCACCTATTCTTTGGTACACCTGTCTACCACCTCCACCTAGACCTCCTGTACCACAGGGCCACAGATCCTCTGGAAATGGGTTATTTATTCTCCATACTCACTGATATTTGCCCTCCACTTCCTTTCAGTGGAATCAGTCTGTGTCTGCTGACTCCACTGACGATGTCTAAATTTCCAACCTTAAAACCTTCCAATCTGATGGTACCACACAAACCATATGCCATTGTCTGAGAATATAGAAACTGGTTGTCTCATAAAACATATACCAAGATTTTAAGAAAACAGAATTGATAAATATAATGTTTATATTATCTGTGATCCATTTTCAAAATACAGTTACATATTCAAATCAGGCAATTTATACCTTCTATTCAAGTTTTTCAGCAATTAAATTATTTGAAAAATTCTCCCATGATAAGATCAGGGAGCAGATGCAGGTGCTATACAAGTCACTTCAACAAGCCTTTGAAATAAACAATAAACAGGCAAAATATATGTGGTTGAGAAGTCCAAGATGAAGGTGCTGGCAGATGTGGTGTTTTGTGAGGACCAGCTTCCTGGTTCGCAGATGACTGTCTTTTCCCTGTAACCTTACATGGCACATGGGAGAAAGGATCTCCTTGGAGTCTTTTTTATAAGAGTACTAAGCTCTTTCATAAAGGCTCTGCCCTTATGACCTAAATCACTTCCCAAAGGCCTTACCTTCAAAATACCATCACATTGGGGATTTAGTTTCAACATAAGAATTTTGGGGGGACACAAACAATTGTTCTACAGCATTGTGGAAGTAGTTAACCTCAGGATTGCAAATTAAAGCATTCCCGTTTTGATGAAAACAGGTTACTTTCAAATGCAATCTGAATGGTGTGGTCAACGAAAAATAAAAAAGAAATAGTATAAGACTTTTCAATTTCATACCTATGGGATGGTAGAGGAATGATGCTGGAGGAATGGTAGAATATAAAATAATAATTATTAATTAATGACAGGATACAAGAAAGGAGAATGGCTAAAGATTTTGACCCAGAAGCCTATGATGAGGAGATGAATTTTGTATATGTGATTGAGGACATTATCATACCATGAAGGCATCAATCTCCAAAATAAAGCCAATACACAACTGGTATGGTATTGAGTGCTAGAAATATGAAAAGGAGTCAGTATTTGCCTTCATTTTCATAAAGCCTACAGTCTAATGAAGAAGACAAAAATTCAGTTGAAGTAGGAGTGAATGCAGAGGGATCACAGAGGTCAGAGAAACGTGCACTGATAGTAAAGAGGAGGAACCATATCTGGCACACACGGTAAGATATGGGAGAGGGTAAATGTCACTGAAGAAAAACAATAAAGGATCAATAGTCATCTTCATAAGATGGCAAGAGGATACTCCAAGAACAGGGGACAATTTTAAGGATAAAGGAAACTTCGGTGAAGATGATAAAACCGAACAAACAAAAAGTCCAATTTTCACTAATTTACAAAAGGCTCTATTGTTCCCAGAGCTTTATTCAAACTATTTGAAACTAACTTCTAGATCAATGCTATGGTAGCAATCCAAGACATGGTGTGGGTTGAAAATATAAATTGCCTCAATAAATGCTGGGGTGGGAGGGGTGAAAACATAGGTTATTAAGGGAAACCATGTCTCTGGAACATAATAGGCAAGGTATTCATGGAGTCAGCTGAGGTCATGGGTACTTTACCCAAATGATCTCACTTAATCCTCACAACAGTCCCATGGCAGATGTGGAAGCTGAACTAAGAAACAAAATAATTCACTCAGAGTTAAGAAATTAATACTAATCAATGGTGAGAGCCAGTCCAGGTCTGTTGGACTCCAAGGTATTTTTCCTGTACAATGGTATTCCCATGATGTCCCCTAAAATAACTGGAAATATTGAATGAGGGAGAGAGAGCGGGTGCAGAAAGACATAGAGATGAGAGGGAAAGAGAAAACAAGTGATCTTTATTATGGTGTGTATCCTGTAGTTAATTTTTGTAATATTCCTTTTTAGTGTCAGTCCCTCACATCCAGTTGAGCCTCCCAGAGGGAAATGCAACTCATATTTTTGTTGAGCCTCATGAGGCCTGGCATGTGGTAATATTCAATATATTGATAAAATAAGTAATTAATAAAATAAGTGTAAAGATGTGTATAAATGTGTTATCAGAATTTCTACATATTTTTGACTTGGAATTAAAAATTGTGTCCCTAAAAAAACAAAGAGAGAGAAATCATGTCTATTTTGGAGAATGACCTTTTGAAATATACATCAATAAAGATAGACATGTCATTTTACAAACTATTTCTCAATGTGCCTTGTGGATAATGCCTGGGACATTATAGAAAGATTGGATGTCGTCATAATACGGAGGTTGGCCTTTCACTCCTGGAAGAACTAGTCAGTTATGGTTCCTAATGTGAATTTTTCATCACTGAGCTGAGACTATAATCTTTGATCCACTGAGTATTATTCATTAACATACTTCAAGTATTTGATCAACATTGAACAATGCCTGAATGCAAGTCTGAAGTCTTTGAGAATCCATTCTCAGGACACAAGTCCTTCAAGAATAATAGAGCTTTCATCCATACCACTCCTCTTATATTGGTCCTTCAGTGTCACCATGACCTCCACTTTGGTAAATCTAATGAATGAGACTGGAGCAAAACTGTTTGACCTATCAGCATAATTTGACACAGGGGATCGCTCCTCCCTTTTTGATACATGCTCTTCACTTCTCTTCCCGAACATCATACTCTTCTGGTTTCTTCCATGCTCACGGACTCCTTAGTCCTTCTTAGTCTCCTTGGCTAGCTCCGCTTCATCGCACTGACTACTTACGTTCAGTGTATTTCCAGGCTTAGTATTAAACATCTTCTTTGTATCTATTCACTTCCACATGACTTTGAATACCATGTATACTTCATAACTCTCAAAGTCATCCATTTAATTCTGAAAATTAGATTTATGTCTAATAATGTCTACTGAACGTTTCCTTAACTTGATAACAGTCATCACAAACATGAAAATCCACTGAACTCTTGATCTACTGCTTTTCTACCTCCAAAACTATTCCACTTAGAGGCTTTCTTGTCTCAGTTAATGGTAACTCTATCCCTACCTTCTCAGACCAGAAATCCTGGAGTCATTTTGAGTCTTCTCTTCCTTTCAAACCTCATTTCCAATTTGGTAGCTAATTCTGTTGGTCTTACATTTGAGGTTATATCCAGAATTTAATCACTCCTCACTACCTCCACTGCTACTCTTATGATTCAAGCCACTCTTATCTCTCACCTGGACTATTACAATAGCCTCGTAACTACTTTTTCTCTTTCTACCCTTACCACCCTTCTCCCCTCAATGCTAAACACGGAATCCAGATTAGTTTTATTCAAATGCAATTCAGATAATGTCACCCCTTTGCTCAAATCCTTCCAACAATTGAGTCTTCATGTCATTAAGAGTGTAATGACCTACAAGACTCCAGGTGACCTGAGATTCAAACCTCTCTGATCTCAACTCATTTTCCTTACCAGCCACAATGACCTCCTTGATGTTCATTAAACATCAAGGAACATGTATATCCTGATACACTGAACTTGTTCCCTTTGCCTGGAATATTCTTCTGGATATGTCACACATACTACCTTGATATATTTGCTTAAATCTCACCTCCTCTTTGGTGCCTAACTTGGCCACCATATTTTAAGTTGTATTCATTACTCCCTGAACTCTCCATTCTTATTCCCTACTTTATTTTTTTCTATGGTATTTTTTACCTTCTAATACATTATATACTCTAGTCTATTCTTTTTATTATGGGCCTCCCAATAAAATGCAAATTCTATGAGGACAAAGACTTTGCTTTTTGTACTGTTTTATACCCTGTGCTTAAAACTGTTATTGTAACATCCATAGTGGGAGCTCAATAAATGTTTGTTGAATGAATGAATGAATAATAAATCTTAAAGTTACAGAGTGTGCTAGAGGCAGAAGTAATCTTAGGAATTATCTAAGGTAATTTACTTACATTTTTTTACAGATGAAGAATCTGAATCTTTGAGAAATAAACCGACTCATCTGAAATAGGAAATAGTTCTCCTAGTATATAGTTCAGATTATCATTTTTCTTGCCGTGACTACAGAGTCAGGTACACTGCCTGGCTTGAAGCAAGTGCTCAGTGAGTCTCTTTTGAATGAATGGGTCCAGGGTTCTTTCACTACACCATACTAACAGCCTTAACTTGTAATTAGGTGGATCTATGGGAAGTAGTTGGGTGCAATAGATTACTTCCAAAGTTCATTTCAACTATAAATTTCTATTGGATGGGCATTCTAAATAACTTGCTAGTTATTATATAATAATACTTTCTTCTCTCCCCCATACTTCTCCTTACTCCCTTTCCAATAGTTGTGCACAACTTCCACCTCCTCTCCTGAAAAGGAATATAAAAATATCTCTCTTTGGACCGTAGAATAAATACCTTCTAAATAAAGTACGAAAATTATGCATTCCTAGGTACCTGGACCAGATTATTAGCCATGGGTGGCATGATTTGGGAGAATTTGAGGTGATTTTAGTTAGCTCATATTTATATACTATTTTAATTCCTAAAATCCCATCTTTAACAAATTATCACATTCTTTTCTTCTTAAGCTTCTCTTTTTAATGCAAAGAAAAAGAAGTTCATTCACTCTTTCATTCAACACATTTTAAAATATCTAATAGTCTTTGTGTGATAACATTGACCATAACAAACACAGCATTGTCTTCATGAAGTTTACAGCCCAGAGAAAGGCAGATATTAATAAAATACTTACACAAAAACATTACTAATTTAAAACTGTGGTAAGTGACTTAGTGAAAATTACAGGTTGCCTTGAGAATATAGAACTACTCTAGGAGTGAAATGGGTCATGAAAAAGCCACAATGAAGCTAAGACATGAAAGATAAAGAACATTAACTAGGAAGGTTTTTTTTTTTAATATCTTTATTGGACTATAGTTGTTTTGCAATGGTGTGTTAAGTTTCTGCTTTATAACAAAGTGAATCAGTTATACATATACATATATCCCCATATCACCTCCCTCTTGCGTCTCCCTCCCACCCTCCCTATCCCACCCCTCTAGATGGTCACAAAGCACCGAGCTGATCTCCCTGTGCTATGCAGCTGCTTCCCACTAGCTATCTATTTTACATTTGGTAGTGTATATATGTCCATGCCACTCTCTCACTTCGTCCCAGCTTACCATTCCCCCTCCCTGTGTCCTCAAGTCCATTCTCTATGTATGCGTCTTTATTCCTGTCCTGCCCCTTGGTTCTTCAGAACCTTTTTCTTATTTTTGTTAGATTCCATATATATGTGTTAGCATACAGTATTCATTTTTCTCATTCTGACTTATTTCACTCTGTATGACAGACTCTAGGTCCATCCACCTCACTACAATAACTCAATTTCATTTCTTTTTATGGCTGAGTAATATTCCATTGTATATATGTGCCATGTCCTCTTTATCCATTCATTTGTTGATGGACACTTAGGTTGCTTCCACGCCCTGGCTATTGTAAATACTGCTGCAATGAACACTGTGGTACAAGATTCTTTTTGAATTATGGATTTCTAAGGGTATATGCCCAGTAGTGGGATTGCTGGGTCGTATGGTAGTTCTATTTTTACTTTTTCAAGGAACCTCCATACTGTTCCCTGTGGTGGCTGTATTAATTTACATTGCCATCAACAGTGCAAGAGGGTTCCTTTTTATCTACACCCTCTCCAGCATTTACTATTTGTAGACTTTTTGATGATGGCCATTCTGATTAGTGTGAGGTGATACCTCACTGTAGTTTTCATTTGCATTTCTCTAATCATTAGTGATGCTGAGCACCCTTTCATATGTTTGTTGGCAATCTGTATATCTTCTATGGAGAAATGTCTGTTTAGGACTTCTGCCCATTTTTGGATTGGGTTGTTTGTTTTTCTGATATTGAGCTGAATGAGCTGCTTCTACATTTCGGAGATTAATCATTGTCAGTTGCTTTGTTTGCAAATATTTTCTCCCTTTCAGAGGGTTGTCTTTTCATCTTGTTTATGGTTTCATTTGCTGTGTAAAAGCTTTTAAGTTTCATTAGGTCCCATTTGTTTATTTTTGTTTTTATTTCCATTTCCTAGGAGGTGGGTCAAAAAGGATCTTGCTGTGATTTATGTCATAGAGTGTTCTGCCTATGTTTTCCTCTAAGAGTATTATAGTGTCTGGCATTATATTTAGGTCTTTATTCCATTTTGAGTTTATTTTTGTGTATGGTTTTCGGGAGTGTTCTAATTTCATACTTTTACTTGTATCTGTCCAATTTTCCCAGCACCATTTATTGAAGAGGCTGTCTTTTCTCCATTGTATATTCTTGCCTCATTTATCAAAGATAACGTGACCACATGTGCGTGGTTTTTTCTCTGAGTTTTCTATCCTGTTCCATTGATCTATATATCGCTTTTGTGCCAGTACCATACTGTCTTGATTACTGTAGCTTTGTAGTATAATCTGAAGTCATGGACCCTGATTCCTCCAGCTCTGTTTTTCTTTCTCAAGATTGCTTTGGCTATTTGGAGTCTTTTGTGTTTCCATACAAATTGTGAAATTTTTTGTTCTAGTTCTGTGAAAAATGCCATTGATAGTTTGATAGGGATTGCATTGAATGTGTAGATTGCTTTGGGTAATATAGTCATTTTCACAATGTTGATGCTTCTAATCCAAGAACATGGTAATCTCTCCATCTGTTTGTATCATCTTTAATTTCTTTCATCAGTGTCCTATAGTTCTCTGCATACAGTTCTATGGTCTCTTTAGGTAGGTTTATTCCTGGGTATTTTATTCTTTTTGTTGCAATGGTAAATGGGAGTGTTTCCTTAATTTCTCTTTCAGATTTTTCATCATTCATGTATAGGAATGCAAGAGATTTCTGTGCATTCATTTTGTATCCTGCTATTTTACCAAATTCATTGATTAGCTCTAGTAGTTTTCTGGTAGAATCTTTAGGATTCTCTATGTATAGTATCAGTCATCTGCAAACAGTGACAGTTTTACTTCTTTTCTGATTTGAATTCCTTTCATTTCTTTTTCTTCTCTGATTGCTGTGGCTAAAACTTCCAAAACTATGTTGAATAATAGCAGTGAGAGTGGGCAAGCTGGTCTTGTTCCTGATCTTAGTGGAAATGGTTTCAGTTTTTCACCATTGACAACGATGTTGGCTGTGGGTTTGTCATACGGCCTTTATTATGTTGAGGTAAGTTCTCTCTACACCTACTTTCTGGAGGGTTTTTATCATAAATGGGTGTTGAATTTTGTCAAAAGCTTTTCTGCATCTATTGATATGATCATATGGTTTCTCTCCTTCAATCTGTTAATATGGTTTAACACATTGATTGATTTGAGTATATTGAAGAATCCTTACATTTCAGGGATAAACCCCCACTTGATCATGGTGCATGATCCTTTTAATGTGCTGTTGGATTCTGTTTGCTACTATTTTGTTGAAGATTTTTGCATCTATGTTCATCAGTGATATTGGCCTGTAGCTCTTTTTTGTGACATCTTTGTCTGGTTTTGGTATCAGGGTGATGGTGGCCCTGTAGAATGAGTTTGGGAGTGTTCCTCCCTCTGCTATATTTTGCACGAGTTTGAAAAGGATAGGTGCTAGTTCTTCTTGAAATGTTTCTTAGAATTTGCCTGTGAAGCCATCTGGTCCAGGGCTTTTGTTTGTTTCAAAATTTTTATCAGGTTCTATTTCAGTGCTTGTGATTGGTCTATTTATATTTTCTATTGCTTCCTGGTTCAGTCTCGGAAGGTTGTGCTTTTCTAAGATTCGTCTGTTTCTTCCAAGATGTCCATTTTATTGGTTTATAGTTGCTTGTAGTAATCTCTCATGATCCTTTGTATTTCTGCAGTGTCAGTTGTTACTTCTACTTTTTCATTTCTAATTCTGTTGATTTGAGTCTTCTCCCTTTTTTTCTTGATGAGTCTGGCTAATGGTTTATCAATTTTGTTTATCTTCTCAAAGAACCAGCTTTTAGTTTTATTGATCTTTGCTATTGTTTCTTTCATTTCTTATTCATTTATTTGTGATGTGATCTTTATGATTTCTCTCCTTCTGCTAACTTCGGGGTTTTTTTGTTCTTCTTTCTCTAATTGCTTTAGGTGTAAGATTAGGTTGTTTATTTGAGATGTTTCTTGTTTCTTGAAGTAGGACTGTATTGCTATAAACTTCCCTCTTAGAACTGCTTTTGCTGCATCCCATAGATTTTGGGTTGTTGTGTTCTCATTGTTATTTGTTTCTAGGTATTTTTTGATTTCTTATTTGATTTCTTCAGTGATCTCTTGGTTTTTAAGTAGTGTATTGTGTAGCCTCCATGTGTTTGTATTTTTTTTACAGATTTTTTCCTGTAATTGATTTGTAGTCTCATAGTGTTGTGGTCAGAAAAGATACTTGATATGATTTCAATTTTCTTAAATTTACCAAGGCTAGATTTGTGACCCAAGATATGATCTATCCTGGAGCAAGTTCCATGAGCACTTGAGAAGAAAGTGTATTCTGTTGTTTTTGGATGGAATGTCCTATAAATATCAATTAAGTCCATCTTGTTTAATGTATCACTTAAAGCTTGTTTTTCCTTATTTATTTTCATTTTGGATGATCTGTTGATTGGTGAAAGTGGGGTGTTAAAGTCTCCTAGTATGATTGTGTTACTGTCAATTGCCCCTTCTATGGCTGTTATCACTGGCCTTATGTATTGAGGTGCTCCTATGTTGTAAATATTTACAATTATTATATGTTCTTCTTGGCTTGATCCCTTGATCATTATGTTGTGTCCTTCTTTGTCCCTTGTAATACTTTTTATTTTAAAGTCTATTTCGTCTGATATGAGAATTGTTACTCCAGCTTTCTTTTGATTTCCTTTTGCATGGAGTATCTTTTTCGATCCCCTAACTTTCAGTGTGTATGCGTTCCTAGGTCTGAAGTGCATCTGTTGTAGACAGCATATATACAGCTCTTGTTTTTGTATCCATTTAGCCAGTCTATGTCTTTTGGTTTGAGCATTTTATCCATTTTCATTTAATGTAATTATTGATATGTGTGTTCCTATTACCATTTTCCTAATTGTTTTGGGTTTGTTATTGTAGGTCTTTTCCTTCTCTTGTGTTTCCTTCCTAGAGAAGTTCCTTTAGCATTTGTTGTAAAGCTGGTTTGGTGGTACTGTATTCTCTTAGCTTTTGCTTGTTGTAAAGGTTTTAATTTCTCTGTTGAATCTGAATGAGATCCTTGCTGGGTAGAGTAATACTGGTTGTAAGTTTTTCTCTTTCATCACTTTAAATATGTCCTGCCACTCCCTTCTGGCTTGCAGACTTTCTGCTGAAAGATCACCTGTTAACATTATGGGGATTCCCTTGTGTGTTATTTGTTGTTTAGGAATCCGCTCTTCTCGTGCACCCAGAAACAATGGTCTCTTGACTGTTAGGCAGTTCCAGACTTTTTCCTGGACTCCCTCCCAGCTGGCTGTGGCGCACTAGCCCCCTTCATGCTGTGTTCACGCAGCCAACCCCCATCCTCTCCCTGGGGTCTGACGTCCAAAGCCCGAGCCTCAGCTCTCAGTCCCCGACCATCCCGGCGGGTGAGCAGACAAGCCTCTCGGGGTGGTGAGTGCTGGTCGGCACCGATCCTCTGTGCGAGAATCTCTCCGCTTTGCCCTCTGCACTCCTGTTGCTGTGCTCTCCTCCGTGGCTCTGAAGCTTCCCCCCCGCCCATCCCCCATCTCCTCCCGCGAAGGGGCTTCCTAGTGTGTGGAAACTTTTCCTCCTTCACAGCTCCCTCCCACTGGTGCAGGTCCTGTCTCTATCCTTTTGTGTCCAGTTTTCCTTTTTTCTTTTGCCCTACACAGTTACGTGGGTAGTTTCTTGCCTTTTGGGATGTCTGAGGTGCTCTGCCAGTGTTCAGTAGGTGTTCTGTAGGAGTTGTTCCACATGTAGATGTACTTTTGATGCATTTGTGGGGAGGATGGTGATCTCCACGTCTTACTCCTCAGCCATCTTGAAAGTCCTCCCAACTAGGAAGTTTTTAGGAGTGGGAAATTCTTCCAGGTGGAGGTGGACACCTATGCAAATATTCTGAGGGTAAGTGATGGGGAGGTGACAGCTCGGCTCAAATGAAAACCAATTACCAATTTTTTGGAAAAGAACAGAACAGATTGAAGACAAGGTTGCATATGTAACATGGTCTAGATTTTCAGTCTTTAAGAGTAATGGGGAGGTTTTGAGATGGGAAAGAGTTGGTCTTCCAAATTAAATTATGTACATGAATATTTAAGTGATTTAGGTTTTCAGATACAAAGACTTGTAAACAAGATGAGCTGTTAGTGGCTAAAATGAGAAACTGTTTTTGAACATTGATTTTATCTGCTTCAAAATTTCCCCAGATACCATTCCAAGTCTGTGTATACACTGGTATTTTTTAGCATTGCCACAACATATGCACTCATCTTATGACTTTTTTTCCCTCCTTTTATAGAATCTCAGTTTAAACAGATTTCCCTGTCATTGTTTTCCAGAAAGGCCTCCTAGTGTTTGAGCTTAAAAAAATGAGTTCAATCTTAGTTCAGCTTGAGGTTTCTGCACTAGTTCAAGTCAGGTCTTGATTTGCCTGAACCAGTTTCTTTTCCTTGGGCAACATTAGTCTTGCCTCGATCTGTTCTTTAGATGAAATAGAGTTGATAGTTTCAATTTCACAAGAACTCATATTAGAAGCTATTTCTCTTTTAAATAATAACAGAATTCCAGGCAAAGATGGTCAGGCGGCAAAGTTTCATAGAGCTGTGAATGATAGGCTAGTACTGGAATTGATTCAAATGTTTAATTATTCGTTGGGAGAAGGTTGTCTGGAGGCTTCACACAAGAAGAGACTTTATTGATTTTTATTATTCAGGGAAGGTAATAATTTTGATATAAAAAAACAAGCTCCAATTCCTCTGTTAAGCAATAATGACAAAATGTTTGTCCAAATAATGCTAGCAACTGAGAAATCGAAGGGTCCAAAGAGACCCTCTTCTTTACTTCATGTCATCAATCTTGTGGTCTCCAAACCTACAGGGAGTGTCCCAGTAACACAGGTTGCACTGAAGTTTTTTTTTTTTTTTTTTTTTGCGGTACGCAGGCCTCTCACTGTTGTGGCCTCTCCCGTTGCGGAGCACAGGCTCCAGACGCGCAGGCTCAGTGGCCATGGCTCACGGGCCTAGCTGCTCCGTGGCATGTGGGATCTTCCCAGACCGGGGCACGAACCCGTGTCCCCTGCATTGGCAGGCAGACTTTCAACCACTGCGCCATCAGGGAAGCCCTGAAGTTATTTTTGAAGTTGAGAAAAGATACACCAATTTCTTTTTTTTTTGTATTTATGTCAGTATCAGACTAATATCTTTGACAGAGTACACTGTAATAACAAGCCCAGTAACTTCAGACATCAGCCTATATTTTTAAGGACTCTTGTGGTCCTATAGCAAAGGTAGGTCATAACCATATGAGGTCCAAGGTACGAAAAGATTAATATATGTTATATATTGCGAGTGAACAAAAGCAAACGGAATTTACAGAGGGATTAAGAATAGATAAAAGATGAAACAATAATGTAATGAATAATCCAAAGTACTCAGAGGCAGCCTCATGTAAAGAAAAGAACATTTGCTGAGTGAATTGAGAACACCTAAGTTTTAGGTCTACTCCTGCTTCTAAATAGCAACGTATTTTTGGGAAAACTACTTGGTCTTTTCAGGTTTCAGTTTCGGCAACTGTAAAATGGAGTCAATAAAAAAAATATGTCTGAAGCCCTGTCCCAGATCTATGATTTTACAAAGATCATTGAGAAAATGATGGGAGGGTTTGGGAGCTATGACTGTAATTGGCTGGAGGGAAATTGGAAGAAGTAATGAAAAAGGAAACATCAGTGTATTTTCCAGTAATAAGAGGAGAAGGAAGTGAAATGAGGGAATCAGAAGGCTAACTAGGAGGATGGATGGAGTTTGCAGTTATACAAGAATTAAGGTTGATTTACACATTTACACATTGATGCAGTATGGCTAAAAGTCTAAAGAAAAGGCATCAGCAGAATAGGTGTCTTTCTGCTTTCCTCTCATGAGTTTTCAATCAGATTTGTACACCATATATTCTTCCCCCCACTCCATATTTATGGAACATTCAATACAGGACAATGTGCCAAGTCCTTATCCCATGTAATCTTGAAACGTAAGTATTAATATCCTCACTTTATACATGGATATGTGAAATGCTAAGGAATTAAACTTGTGATAGAGCTGAAATGTCAATGCATATGCTATGAACAAATCCATAATTCTTTCCAGAACCAGGCAAGGAATACTTTATCCCCCCTTGCTGGTCTGTACCCCTGGGAAATGCTATGGACCATCTAGATCACTGGCTACTTTAGGCATGCAATCAGGAAGTCTTCAGTGAAAGATATATAAATCTGCATCGGATAATAGCTGAGATCATAAGAAACATTTAAGCAACTTTATCTTATACTGTACCCATTGATTTCTTAAATAAATTTTCCTATGCTAATTTTCCTGTGAAGGTTAAAGGAAACTGATAGTGGAAAACCCCCAAAGGAGACTTTCTTAATAATAAAGGGGGGGCATGAGTTAATGATCTTCATTGCAGATATGGTAGTGGGACTGGAAGAGAGGTGAGATATAGGGCATACAGGTTAAAGATGATTGAACGGAATTTAGTGGTTGATTGGATAAGAACAAATGAGGGAGAGGGAAAGTCAACAGGATTTTTTGACTTGGAAAGTGGGAAAGATAGTACTTATAAACAGGAGGAATTCAGTGGTGTAGGGAGAGATCCTTTCCTTTACTACCCATTCTGCCTTATAAGCTGTTCATGCTTACATGCTAGTTTCAGCTCGTGATGATACATATGTCACCACTTTTCACTTTTCTGAATAAATCGAGTCCAGCCCTGCTGCAGACCACATTCCTGGCTTGGCCTGATTCACAAGCTCATTGAACCCAGAGAGTTACCCTAAAGCCTCACTTTCCTTTACTTGTTTAAAAATGCAAGCAAAGGAGGTTATCCACTGACAATTGAGTTGGGTCTGTACCTGTCAGAGTGAAATAGAGGTTGGCAATTATCCCAGAAATGTCTTTGTAGACCATCAGCCTAAAAAAAGTAGACCCTTAAATTTTACTTAAGTAATTTGAGTAAAATAAGATTTTTACTCACATGATTTAAGCCTTTGCAGCACACTTAAGAATGCATTTCCCCCTGTTCTTTAGTTTTCTGTATATTATATGAGATAATCTCTTCTGTGAGGACTTTCATAGACTACTTCCTGAGACTATCAGTCTTTAATCACTTGAGACTAGGCAAGTGTGAACAAGTTTAGTCATTTCTCCAAGGTTTCAGAGGATGTTCCCGGACTCCAAGTATTAGAATACGACCTTGCCTCCCAAGAAAGTGACTAGAATTCCCTGTAGTTAATATTGATACCTTACATAAGAAAAGCACCTGGCTCTGTTCATTCCTTATTATTCTGAAGAGTGACAATGCCCAAGGATTGAAAAAAAGACTCCCATTATCATTGGACATTGACATGACGCCAAGGACTTATAGTAGGTAACAGTTTAAAGGAAGAGGAAAGGGAATAAGGAAAATCATAATAATATGGGTTCATGTGATTTGGGAGAATGAAAATAGTTTAAATTATTAAACTGTCAAGTTGTCAGGATAGAGACAAACTCAGGTCTGGAACTGAATCCCTTTGTGGCCCTTGCCCAGAGAGTGGAGAGCACAGAAGGAAGGGGGGAAAGGGGTGGTTTTAAAATTCAAATGCTTCCTGTCCTGAGTGTGCCTTTCTATCATAATTCCCCAAAAGTCTGATAGCTAGTCTGTCTCTTTGAATTATAGATGTATTTACTTATTCTGAGAGCAGTCCTCAGGGAGAAGAACTATACAAGATTGGAAGCATGTTCCGGAAGAGAAGAGGAAAGGAAGACATCATGGCAGTGAAGAACGTTAGGAAAAAAAAAAAAAAAAGGTTGTTTTTTAGGTTGGCTTCTTCTCCAGAATAAGGAAAGAAGTATTCCTTTAAATGCCATGGGTTCATGACATACAGCCCCAAAGTTATACTCCCACACCAGTACATGTTATAAAATGCATTTTGAAAACCTTGGAAACTAAAACCTAGCCACAGCAGGAGGCTTATTTAAGACCACAAAGCAGTCTATACAATAGGAAATATAGATGTATATACACTAATTCATATATATATATATATATATACACACACACACACATATATATACACATATAATATGTGTAGATAGATGGATACCTAGATATCTTTTTACTGATATATTGTATAATAGCACTTTCAGGGAACAGGACAGAGCTCTAACCAGCAAACTGCTACCATGACAGCCTCCCCTACCACAAAGTATTTGTGATTCTGAAGACTTTTTCTGTGTGTCGGGAGTTGGAATACATGTATATCTGGAGAATCATCTTGAGAATTTGTGAAAAACTTTCTCCCTTCCAATCAAATAAGAGAAAAAGAGAGGATGGGGAGAAAAAGTAATTTGATTTTTAGAGTGACACCAAGATCATGGCAATGTGGTCTTTGGACCTTGTTTAAAACTTACTGTGAATGATCCTTTCTCTAAACCTTGTCATGTTTTTCCTCTTGGAATGATCTCTCCTCTCTTATTTGCCTGACCAATTGCTCCACCTAAAATGAATGAATGAATGAGTAAAGCAGTTAATGTTGTGAAATTATTTGCCATATTTGAGTATCATGTCTTAAGTGACTAAGAAACACAACATATAAACTAAATATCAGGCATTACAGAATTTTTTTTTACCTTGACAAAGCTGTTTCAAAAAGGAAGGCACATCTCTTGTGTGTGTGTGTATGTGTGTGTGTGTTTTTCCTGGAACATTTCCCCACGTTAACACAGCAAACATATGGGTACATCTCATTGTATATGAACACCCATTCAACACACGAATGTTAAGTCTTGAAACTGACATAAGTGTTAGTGAGTTTATGTCTATGGGTCTGAGTTTCCGTATTTCTCTTCACAGTTTTCATAGCAATAGATTTGCACCAGGATAATCAGATCATCTCCCTTTTTATTCTTTGATTGTTTGCTGTATGCTGCTTTTCATCCTTGTGTTATCTCTTGATGGTGGAAATGTAATTACCTGTCTTGTATTATTGTCAAATTGTAGTCACCAAAGTTTTATCAAACTGCAGCCTCAACCACTGAAGTTTAAACATGAGAATAATTTTTTTTCAACTAGAGGTGGTTGGCTCTCTTTTTGATTTATTTATATAATATTTTCTAGCTTTATTGAGATATAGCTGACCTATAACGTATAGGTTTAATTAAGGTGTACAGCCTGATGAGCTGATATATGTATATATTGGGAAATGATGACCACAATAAGGTTGGTTAATATATCCATCACCTCAAATAGTTAGTTTTTGGTTTGTGAGTGGTGAGAACTTTCAACATCTAGTCTCTTAGTAACTTTCAAATATACAATATAGTATTGTTACTGGCTACTAGATTGTATATAACATCCCCAGAACATATTCATCTTATACCTGCAAGTTTATATCCTTGGACCTTGGACAACTTTCACCCATTTACCACCTCCCCCTTACACACATGAACTGGGAAACCACCAACCTGATCTCTATTTTTGTGAGTTTGGTTTTTTTAGATTCCACAATTAAGTGAGATCAGACAGTATTTGTCTTTCTCTGTCTGACTTATTTCACTTGGCATAATGACCTCAAGATGCGCTCATGTTGTTATACAGGGAAGGATTCCCTTCTTTTTAGGGCTGAATAATAACCCATTGTATGTATCTTATATACATACAATGGATATAGATACATATATGTTGTTTTCCCAATTTTGTTTAGTTGACTGTGTGTTCTTGTAGTTCTGAACTCCTTTAATAGAATTATTCTGAATTCTTTGTCAGACAGTTCATAGATCTCTATTTCTTTAGCGTCACTGGTGTCATCTTTGCCTGATTCTTCATGATCTTTGACTCCTTGCATTGGTAATCTGGACATTTGAGTAAGCAGTCACTTCTTCAAGATTATACAGCTTTGCTTCAGCAGGGAAAGACCTTCAAAAGTCAGCTCAACTTGAGGTACTGCACAGGTCAGCTGTTGGCCTCCATGGGCAGGCAGTATCCCTATTTGGTCAAGGCCACTGCTCAGGCTCTGAGGTCAGGGGTAGGCTGGACTCCGCAGCTAGGCTGGTTTCTGAGGCTGCCCAGGGTCACTGTTCAGGCTCCCTGTTTATGCAGGGCCAGTGGCTGCACTTAACGCTTGGGCAGGGCTGCTGACTGCTGTGGGATGGGCTCCGTGGGTGTCCACGTTCTCTGTCCAGGCTTCCTGGTCAGGCAGGACTGAATGCTGTACTAAGCAATCGGACAGGGCTGTGAATTAGCTTCTTTGCCCAGGCAGGGCCATAGAACAGGCTCCATGGCTTGTATATCTTGTTGGCTAAGGACCCAAGATGGCAAAACTGCCAACTGAGCTCCCTGGTTAGACAGAACTTCCAGGTCAGCCCTGCAGGTGGGCAGAGCTGCTGACAAGGATCTCTGCTTGGTTGCTGCTATAAGCAGGAATGCCATCTGCCAAGATCTGAGCACTGGTTGCTGTAAGACCTGACCCTCTGCTCTGCCTCTATCTGATCCCCAGTGGTCATGTCCTACAGATTCCCCTAGTGATCCCTGTGAGGTGAGACGGTGGGTCTCCTGAGAAGTGTCCCACAATGCTGGGGGAGCTGGATGTCCACCTTAGTCTCTCTTTTTTCCCACTGGAGAAACCATAAGCCCAGAGGGGCCCTCTCAATGTGGTGCTCTTCCAGCTGGGGAAGGGACAATGCTGTCAGTGTAGCTGTTCCTCTTATCCTTCTAATGTGGTCCTTCTAAGTCTCTGTGGTCCAGGAGGTGCTCCAGATTTACCCCCCAATTCTGAGATTTTCACAGTGGTGTCTTGTCTATGGATAATTGCTAGTTGCCCGTCTTGTGAAGGGGACCAAAGTCAGGAAAAACCTATGTTGCCATCTTGATGACATCACTCCAGATCTCTTTTTAAAAATAATATTCTCTCTCCCTCCTTTCCTTCCTTTCCTTGTCTCTATCACTTTGATTCATTTTTTCTGTGTTTTTTACTCTATCTCTTATTCCTTCTGTGACCTTTTCTGTTTCTCCTCATCTATTCTCAATACATTTTTCTTTTATTGTCTTTTGTATAAGACGTAAGAATTATAGCTAGTTTTTTTTTCACTTGTTTGTCTCTTTCTAATACATACAGACACTTTGAAAGACAATATTTTGCATCTGAAAACCAAGCCCAACACCTTCCAATGATTAGTTTCCAATAAGTGTTGATTAAATGGCATTCCTGAGGTCAGAAGATCAAATTAGGCAACTAGTTCTGATAGTGTGTGAAATTTTTGAGCTGGGGTCCAGCTCATATTACTCTGAGCTGGTCATGCAAAATTATCTTCAATCCATTGCAAACATAATTTTTTAAGTTTTGGCATTTGCACATGGTTTTCCCTGTCTCTGGAATACCCCACTTTCAGTTTTCACCGCACCTCCAGCTTTGCCTAATTCCCATCCTTTCCTAAGGTTTCAAAATAGATGTTATCTTTTCCAGACAGTCTTCTCCACTTTGTCTAAATCCTCATTACAGTAAAAAAAAAAAAAAAAAAAAACCTGCTTGGTGCTCATATAATATTCTGAACCTTTATCATCACAGTCTGTGAACAAAACACTGCGCTATTATGTTCTTTTCACTTGTCCTTATTTCCTATAAGGGAGTAAACTTCCTGTAAATGTGGGTGTCAAAGAGGTGGTGGTGATTGTATTTGTTTGCTCACAAAATAAGTCAAAAATGTATCACACATTTGGCCTATAGAGAGCTTAACTATATCTGCAAAACACATGAATAATTGTTAAATTACCAATGGTTGTGAATAGGCTGCTTACCTCTCTATCTGAAAATATACATCAGACCAGATGCAAAATGATCTCTCTGATTGTTCTACTCTCATTCATCTGCCTTCAGATGAGATTTCTTGTATTAATGAAGTATTATTTAGTTAGTCCACAGAGATTATACATAAGCCAGGATATACTTATGGAAGTGAGTCCTGCATGCGAGTATCATCTGTCAGGTACATATTTTTGAAAAAGAATTAAGAACTGTTAGATTACACAATGTGGTGGAAGTGTTTGATAGACACTGAAATCTCTATACATGGACAGGAATGTGGTTAGTGCTATATGTTGTGAGGCCAAGTGACTAAGATTTTCTAAAATGTGGCTGGGAAGCACAGATTTTCTAAAATGTGGCTGGGGTTTTAGGGCTGATACACAGAATATTCCTAAATAAAGGCTTCATACAATTTATAAAACTGCCTATTATTACTGAAATTTTAATGCTTACCCTACAGAGGACTGCCAACCATATATATATACATATATATATATGTATATATATATATATACACACACACACACACACACACACATATATAATATATGGGAACTGACACTTATAAGCATACAGGTATTATTTTTTGATATTTTAGATAAAGATTGACCACATCATTTTTGCTATTCAATCTCACTTAATTCAGAGACTATGACTGATTTAATTAAAATCACCCAAGACATTTTTTAAAAAAAGCACTACTGATAAGAAAAGCTTAATTCAGGTAATAATGTGGCCTCCAAATGCAGAGAAATAGAAAAAGGATGAGAGAGAGAGAAAAATTCATTAACATATGAATGGATAAAATAATCCATCCACATTTGTATGTCCAGTGGAATGAGGAAAGGGATGGATATTGGTGAAGAAATGAACTGTGAGGTAAATTCCAATGTTCATTTATCCTTTGCCTTGATGCTAATGATCGGTTCTATAATGTCAGAATCCGCCTGACATTACATAATTAGTGAGTCAAGGTATGGGTATTCTTTACCTCCCAGGACTGCCTTTCAAATCTACAACTTTTAAATCCTTGTTGCTTCTTTATTAGTTTAAATACTACTTCTACTGTTGAATATTTTCCTTATTCTGCAAAAGAAAAAAATAGTTGTTCTCTTCTCTGTGGTTCCATAGTACTTTCCACTATTACTGTAGCATTTTCATGTTTCATTCTTTTCTAAAAAATTATTCAATCTATCCTGCTGGACTCTGAAGGTAAGGTTTATTAAATGCACGATTGAAAAAGGATGAGCAATTTATATTCTAAATCTGTTTATTGATAATTGAATGATTCAACTTTGTTCTACCCCTATCAGACTCTTGATAGATTAAGGCCCTGGGCAGATAATGTTCATTTGGAATGGGAGAGAGAAAAGAAAAATGATGGAGGTAAAAGAGAAAGAAATTAATACTTACTGAGATAATAATATAAACCATCACACTCTGGGGGTGTCTCGTATATCTCTTCTGTTTATATTTTCTGACAGCCTTATAAAATTATTTTATTATTCTTGTTTTACAGACGAGAAGAACAAATAAAGGCAAGTTTCAGGGGCTTGGGGGATGTGATAAGGATAAGCTGATGGAGAATGGGAAAGTGAGAAATAACATGAGAGGGAGTGAGGGGAAAATAAAAAAGGAGGATATTGAAAACAAAATTTTCATGCAAATAGGCACCAGCACATGTATTGCTACAAAATAAAATATAGATAGCTATAGGAGAGGATTCCAATGATTAAGGTATCTGAAGCATATTTCAAAAGCTCCATTCCTTGACTACATGGATAACATGGCAGGCAAAAATCAATTTTGTATAAGCTAGAGCATGGATGGCAAATTGGCTGTCCACTAGTTGAATCCAGACCACTGTGGCCTACATCTTGCTCTAAAAGTTTAGATGTTTCAAATAAAACTTCAGTTGTTGAGTTTTCTTGAAGATGCAGCAATACCAGCCCACATTTCCATATGGTAACAATCACCTCGATAAGAGTATATTTGCCCCTTTAGATAAGGCATGCACTCTTCTGTTTGTCAATATCTTTACTAAACTTGAATAATTATTTATGTTGCTTGTGTGACTCCTAGGAGATTTTGAGTTTCCATTGGCTTCAAAATATACCTTTCAGGAATTAGGAGGATATTTGAATGCCTGTAAGAGATATTGAGTGGGGGAGGTAAAGGTAATTAAAATGTATGGTTCTCTCACGGAATCAGAGTCCAGCAGGCTAGATTGAATAATTTTTTAAAAAACAATGACATATGAAAATACTACAGTGAGTTAGTAGGAAGTGCTATGGAACCACAGATGAGAGAAATTGATTTTCCTTTTGCAGAAGAAGGAAAATATTCAACAGTAGAAACAGCATTTGAATTAGTAAAGAAGGAACAGGGATTTTAAAGTTGTAGAAAGACATTCTGGGGAGGAAATAGCAAACACAAGGCATATATGCAAATATATGGCACATATAAGAAAATATATAGCATAGGTAGCATGTACAAGCATGAAAAAATACACTATGTTGAGGGGGAAAATTGTAATAGAATGTGGCTATAGTATTAAGTTAAAATTGAGGGTAAGAAGTAATGATAAATAAGTCAATAAATGGAGATGAAACAAAGACTTCAAAGGTCCTTAAAGGTCATACTAACTCATTTAGACATTATTCTCGAAGCGGTAGTAGCCAATGGAAGGATTTGGGGGGATTGTATTGATTTAAAAACTGTATTGGAAGGATTTGATTTTTGGAAGTGAGACATGAGTGAGATAAGAGGCAATCATAATTTCTACCAAGGTTGGCAATGATTAAAACAGAGAATACAGATTTAACAGTCATTTCTCAATTAATCTAACACAAATTAATTCAATGTAATATTAATCAATCCAATATAACATATATCAATCATACCATATGTGTCAGAAATCATGGTGGATACTGGTATTAGAATTCTGAATAAGCCCCATGCCACATCCATCACCATGTTGCTGAGACTCTAGTACAAAACCCAACAGAAGCAATGGGAACAGTTGAGACTGAGAAATGAGGAAGGTAAACAAACAAGCTTTCTTTAAAATTTAAATACTATTGAGGTCCGTTTAAGCACTCTAAAATCATACCTCTCTAACTCCATTGTTCTCCCAATTGAGGCCTAAGAAAATTAATGAAATATTGCATGTTTGGTTTAATAGTCTCAAGACTTGATGGAAAATACAATCTCAGATGTGGCCTGTGATTAGTCCGAGAACTTCTGTTCAATTCAATTTTTCTGCTACAATTTTTCTTGCTTCCAATTTTTACCTCCAAATAGAATAGAAAGGCATGTGAATATACATGCATATATGATCTTATGTATGATTTTCATGGCAATTTTGCCTTTATGTTGTATTTTGTTATCTAGTCTTATAATAATGTAATGGTTTTCCAAAACTGATGCCTTAGCTTGGAGAGCAGTGCTTTGCTGTGTTTTTAGAACTTTTTTTTTCTTTTTTTTGCTCTTTATAGGCAAGAAATGTATAGGGGGATAAAGAAAGAAAAGAAAATAGAGTTTTAGCTTTTCATCAGTGATTACTCTTTGACCATATTTTCTTGGTAACTAGACATATGTCTCAAATCCCTGCCTTTGCAGTGTCTTCCTTACTACTTCTTTTTTCTTGGAAGAAAAGCTTTAAGGAAATGAAGACTGGATATGTTGGATGAAAGTTTCTGCTCTTTCAGCAAATTCTAGTGCTATTTTGCTCCGAGCTTTGTGGATGGAAAATAACAGAAATAGTAGTGACTCATTATCACCTGGGTGTCAGGTAGGACTGGGTTTCAGGAGCCTATATACTTTCAGCTACATGATCCTAGCAAGCCACTTCTCATCTGTAGAGGGCAGTTGCCTCAGATGAGTCGAAGGAGGAGGTTGGATGATCTGTAAGGCAGCTCTGGGTTCATGTATAAGAATAATTTGAGAATTATATGGCATGTGGTTACACTCCTTTGCCAAAAAGGATCAAAAATCCCCAAGCCATTGTGTAAACAGGAAGATCCTCCTCTCCAAAAGACCCTGTTAAGAAATCATTAGCTGGTTATCTAGGTTAAAATGATTACTTATCCCTAGTTTATATTAATAAATTCTTCTTTTAAAGTGTACATATCTTGGGACTTCCCTGGTGGTCCAATGGGTAAGACTCCGTGCTCCCAATGTAGGGGCCCAGTGTTCCCTGGCCGGGGAACTAGATCCCACAAGCATGCCTCAACTGAGTCCGCGTGCTGCAACTAAGAAGTACGTGTGTGGCAACGCAGATCCCGCATGACGCAACTAAGACCCAGTGCAGCCAAAATAAATAATAAATAAATAAATAAATAAATAAATTTAAAAGAAAGAATTGACTGAAATCCCAATTTTTCTTAAAAAAATGTACATATCTCGGGAATAACTGTCAGGGAGCTTTTAGTAATTCTCTCTTTAATTACATTTTCTTCTGATTACTGCTATAAAGCATAAGGATCCCTGGCTCCATAACTCTCTATGCCTCAGTTTTCTAGTTTGTAATAGTATTCGTTGTGAAGACTGAATGGGTTAATTTATGAAAAACGTCCAGACCAGTGCCTGGCACATGTAACTGTTTGCTAGTAGAGTTATCATCCCAAAGCATAAAATGCCAACAGAAAGTGCCAATGCCATATGATCAGTTTGAGGTGCACAGTGGAGAGTGGTGGTCACTAATGGGTTGTAGGCTGGGAGATAAATTCACTGATGGTCAAACTAGGATTTTGAAAGGTGATTCTTAGGGAGGGTAGAGATTGGATAAAGTAAGTAAAAGGAATTCAAATGATGCTGAATGAAATTAGCAACAGCCAGTCTTCCATTGTCTTCCATCAGTCCAGATAGCCACTACCAGGGAGCACGGCCAGAACCTAAAGATCAACAACAGCTGGATGAGCTAAGAGTCCCTCAAAGTTTAGCTTGAGGAATGTCTTTCTGCTCTAACTTAAAATGTTTTGCCTACTCAGAGTCTATGTCTCCTCCTAGATCATTTTTTCAATTACTCTTTTCTGTCATGTAAACTCCTGACTACTTCAGAAAACGTGAATCTTTTCTTCTTTTTAAAATTTCAAGGCGTACCCAGTAGAATAAAATTCAGTAAAAAGTTATCAGCTATGGCCATTGTCTTTTGTGCAAACGTCTCCTGCAATGAAGAATAAATATAACCTGAGAATTGGATTTGGGTAAAGTTACATATTTATCAATATGATACATAAATCTTAAGGAATTGGCCCATGTCCTCTAACTGGTAAATTCCAGAGCTTGGGTTTAAATATAGATATCTGGCACAAAAATCCATCCTGCCTCTTAAAATATGTAGGTACTGTTTGTAAAAAAGTTGCCTGAAGATTAGAATAAACCTGGGTGTTGTTAGTTAGAAACATAAATTCTTGACTTGGACCTGGTGAGTCAGAATTTTTGTAGAGACACCTGGTTACCTACTTAGTGAACAGGCATTTCCATGTGGTTCTTATTATCAAAGAGGTTTGGAAATAGTGGGTGAAGTGGTGGGGAAGGAAAGGATGAACATTGCCATTCATTGAAAGGGACCTCGACGTGCCAGATATATCTGCCTCCGTGTCCAAATAAGCACATTGTGAAAAAATATATGTTTAAGTAACGATAAAAAGTATAATAAACCACTCCTGGGAGGGCAAAACACAAAGTGAGTCATAGAAATGACAGAGCCCATATATATATAAGACAGTCTTGGGAGGCTAAAGTCTCAGCAGACACTGGGGGTTTCCTGGATGTCTGTGAGGTGGTCAACCAGTTCCAGGAGACATAGCTCCTCTCTAGGGAGGTACAAGGCTTTGAACATCAGGGGTACAACTGCAATAATGCTTCCAAAGAGTGTATACAAATGTATCCCAAGATAGTTTTCCAAGCTGATGATGGGGGTTGAAGGGAAGAGAGAAAGTCATTTTCAGGCCAATAATCACCATTGCACAGCCGCTGTGAGCTCTGTGAATCACTGAGCACATATCAAGGAATAGCTGTCATGTGTCACTAACTGATTCTCACTGCGGATGGACTCCAGGGTACTCAGGATCTATTTTGGGGAGGCCACAAGCAGCAAAAGCCTGCTGGTGCCACTGTAAGGAAATCTCAGCCACTCTTGAAAATACAGGAAAATAAAACCTTAAGTCCCAGCACATTTTCCCCTGCTTATGATTCACATTGCCTGTATTTCTTCTCCTCCATTCCCCATTCCCACTCTCTCCTCTCTCTGCTCTCTTCTTAGGCAACACCATTATTTTTCCTCTCACCTAAGTCTCTGGGCAATGCATGCAACTTGGAGTGTTCCATACACCCAGAAAGAAAAGAATAAAACAAGAGTTAGTACACATATTGTATGGTTTTTTTGGTCAGTCCAGTGGCATAAAATCCTCCCAGATGCAATCATTTCCCATTTTTTCCCATTTCCCAGCTGGATGTTGATATCCAGGTCTACCTTGGAAAACTTCTACTGAAGTTGGAAAATCCTCCCATAGCTATAGTTCTAGTGGTAGGCAGAATAATAGCACTTCTTTCCTTTCCCTTCAAAGACTTCATGTCCTAATCCCTGGAGTCTGTGAATATGTTAACTTCCATGGCATATGGACTTCACAGACATGATTATATTAAGGATTTTGGGATTGAGAGATGTTCCTGGATCATCTGAGTGAGCTCAGGGTAATTATAAGCATCCTTATAGGAGGGAGGAGAGTCAGAGTATAAGAAGGAGATATGACAACAGAAACAGAGGTTAGAGTGAGAGTGGACTCACTCATACAGGTCCATGAGCCAAGGAATGTGGACAGCCTCTAGAAACTAGCAAAGGCAAGGGAATAGACTATTCTCCAGTGCCCTCAAAAATAATGCAGTCCTGTGGACTTATTTTAGACTTTCAGCCTCCAGAAGATTTGTAAGAGAACACATGTATATTGCTTTAAGACACTAAATTTTGGTAATTTATTAGAGAGAGCAGCAACAGAAAACCAATACAGCCCCAATGACAAACAATACTCATATTGGATCAACGTGAGTAAGAAATAAACTTGTATTGTTTATTTATTCACTGGAATGTTGATGTATGCTTTTAAGAGTGGGTCATGTCATTGTAAATATTGTAAATTGTAGACATTACACTTCATGATATCCTGAGAAGTTAAATGTTCACCAAATTGGATATTACTCAGTCTGGCTCCATTCTTATCTTCCCTGATCCTCCATTTTCTTCCCACTTTCTCAATAGTTTCAAGTTCAACTAACTCTTATGTCCTCTTCCAATGCCTTTTACGACTATGTCAAGTTAGAATAAGTTTTGCTAAAGTATTTAAAACAGGCATGCACTTTCTTCTATGCAAAATAAATAAAGTGGATAAATATGGTAAAACAAATGGAGCATCTCAACACGGAATTACCAAAGAGACAATTTTAAAATGCAATTATCTGTGGTGCATCTGTACAAACACCCTCATTACCATTTTTCCAAGTTTCAACTTTTCCTTCTGGTGGACCACTTTTTCTTTTTTAACATCTTTATTGGAGTATAATTGCTTTACAAATGTGTGTTAGTTTCTGCTTTATAACAAAGTGAATCAGCTATACATATACATATATCCCCATATCTCCTCCCTCTTGTGTCTCCCTCCCACCCTCCCTATCCCACCCCTCTAGGTGATCACAAAGCACTGAGCTGATCTCCCTGTGCTATGTCGCTGCTTCCCACTAGCTACCTATTTTACATTTGGTAGTGTATATATGTCTATGCCACTCTCACTTCATCCCAGCTTACCCTTCCCCCTCCCCGTGTCCTCAAGGCCATTCTCTACATCTGCATCTTTATTCCTGTCCTGCCCCTAGGTTCTTCAGAACCATTTTTTTTTTTAGATTCCATATATATGTGTTAGCATACAGTATTTGTTTTTCTCTTTCTGACTTACTTCACTCTGTATGACAGACTCTAGGTCCATCTACTTCACTACAAACAACTCAATTTTGTTTCTTTTTATGGCTGAGTAATATTCCATTGTATATATGTGCCACATCTTCTTTATCCATTCATCCGATGATGGACACTTAGGTTGCTTCCATGTCCTGGCTATTGTAAATAGTGCTGCAATGAACATTGTGGTACATGACTGTTTTTGAATTATGGTTTTCTCAGGGTATATGCCCATTAGCTGGATTGCTGGGTCGTATGGTAGTTCTATTTTTACTTTTTTGAGGAACCTCCATACTGTTCTCCATAGTGAGTGTATCAATTTACACTCCCACCAACAGTGCAAGAGGGTTCCCTTTTCTCCACAGGCTCTCCAGCATTTATTGTTTGTAGATTTTTTGATGATGTGGTGGCCCACTTTTATCAGGCTTTTGAATAGGTTTTGCTGGAGGCTCGGATGGAGTTTAGGCAAGCCAATTGAAATTCTTTATATGCCAATATCATCTCTCTAAGCTGTTTGGTTCTGTATGAATATGGAGATAGAGGGGCTCATTGCAGAAGCCAGAATGCATTTTCAAAGGGTTTTACAATTGTTCCTATCCACCCCTTCACATTCTATTTTTATCTTACCTTCTGTATCTGTGCCAGTCAACGTAGGTTGGAAGCAATATACACCAGGGCTCTACGTAACAGCAGAGTTGCATGATATGAAAAGCCAAGGTGCCTGAGTCCCCAAGGAACTGCTTAAAGATGAAATACCTGGGGCAGAACCCACATTTGAATATTTGTTAGAGTGAGAACTAAGCTTTCACTGTGTCAAGTCACCAAGTTTTGGAGTTGTATATTTTAGTAGTTGTCCTGCTCTTCCCCACACAGGTGGGGAAAAACTGTATAGAGAATTGTTTGTATGGTCTAACTTTGTCATTGTAATATACAGGATGATCAAAGTGAAGTGACTTTCCCAAGGTCACATATATGACACTTGCCAAGCCAAGAATTTCCAAGTCTCTTGACTTCATTCAGATGCTTCACCCACATACCCAATATTTGATTCCCTCATATAACAATTTTCCATCATTCTCAGCCCTGAAGCAGCCAGAGAAATGTCTTCAAGCCTAGCTCACATAGCAATCTCTGTTGCATTGATTTTCTAGGAGATTTATGGCATTGACCTGATCTCAATGAAGAAACTAAATCCAATTCACTAAGGAATTACAAGCCTGTCTGATCAATAATCTATTTATCTCCTTCACTTTGCCATCTTTAGACACTCCAAACTTGTCATAGGAAATTGAAGGCATTTAAAAAATATAATTATGCAGCCTCAGGAAAGGTCTCCAACATCTCTGAAGATTTTCAATTGCCTTTGAGGAAATACTACCCTAGTTTGGGTAATAAAGATCACATTCTGGTCACCATCCAAGTATCTAGCCTGGGCTTATTAATAGAAATATAGTGTCAGGATAATAGGATACATATAATTGCAGCCTTTTCCACACTGGTGCTATTGTATTTGGGATATTGGGTTCAGTTCTGGGAGCCTGGTTTTAGAATCACCTGACTGAACTGATGCATATCCAAAGGAAAGCAACCCAAGTGATAACGGGAGTAAACTATTTTGAAATATGAGGAATATTTGAGGATGCTGGATATTCTGTTGATGTAGAAACAAACTGAGGAAACTTGAAAGACAACCTTAAACAATCAAAGGCTGGTACCTAAGAAAAGGAGCTTATTCCATATATACCCAGATAGCAGACATAGAATATACTCAGACAATTTAGCTAGGATATTTTTGTTTGGTATGAGAACAACCTTTCTTGTAATTGTAATTCTCATAAAATAAAATTCCCTTTCATGGTAGTAGCCATCTGTATGCCATAGGAGAAATGTAAACCAAATAATCATCTCTCTGGAGTGGACTATGGATTTAAAATGGGAAGCAGCAGGATTAGGGCGAGCACACCAGATGCTGCTCCCCTCTGACACATTGATGCAGCATCTAATCCTGCCTGTTGCTACATCCTTATTTACATTAGCCCACTTATCCTTGCTCTTTTCTTCCTGATTCTTGGATTTCTGGCTACATACTATTGCTGTGAGATGGACTTCTGATCTCTTAAGAGCAGTGATGCTTGAGATCCCTCTCTTGGGCTCTTTGATCTATGATAGGTGGATCTGTTTTCTCCCATAGTTGTAAGCATGGGTCTACATGACATGTGTGTCCTGAATTCTTGAGTAAAAATGTATATGTCCTCCCTCCAAATTATGTAAACTTAGTGTAGTGGTTGATACAAAAATATGAAAGTAAACATGAGGTATTATATTTATTCTACAAAGGTTTTACCTTCATACTTAGTTCCTTCTTATTGCACACCATTTCTGTTGTCTGTCGTTGTCACTTTCTTGACTAATAAGAGTATCATCTTGGGCCTCCCTGGTGGTGCAGTGGTTAAGAATCCGCCTGCCAATGCAGGGGACATGGGTTCGATCCCTGGTCCGGGAAGATCCCACATGCCATGGAGTAACTAAGCCCGTGCGCCACAACTACTGAGCCTGTGCTCTAGAGCCCACGAGCCACAACTACTGAGCCCATGTGCTGCAACTACTGGCCTAGAGCCAGTGTTCCGCAACAAGAGAAGCTACCGCAATGAGAAGCCCTTGCACCACAATGAAGAGTAGCCCCAGCTCACTGCAACTAGAGAAAGCCCACATGCAGCAGTGAAGACCCAACAAAGCCAAAAAAAAAAAAAGTATCACCTTTACTGCTAGATTAGCCATCCTAAAAACTAACTTGCATCAGTTAAGTCAGCTACTCAAAACTATTTAAATCCATATCCTATCTGATCCCAGTTTTTCCTACCACTCCTCCTCTTGATATACCCATTTCTTGTACTTATCATTCTGTACTTACCAGGTCCTAAAGCAGTGGTTTTCATATTTGATGAACCATTAGAAGCACACGGAGAGCTTATAAACCACAGATTTCTGGGGCACATCCTAGAATTTCTGATTCAGCAGGTCTGGGGTAGGGACCAAGAATTTGCACTTCTAATGACTTTCCTGTGGATGCCAAGGTTACTGTTTTAGAGAGGATCAACTGGTCTAGACTGTAAATGTCTGGTATATAGGGCCTATGATATCTATTAATAAGATTTCAATGTTAGTTCATAGCACCATTGGCATTTTGAGCTATGTAATTCTCCATCTGGAGGGGGGATTGTCTTATGTATTATAGACAGTTTAACAAGATCCCTAGTCTTTGCCTACTAGATTCCAGGAGCACCCCTCTCCAACTGTGATAACCAAAATATCATCATACATTGGCAGATGCCACCCTTCCCCCAGTTGAGGACCACTGGATTAGAGGATACAGAAATACGTGATTCTTTTTGTTGTCAGTTTTCACCCTAAGAAAGTTATACTCACAAAGATAACATCAAGTAAGAATAATATTTTGTTAAAGCAAGTGTTTATGCCATATTCATTCCAACATGGGGCTCCTGTAGATCCAGTTGAAGCCCACAGGGTTCCACCTCACTGCTAGTCTATTACTAGATCTTGAAACTTCACCATGATATGACTAGCTTCATGGTACAGGAATCTAAGATGGCCAGTCCACTTATGTGGTGTTGCTATAACTGGGCACAACCTGCTTGCCTGGGCCCCCAGACGGAATTCTCTGTCCTTTTAAATAACACCAATTGCACAAATTTGGGAGGGCAGTAGAAGACACAAGCATAAAAAGCAGCATAACAGTTTAATACACAGCAATTCTGTCTAGCTGTAAACACGGTCCTATGTGTTTCTTGCGATCTGACAGATTTCTACTTCCTCTCCTTGGAAAAGAATGAAAAACAGGTAGACAAAGAGATGGTGAATGCTTCCTTCTCTGATTTCCCCTTCCCCAATGTTTTATACGAACAGATGTTCTGTGTTTGCTGAATAAACAACTGAATGAACAAACACAAATAAATGAACGCTACGGAGGAAGCCTGTATAATGTTATCTTGAGAGTGACGGTCAAATTGAAAATCCTGTTTTTCTATGAACATACCGTCTGACTTCTCAGAAATGTGTCACAATTTGCTTAAATACAAATAAAAGATTGAAAACTGACTTCCTATAAGTACTTAAATTATGAATGTGTGCCAGGCTCTGCGTTAACTATCTTCTCATTTAGCTTAACAAAAGCCCTATGAAATTAGTATTAATGCCTGTGTTTCACTATGAGAAGAACAAAGCTCAAAGAGGTGGAGACTTGCCTAAGGCTGAGCAACTGGCTAACAGCAGGAACAAAATCTGGGCCAACATTTTCTGGTTCCAGTTGATTGTTTCACCCACCATAAAGTCCTCTGCGGTCAACACCACTGAGCAATACACACTCTCCCACATGGCTGGGCTTCCTCCACTCTGACAATACTTTACTGAGTTAGCTCCAGCTCTGATGATGACAGCATTTGTGCTTCTTGATTCAGGCCTAGATTGACAGTCCTCCTTTTCCCAATGAAATCTCTAGAAAACACAAGTACTGCCAGTGCCTTGAAACACATCAAAAGACGTGAAACCCCAAATTCTACAGGTCTGGAAAGTTCAAAGTGTGATTCACAATCACTAATAACAACAGCTGGGACTTACTTATTGAGCACTCCCCACCCTCCAGGCACACCCCCAAGACTTTTATGTCAATAATTCCTTGTGATCCTGGGGACAAGTCTGTAAGGCAGGCACTGTCACACACCCTATTTCAAATGAGGATACCAAAGTTCTGTGTGGTGATACTATCTTCATTTTACAAAGGCTCAGGGTAGGTGAGTCACTTATTCAAGGTCAGAGACAGAACTCAAACCCAAGTCTTCTGATCCCTATTCTGACAACTATTTCTACCACAGCACAGTAAAAAAGAGTAGAATCAGGCAACTTGTTGACTTCTGTTTCCACCACCTCTCTTCATGGGGCGACACAATCTAGGGTATACAGATGAGGCACACTGTGAGCCCTCAGGGGTTAACGATAGTGAATATAGACCTAAAAAGTGCAGGCTTTTAAGTCAGTTCTGTGGGCTCAAATCCCAGCTCCAATTTATTACCTATAAAACCTTCAGAAAGCTGCTTTCTGTCTTTAAGCTTCAGTTTCCTCATTTGAAATGTAAGAAAAATGTGACCTCCTTCATCAGGTCACTATAAGAATTAAATCAGGGCTTCCCTGGTAGTGCAGTGGTTGAGAGTCCGCCTGCCGATGCAGGGGATACGGGTCCGTGCCCCGGTCTGGGAAGATCCCATATGCCGCGGAGCGGCTGGGCCCATGAGCCATGGCCGCTGAGCCTGTGTGTCCAGAGCCTGTGCTCTGCAAGGGAGAGGTCACAACAGTGAGAGGCCCGCGTACCGCAAAAGAAAAAAAAAGAATTAAATCATTTGCCCAGCTGAACACACAGTAAGTGTTCAAAGTTGAATTGATCACTACTCTAGTACCCACATCTCTGCAAAGAGAACTGAAAATATTCAAAAAGTTGATATGAACTAACATACTTTTAATTCTAAGAGCTACCAGGAGGGATGTCTCATGATGAGCTTATATGATTAAAACATTTTAGCCCTAAAGTATTCTCTTTCCCCTCTTTAGATAAGAAAACCATGGCTCAGATACAGAAAATGACTTGCTTAATCTTTTATTGCAAACTAGTAACATTAGGGATTTCAGTTCTGTCCTTCTGCTTGCTTCCCGTTTGGTATAAGTATGATCAGTGAAGACTTTGTGGATCTTAAAAAGATGTAGAAACCCCTGAGTACAAAGATATGTGACTCTATATAAAGAATGGCCAAACATGTAAAGACCTACAGTTAAGGTGTCCTTTCTAATTTTTTTTCCTACCTCCAATCCTCTATATAGATGAAATCTATGCCAAGAGAAAAATATGTATTATATCATTTAATTCTCAATGCACCCCTGTGAGGAGGGTATTACCTCTATTTTAAAGATTGAAAAAGTGAGTCCCAGGTATATTAAAGCACTTGGCCAAGATTTTGCAGTGAATAACTTTCAGAGCCTGGATTCTGTCTCTCTAAAATTCATGCCTTTTCTATGTTAGGATTTCTTTCACACTACAGAGTCTGCTCAAATTTTCTGTTGTACCTGCTTTCCTAGGCCAACTATACCATCTCTTTTTTCTCCCTCTCTCTACAGGGGTCCTTAGCTATGTCATATTTTAATCTTGTAAAGAAACCCTGGAGAATTGACAACTAGCCAGAGAGAGAGATATTGGACCCTTTCTTCCAACAACTTTATTTTTTTTTCTTTAACTTCTAATAATGTTTACCACAGAGGCCTGTTCATTAGGTTGCTGTTATAGGCAGTGGCACATATGGGAGAGACTGACTTTGCTCTGGAAGAAACAATTGGAAAATATATAACAGCATATTTGGAGCTGCACAGAAAGACTGCAATTCACAATGTCCCATATGTTCTCAAGTATGTTCCCATGGACATCTTTGATGTTGGAATGCTAATGCAATATATGTCCCAGCTTAGATCAAACTGTTCATGCATTACAACTGTGTTGTGAAAAATAATATATCATGTTCATGAAAATTAATATATCCTGTTCCTAAAATGTAATTGCTATTGTTCATTCAGATACATGCTAGGTACTTATCGTGGTTCCTTTAGATACAAGTTTTGATGGGTCCCTAGTAACTAGAAGACAAAGTGGGTATAGAGGGAATATACCTCAACATAATAAAGGCCATATGAGGCAAGCCCACAGCTAACATCATACTCAGTAATGAAAAGATGAAAACTTTTCCTCTGAGAACAAGACAAGGATGCTCACTATCTCCACTTTTATTCAACATGATATTGGAAATCCTAGCCAAAGCAATCAGGCAAGAAAAAGGAATAAAAGGCATCCAAATTGGAAAGGAAGAAGCAAAACTGTCATTATTTGCAGATGACATGATACTATATATAGAAAATCCTGGAGACTCCAAGAAAAAACTCTTAGAACTAATCAATTAATTCATCAAAGTCACAGGATACAAAATCTATATACAGAAATCTGTGGTGTTTCTATGCACTAAACAGACTATCAGAAATAGAAACTAAGAAAATAATTTCATTTAAAATTTTATCAAAAAGGATAAAATAACTAGGAATAAATTTAACCAAGGAGGTGAAAGACCTGTACACTGAAAACTATAAGATACTGATGAAAGAAACTGAAGAAGACACAAATGAATGAAAAGGTATTCTGTGTTCAGGGATTGGAAGAATTAATATTGTTAAAATTTCCATACTACCCAAAGCAATCTACAAATTCAATGCAATCCCTATCAAAATTCCAATGGTATATTTCACAGAACTAGAAAAAATAATTCTAAAATTTGTATGAAACCACAAAAAATCCCAAATAGCCAAAATAATCTTAAGAAAGAACAAAACTAGAGGTATCATGCACCCTGATTTCAAATTATACTATAAAACTATAATAATCAAAACAGTATGGTACTGGCACAAAAACATACACACAGATCAATTGAACAGAATTGACAGCACAGGAATAAATCCACACATATGTGGACAATTAATCTATGACAAAGAAGCAAAGAACATACAATCGAGAAAAAAATAGTCTCTTATATAAACAGTGTTGGGAAAACTGGACAGCCATTTGCAAAAGAATGAAACTAGACCACTATCTTATACCATACACAAATATTAACTCAAAATCGATTAAAGACTTGAATACAAGATCTGAAGCAATATTATTCCTAGAAGAAAACTTAGGTGGTAAACTCACTGACATCTGTCTTATGAATATTGTTTTGGAACTGACTCCAATGGCAAGGGAAACAAAGGCAAAAATAAACAAATGGGACTACATCAAAATAAGAAGTTTCTGCTCTGCACAGTGAAGAAAACCATCATCAAAACTAAAAGACAATGTACTGAAATGGAGAAAATATTCGGAAATCATATATCCAATAAGGAGTTAATATCCAAGATGTATAAAGAACTCATACAACTCAACCACAACAGTTGTTAAAAATGGGCAGAGGATCTGAGTAGGCATTTTTCCAAAGAAGACATGCAGATAGCAAATAGGCATATGAAAAGATGTTCAATGTCTCTAATTATCAAGGAAAGACAAATAAAACTACAATGAGATATCCCTCACACCTATTAGAATAACTGTTACCCAAAAGGCAAGAAACAATGAATGTTGGAGAGGATGTAGAGTACAGGGAACACTCATACACTGTTGGTAGGACTGTAAATTGGTATAGCCTCTATGGAAAACAGTACGGAGATTCCTCAAAAAATTAAGAATAGAACTACCATATGACCCAGCTATTCCACTTCTGGATATTTATTTGAAGAACACAAAAACACTAATTTGAAAAGATATATGCACCCCTATGCTTATTTCAGAATTATTTACAATAGCCAAGATATGGAAACAACCTAAGTGTCCATCAATGGATGAATGGATAAAGAAATTGATATAATTTCCTAAGGCTGCCATAACAAATTACCAAAAATTTGGTGGTTTGAAATGACAAGAATTAATTTTTTCATAGTTTTGGAGGCCAGAAGTTTGAAATCAAGGGGTCAGCAGGGTTGGTTTCTTTGGAAGCTCTGAGGAAGAATCCATTCCACGCCTCTTTCCTAGTTTTGGGTGGCTACTAGTAAGCCTTGGCATTCCTTGGCTTATAGACCCATCACTGTAATCTCTACCTCCATTCCCACATGGCCTTCTCCCCTGCCTGTGTCCCCAGGTCTTAAATCACCCTCTGTTTTTCTTTTATAAGGACACTTGTCATTGGATTTCAGACAAGCATAATCTCATTCCAAGATCCTTAAATTAATTATATCTTCAAAGACCCTTTTCCAAATAAGGACACATTCACTGGTTTGGGGTGTATATATCTTCTATTGGAGGGAGGGCTACAATTCAGCTATATCATTTATCAGGAAATGGACGAGAAGCTAAAATTCTAGTGGGTATAATTTTGGAAAAATTATAGTGGATGTTCATCAAATAACGATTTATTGGTTAAATTCTCTTTTAATGGCTTGGAACCAAATTCTTCCATTCTTTTTGACCCAAGTTTTATAATGCTATGAAATTATAACTATGCTTTCCTCTTAAAATTAAATTTTTTCTTTTATTTTCTTGATATTTATTTATTTTATTATTTATTTCTACACAGACTTTTGTAAGGTTCTGCAAAATTACAATTTTAGTGGAAGAAATTATGTCTCTTTTTAAAGTGCTCATGAACTGAGGAATCAGACTTGTAACATGTACTATACTTATAACTGGAAATTGGACACCTATTTTCCAAAGTTTTTTCATTCATCCAAAACAACTGCTTGGCATCAAAGACACTGTAAGCATGCACCAAATGGTATTACCAGTCTTCTGCTTCAGTCTTCCCTATCACAACCTATAATCCAGTTGAATGGGGTGATTTGAAATACAGTTGACCCTTGAACAACAGAGGGTTATGGGCACTGACCGCCACACCGTCAAAAATCCACATATAATTTTCCAGTCAGCCCTCTGTTTTCATGCTTCCACTTCTGCAGATTCAACCAAATGTTGATTGTGTAGTATTGTAGCATGTATTTATTGAGAAAAATATGCATGGACCCACACAGTTCAAACCTGTGTTGTTCAAGGGTTAACTGTATTCTAATTAAGTCTAACAGCTTCCAATACCTGTGCCTTTTCACAAACTGTTCCTTTTGGGTACCATTACCCTCACTGAGTTCTATTCCCTGGGTAAATCTTTTTCTATTGCAGAGATATTATTGGCTTCCTATTCAAAGTCATCCCCTTACTTCCTAAAATAACCCCAGTTTGTGGTTCAGTAAATACCATACTCAACATCACCATGGAGATTGAATCATGATGGGTTTAAGCTAATACAGCTGTCCCATCACCCTTAATAGTTATTAGTTTAAATATGGCCTTATGCTTGGTTCTGGCCAAGAAGACCATAGAAGAGGTCTGTTGGAGAAGCTTCTGGGAAAAAAAGTTTCATTGCTCTTAAAAAGAAATGCATGAAGGGACTTCCCTTGTGGCACAGTGGTTAAGAATCTGCCTGCCAATGCAGGGGACATGGGTTCAATCCCTGGTCTGGGAAGATTCCACATGCGCCCAAGTGCTGCAAATACTGAGCCTGCACTCTAGAGCCCGCAAGCTGCAACTACTGAGCCCATGTGCTGCAACTACTGAAGCCTGTGTGCCTAGAGCCTGTGCTCTACAACAAGAGAAGCCACCGCAATGAGAAGCCCGTGCACTGCAACAAAGAGTAGCCCCCGCTTGCCGCAACTAGAGAAAGCCCACGTGCTGTAACAAAGACCCGACGCAGCCAAGAAGAAAAGAAACACATGAGAAGGACAATCCCTTTTCTGTCTTAGAGAGTGGTGAATCAATATGACCACTGGAACAACTGCAAACAGCTTGCATCCATGAGGGAAATTTTATAAGGGGACAAGTTTACATGTTGTATGTGGTCAAGGAGAAAGATGTTAAAAAACATGAGTCTTTGATAATTTGTTGAGCCACTGAATTTAATAACCAAGCCCTATCTTAAACACTTTGTAAGTGGGAAAAAAGTCCCAGTTACTTTGAATTAGGTCTTTAGTTACTTAAAATCTATAACATATCCTTCTGTATATGATATTATTATCATATGTATTCATCTTATATAGTGATAAAATTATCAAAGTCTAGTTCTAATTCTACTTCTCCTTTAAAGAGTTCTCTGCCCCTCCAAATTTAGAAATTAAAATCTATAGTCCTATATTGAATTTTTACCCAGATATTCCTGTACCCAGGTCTGGGTTCTTAAGCACTAAGTATTGCATTTATCAAATTACTTCCTTTCAGCTCCAAATACAGCCTTCTTCACTTGGCTTTGTGGTGTTGGAGCTGGTCTCTGTAAACATGCTTCTTTCTGCAGAGTTCTATATTCTTCAGAGTTCTCTTTACCCATCTTAGCAGTTAATCCCTATTTACTTGTTAATAAATATTTATATTGAAAGTTTCCCATTCAACTTACAGATGTATTTTGTCTCTTGACTGGACCCCTGATCAATACACGATGTCTGAAGTGATAGTGATGAGCACCTACTTTCTATAATGGGTTGTTCTTTCATTCAACTTAATAGGTAATAGCCTTAGTTATAATATTGGTGACTAGGTGATGAACAAGCAGACCTAGTCCCTGCCCAGTGACTGAACAGTCAAATTATTCTTCCATTTAATCAATAGTTGAGTGCCTGTTGTGTACTAGGCACTGTTCCAGGTGCTGGAGATAGAATGGTGAAAAAGGACGTCAGGTTTACCAATCTAGTGGAATTTACAATAAATAGACAACTAAATATATGCTCTAAAATAATGAAATTTTTTAAAGTATAAAAAAAGAAAATTATGAAAGAAGAGATCTGGGTACTATAACAGATAATATCATGGGGAGTGTAGATGAGGAAAGGTCTCTGTTATGGATTGAAGTGTGTCCCCCCCAAATTCAGGTATTGAAGCCCTACCCCCAAATGTGACAATATTTGGAGATAGGATCTTTAAAGAGGCAATTAAATTTAAATGAGATGATAAGAGGGGGGCCCTAATCCAATATAATTGGTTTCTTCATAAGAAGAGGAAGAAGTAACAGGGATGCACAAACATAATAAAGGCTCTATGAGGATGCTGAGAGAAGGAGTGAAGCTGGGCTAAGTCTCTCCATCTGCAAGCTAAGGAGATAAATTTCAGGAGAAACCAACCATACCAGCACCTTGATCTTGACCTTCTGTACTCCAAAACTGCAAGAAAATAAATTTCTCTTGTTGAAGGCACCCAGGCTATGGTATTTTGCTATGACAGCCCTAGCTGACTATTACAACCTCTATAAAGATCAGAAAAGACATTTATGAAGAAGAGACATTGAAGCTGAGGTTTGAAGAATGGGTAGAATTTAGTTAAGTAAGGAGGTGGGGAAGAAGATTCTAAATAAAGCAATGAAGATGTGCAAAGGCACTGAGAAAGGAAGACACTTTCTTTTTTCTTGGATTTAAAAGACACATGGAGAAAAATGAGCATGGGGAATGGTGTCATCAGGTGGGGTTGAAGAGTGGGCAGGTTCCAGGTCAATCCAGGCATGGTAGGTCATGGTGAGAAGTTGAGAATTTACTATAAATGCAGTGAGAAACCACTGGAAATTTCCAAGAAAGTTGATTACCACGATCTGACAAAGTGATGTTCTTTGAAAATCACTCTGGCTATTTTTGTGGTGAATGGATTGAAAGAAGTAAGAACTGAAAAAGTGAAATCCGTTAGAAGGTTACTGGAGTAGCCTTGGAGGGAGTAGCATAAGGGGAGGGGAAAATGTTCAGTACATATGTCTAGAATAAATATGGGCTCAATTCTTAAATAAAAAGCATATAAGCATAATTATGTAATGTGGGCTGAATATATAACCAAGAGGATGGGCAACAGGATCAAGATTGACATCACCGAGAGGTCATCAGGAAGACAGAGAGAGCAGCTTGTTCACACTCTATGGAAGTCAGTCTCTACACCCCAGGGACATTCAGGCAGGCTTTGCTCTGTTTCTCCTCTGCAATCACTGGGTTCCCCACAGGAGAGACACTGCTTAATACAACTGCCTTCCCCTTATTCATGATTGTTTGTGGTTCTGATTAAATAGCCTCCTGGCAGGAGGAAGTCCTTTCTGGGAAGGTCAGTGAGAGGTTTGCCATTTCCCAGAAAAACCTGGCAGTCATTAGGCCCTGCTAATAGTAGCTGATGAGTTAATCGTCCTCCCTAACAAGCCCTCCTCCAAGAGGCAGAAATAAACACTGGCAGGGGGTTGCATAAAAGTTGCCAGGGGCTCTGCTCCAGCCCTCCCAGGTCAGCAAGAGACATGCAATTGGCTGTTCCTCCTTAGGGTGAATGTGCTGGTCAAGGTCAGCAAGTTCAAGATGGTGAGGGGGACAATTTAAAAGCAAACGGAAAGCCATAGTTTTCTCTCTACATGGTACAAGTGCCCCTTGGCAAAAATCACTCCTGCCCTGTCATTTAAGCATCAGGCTTTCCCCCTTGTGCGCTCTCCTGGTAACTGGCATCTACAACAGAGAGTGGCAGCTGTGGGCCCAGATCAGGTCTTCTGACCCACTTTGCTGAGCCTGGCCTCTACTGCCCCCTTTTGGTGAACACACAGCATGTTCTCTGCTCAGGACCACATTATTTATTTCAAGTTTGCTTTTAGGTCTCGACTTGACAACTGGACAAATACTATTTACTTTCTGGTTTCCTGAGTCTAAGGGACCCTCTTTCTAAAAGGGATTGCTCTCATTCACAGAAGGATAAAATGTTAAAAGTAGGTAGTGAACTTCCTTAAAGTTCATTCTAATACAAAAATTTCAAATACACAACTTCTGTGAATATCATCTTTGTCACTTTCTGTGCCCATAAAAAGCATCTCTAATTAATCATACTATACTTTCTTGCTGATCCCAGACATGGTCTCAGTTCTTTCGTTTTCACCATTAATCTTTTTTTTGAATTAGATCTGAGATAAAACCTATACATTGCTTAGTTACTACCTTAATTTTACAGATAAGAAGGAGAGACCAAGAGAAGTGATAAGAATTTGATAAGAAAGTGCCCCCAAAGGAGAGCTCTTTCCATTCGAAATCACTGTATCCTTTAGAAAAGGGAGTCCTTGTAGAGCATTTTTTATGGCCCAGATTCTAAGGCCGTATTTTCAGTCATCATGGCTTATCGTGGTATTATGGACTGAATAATGTTCCCTGCAAATTCATACGTTGAAGCCCTAACTCCTAATGTAAGTGTATTTGAAAATAGGGTCTATAAGGATGTAGTAAAGGTTAATTAACATCACAAGGGTGAAGCCCTAATCCAATAAGACTGATGTCTTTCTAAGAAGAGGGAGAGACACCAGGCACATGTGCATAGAGTGAAAAGGCCATGTGAGGACACAGCAAGAAGGTAGAGAGATCACCTCCCTCTGCAAGCCAGGAAGATCACTCTCATCAGAGACCTACCTCAACAGCACCTTGATCTTGGACTCCTGGCCTCCAGAATTATAGCAGAATAGTCTGTTGTTTAAGCCACCCAGTCAGTGGGATTTTTTTATGGCAGTCTGAGATGTCTAATACAGGTGGTCACTCATTTACTCAAACATTTATTTTTTATCTAACATAGTGCATGGTAGAATCCTCAAATGGGAAAATTTTTCTTTCTATATTTCTCCCAGTGGAATAACTCTGGGTCAAAGGATTTGTGCAGGGTGCTGGTGGACAACATTTACAGTTGTTCTGAAGGAAACCATTGGTAGACACAGACAACTGGGAGCAGAAGGGAACCTAGAGATCACGTATTTCAACCCTCTTACCCTTTAGATAAAACCTCAGAGATTTCTCCACAGGTCCTAGTCATCAGTACTGGAACTGAGGCTACAACACAGTTGTCTGATTCCATACAGAAAAAGCCCTGTGATCTCACACTCTCTTTATCGCACATAGCAAATCAAACAGATGAATTTATCGGTCGTTTGAAGTCATCCACCGTACTCAGTGCTTTACAAACAGCATCTCAAACCACCACTAAAATCTTGTGAGAAAGATTTATTCTCCTTTCCCAACAAGAAAAGTGAGACAAAGAGTTTCTATAACTGGCTAAGGTGATCATGGTGGACATTACCTGTGCTCATTTACATGAAGCCCCCTCTCCTTCCTGGGCACAGAGAAGACTTGTCAGGCTCTTCGCTTTTTGGCAGGGTCATTCCATTAATTTTGAACAATGAACTGTGGACAGAAATAACACGTCTAGGTTGAGACATTGAAAATCCACGCAAAACCTCTGAGCTCACTTTTCCTCTTGCAACAGCAATTTATGGAAACCTCTTACTGCAATGATGAAGCCACCAGATAGAATCTGCTGGGATCACCAGTCGCTTCTTGTGAGGGAGCTGCCCTGGAGCTTCCTGGGCCCACTACTATTAGTTGTCACTGATATACAGGGTTTGTTTATTCCCGTAGCATAGCTTACGCCATCCTGATTAATATAAACTACAAAGCAAGTATATCCATTTAAAAACAAAATCTTGCTGGGTTATTTTCTCTCTGCTATATTGGAATTACATCTTAGCTCTGCCAATTAGGCTACTTCTAAATAATCTCTGAGCCTCATTTTTTCCCAAATGTGAAAGGCTTACAGTGTCACCTACTTAAGAGAGTCGTTGCAAAATTAATCGAGAAAATGTATGTGAAGTATGAGAAACACAGTAGATGCTCAAATTTTACTTTGCTCTTTCCCCAGCTTCATTACCCGGTTGAAACAAATCTGTCTCTTCCCCTGGACACATTACACTTTTCAGGGTCACTATTTCCGGGGTTACATGATCAAATGTACTGAGGGACCAGGTAGTTCCAATAAATCAGTAATTTAAACTGGATATGGTGAACTAGAGAGCCCTAGATCCTTTCAGAATGGGCTACTACTGCTCACAGGCCGCTCATGGTTGCTGGATAGGATTTTAAGGCCCATGTAAGGGAGATACCCGAAATCCTGAATTTCTTATGAGATCTACTTTTATTTTAATTTAGGAAATTACTGATTTTTATCTTTAAACTTGGGAAGTTTGCAACAGAATTCAAATCAAATACACATATCTGTAGACCACGCAGGCCTACTAGCCAATGGTTTTAAACCTCTGGATGTCATTTCTAATGTTAATTTTCTAAATCTAGCATGAATCATGTCCCTGTGAATGCTGGGCTTCCCGACTAAAGAGTGAGTCCTTGGAGGAGAGGGACTCATCCTTTCATTTCTATGACGCCCCCTGCCCATAGTTGAATAATGAACCTGAAACAAAGTAGAATGAAGGGCTGAACTGGGTTAAATTCATAATGCCTTATAAATGGTAGACTTTTGGAAGTAAGAGTTTTGATTTAAGCAAATTAGAAATCATCTTTTCCAAACTGAGAAAATAGTTGTATCAAGTTGCTCATCCCAACAAAAAGCTAAGAATTACCCCTACTGAGGTTTCAATTAAACTGTACCCCGTCCCTTTCTCCATTCTGATGTCAGAGGGCAGAGGCATAGCCCGCCTTATAACACAAGACAAAATTCAAAGGGACATTGGAGAGCTAGTCCCATGTTCTCAACTGAAAAAGCACGGTTCCCTGAGGGCATGTAAGAGAATCCCTAAAGAGATGGTAGGGTCAGGAAACATGCACTCTAAAATATCTATTACTTAAAATTGTCTTCAGACACAATCATTAATTAAAATGTAAAGTAATATTAAAGGAGGATGTTGAATTTGAATGCAAGGGGTCTAATAATAATAATAAATCATATAAATTTCCGTTCGTAGAAAGCCACCATGTGCCAAGCACAACCCTAAGTGCTTTATCGACATTATCTCATTTAACCCATAATGCCTTCTGAGGTCTGTAATGGTACTTTATTCATTTTAAGATGAAGAAACTGAGGCTCAGGTAGGTTAAATAAATCTTGAAAAATGCTTAAGAGGAAGTGTTAACTCTATCCAGTTCTGAAGGCCACAATTTAATCAAGAGTGCTTTTCTGTTATAATTAGAGACCTCTACTCATACCCCTCTCTTCCAGAACAATCTCTCAGTAGGAGTCCTATGAGGGGCATTAATGAAAACTATTCACTTCACATGGAGGCTTCACAGACAGCTCTTAGTGATATAGCCTTAGGCTGATATAACATTTTCCTTCCCTAAGTTCTCGAAGCCCTTCTAGCATTAATACTACTATATTTTCATATCATCACCCCAATTTCAGATGGCCAAATTCAAGTATGGGGCAGTTAAGTATCTTTTCCATAATGTAATTCATTTAAGTACTACCAAATAATTAAAATATAGGCTCTTATTCTACTAAATATTAAATGGATGTTTGGTACAAGTTAATTACTCTATCCATGACTGTTTTCTTGTCTGAAAAATGGGCCCCTATGTCATAAGATTGCTTTGATGATTAAATGACATAAGAAAAGCAAAGCCATTTACTAATAGATGCTTTTGGCATTTGGTACATAGTAGGTGCCCCAAAAATGCTAATTATTATTATGGTTTTAAAATTTTTACCAATATTATAATTACCTGAGTATTTTAGCATCTATTCCTGAATGCTAGCAACTCTTAAATATTGACATATATCTAACAAATATTGCAGATGATCAGTTATAGGGTCAGAGAGAGAAAAAAGATTATTCTTTAAGGGTGTGGAGTTATACAATGAGGACATTACATTTTGAGTTTAGGAAAGTATTGTTAAAGATTCTGTAAGATGCTCACCCATTAAGGTTATCCCTGCCTTATGTTGTCTTTGAGTCATTTTACAACCCTGCAAGTTGTAGAAAACTGACAGTAATACAAATAATTTTTGTTTATAGAAATGGAAATTATACAATGGAATGCAATGGATTATCACTCTATGGATATTGAACATTTTTGCAAATTTAAAATTTAAAAATTCATTTGTAAATTGATTTCAGCATTTCTTATCTGATTATAATGTGTGAAACTTTTGAGTTTTCCTTTGAACCAGTTGTAACATCTTACGGGTACCCTAATTAATTAATGAATTAAATAAAATAAATAATGTGTTCATTTTATATTTGTGTGAGAGGTGTAATTTTATCTTTTAAAAAATATGTATTTTTTGATAAGAGTCAAAAACTATGTGTTCAAGGACATACATACTTCATAATTTATCGCAGTCTAACCTTAAGCAATCATTTGATTTATCATCCTGTGGGTTTCCTCTTCAGTAAAGTGATTTTAAAAATCTATATCTATATCATCCTTCTCTCTTCATAGGGTAATTCTGAGATTCTAATGAAAAAAATGAATATAAAAGTGACTTAAAACTGTCGACTTCTACACAAACGCCAGGGATTCGAACTACTCTATTCAGTGAGTGGTATGGTAAAGGCAGAGAGTGTAAGTGGCTCGTTGTCGGCAATTTGTTGGTGATAGAAATGCAGCCAGGCTGGTTGCTGTCTAGTCTAGTATCCTTACTGCATCACTATGTTTCCCTCTAAAGACCACAGTATATTAACATGAAACAAGAGGAAGCTGGTAGCAAAATGATTATGCATATTATCAACAACAACAATAATTCCAATAAACAGTCCACTAGGATAGGGCCTGCAAGTGAAATGGATTTCCTTTGCAAATGATCCATCGCAACCTCAAAAGCAGCCACTTCCTTCTACATAGCTCAGGCCCACAGAGAGCCCTGATGGAAAAGCCAATTCCTTCCAAAGGAATGAAGATGCTGAATTCAGAGCTCACACATGCAATTTTCAAGTTTAAAAAAGCTCACCTTATCTCCTGTTTCTCCTCAACTTACCAGCTTGGAGCTGCTAAATTTAGTGAAACAATTTTTCCAGAGGAGGAAACTTCTGGAGCCAGGAGAAACTTTAATATCATAATACCCAGTCCCTTTGGGATGCGTATAACCTTCACCTTCATCAGCTCAGCCTTCATCGGAGATGATGTTTATATCAGATCCTTTAACATTTTTTTTCTGTTTTTGGCCAGATACATCACACTATAGATTCATATTGAGTTTAATGTTGGGTAGGGGTCTCAGTTCCTAAACCAGATGAGGTATTGTGCAGGGTCACAATTAGACTACTGCATCTCACAACTGAACTTCTATACAAAACAGAAATAGACCCACAGACATAGAAAACAAACTTATGGTTAGCAAAAGGGAAAAGAGGGGGAGGGATAAATTAGGAGTTTGGGATTAACATATACACCCTACTGTATATAAAATAGATAACCAACAAGGACCATACAGGGAACTATACTCAATATTTTGTAATAACCTATAAGGGAAAAGAATCTGAAAAGAATAATATATATATATATTATATTATATTTTATATATTATATTAATTTACATATATAAATGAGTCACTTTGCTGTACACCTGAAAGTAACATAACACTGTAAATCAACTATACTTAAAAAAAAAAGACTACTGCAACTCAATCATGGAGAAAGCAAAATTATCTCAATGCTTGCTCCCTGTTTTTTTTTTTGCAGTACACGGGCATCTCACTGCTGTGGCCTCTCACGTTGTGGAGCACAGGCTCCGGACGCACAGGCCCAGCGGCCATGGCCCACGGGCCCAGTCACCCCACGGCATGCGGGATCCTCCCGGACCGGGGCACGAACCCGCGTCCCCTGCACTGGCAGGCGGACTCTCAACCACTGTGCCACCAGGGAAGCCCTTGCTTAAGGGCTTGTTTAAGCCTGACTTAATTTAATTTTACAGTTATATTGATCTAACATCAGTAACTTTTCACCAGCAGTGAAGTCATGGGAGGAGAGAGAAATAGAGACAGAGAAGGGAGTGGGGAAAGAGGGATGGGGGAAGGAAAGAAACAGAAAGAAAAGAAAAGAAATACATCACCTGGCCTAAAGAGCTCACTTAGATAACTAGCTGAGTAAGGATGCTGGGAAGTCAGGACCCCTTCCTGGTCTATAGTTTCCCCACTGAACCAAAAGGACCCTCAGAAGTATGGCTCCGAAGTTCTAATCTAGAACATGAAATGACTATTACTTGCAGGAATGCACTTCACAGAGTATCAAAATGCAGAGGCATTCTCCACAAGCACCATCGGAGAGGGATATTTACTACCTCTGGGTGTGGGAAGAGACCAAAGCTCTACAGAACTCACCAAATGCTAAATGGCTCACTGAAGCTCTGGGTAGGCCTCTTTCCCGGCTGCTAATTTATCAACCCCGAATTACCCTTCACATTACGTGACTATGTGCATAAAGCAAAATGCTATGTGGAGTGAAAAATCGAGCTGCATTTAGGGAGCCTTTTTACAGTGGAGTTAAAGGGCTGCTCTGTATCTATTTCAGGGAAATATTCAAGAGCCCCACAGGAGCACAGTGGAGGGATGCAATTGAGAGGAAGAATCCACCTCGACTTCCACTGAATTCAATTTTGTGCATGCTCTGGAGTTAAGAGATTGACACGTTGAAGTGAGGCTCAAGGGTCAAAATTCACAGAATGAGACTAGAAATGCTATCCTCCTCCTCTTCCACTCTAGGAAACCTCTTTTCCTTCAGCTTCCCTATCTTTGCTAACGACATTATCACTCCAGGCAACCACCTAGCTGACTATAAACTCAACCCTTTTCCCTCTGTCTCTTCAGTGGCAACAATGTTGTGGATTATTTAATCCTAATGCCTTTCCTTCCCATGCCCAACTTTTCACTGCCAACACCCACCTAACTTCCACATAACAAGTATTTTCTTGCACTCTAGGAGACAGGCACTAATACCTCACCGGTTTATGAACACGTCGTTTATAACTTGCCGAGTTCCTCCAGCTTAATCCAGTTCTCTCTGATCCAAGTGCCTTGATAAACACATCAATCTGCTGCCCTCTGCTGTAGGATCCTCCTTCATCATATTAGTCAAAATAATTCCTCCTTCCTCTGTTCCTCTTTACTGCGTTTCAGATTTCTTAAATGTCAGTTTGGGTACAAACCTCCCGAGGATCTGATTAAAGTATCGATTCTGATTCAGTAGGTCTGGGGCGCAGCCTGAGAATCTGCATTTGTAACGAAGCCCCTGCCCCAGGTGTTTGCTGCTGCTGCTGCACCAGAGCAAGGCTCTAGACAAAGTTCATTTTGTCTGATATCTGTAATCTTTGGGTGACTTCCACTGTTTCATGGAAACAATCAGGGTTCATTTCACTGGAATGTTTAATTAAACTATTAATTATCATACACATAGTTATCGCACACTGATTTTTATTGTATATATTTGAATATTAATTATCACCTGCCAAATATGTTTACTGAACCAAGAAAATAGTGTTCTACAATTGTGTACCCCCAAAATACCTTGTATAGGATTTTCTATTTATTAGTCACCCAGGAAACTTTGCTGAATTAATAAATTATGAAGTTATATAGGTAAGAGGTTGCTAGCGACAAACTTTGCTGAATTAATAAATTATGAAGTTATATAGGTAAGAGGTTGCTAGTGACAGGAAGGTGATGAGGTTTTAGAGATGGTCCTGACACATATCCTGGTCCCTATGATCTATCCTCTGAAGGAAACTGTAGATTTCTTTCAAAGCATAAGCAGTTATTGGAAAAAATGTCCCAAGCACCAGTGAAGCAGAGAGGCGGTATTCAAATAGAAAGGACATATGATTAAGATTCTAGTGACCTGACATGTGGTCTTAGCTGTGCTTCTAATTCCCTGTATGATTATCAGAGCATCACTTAAGCTCTCGGGGCCTCCTTTTCCTCATCTGGCAAATGCTGAGTTTGGGCTGCATTAGGTCTCATCCAGCTCAAACCATCCATGAGCCTCCAGTATCCCTTGCTGTGGGAATAGGATGAGAGGAACATTGTCAGGGCCAGAGTGCAGTATGGTGGTTCATTCTGTCTCTTTCATTCTCCAAAATGGTAAAAAGGGCATCCTGTGCTCTGGGCATCAAGGCGGCCGCAATTGCTGTGCTCTTTTTGGACTTAATCTGTCACAGCTGCCTGTAAACTGCGGCTGAGTGGTGGGTAAAGGGGGCTGCTTGAACAAGCTCCATCAGCGATCAATTTACTATCCTACAGCTATTCAAGATTGCACCTCATTTACTCAAAGAATGAACTGTTGCAAGACAAAATCTCTGCTGACATGACTGAAGTAGGTCATGTTTCCACTGTTTCTCAAGCAGCGGGTGTTGTTGGATTCCCAGGCCCTACAGGGGCTGCACTAGAGGAGGGGTGTGGATGATTCATGGTGCTTGGCGCCTAGGGAAATTATTCCAGGCGCTCAGCAAGGCCTGATTGGGATAAAGAGCCTCTTGATCAAGGCCAAATGAGGGTCAATGATTTATAGTCAAAAGATTCCTAACCGTTGTAACTAAACGCTATCATTTGTGAATTGAGAAAGCAATCTCCTTTTATTTTTCTCAAGACACATAGCAGTGCTGCAGTATTTAGCACAGTACTTAGTACACAAAGAGTGTATGTTGAATGGATGGATGTAGCAAATATCAAATGAGCCTTAAGCTAGGCATTCTGTATACTAATATGTTGGTTATCTATCGCTACTTAGCAAACCACCCCCAAACTCAGTGGCTTAAAACAACCATTTTAAACCTCTCACAACTGTGGGTTGAGTGGATTCAGCTGGGTAGTTCTTTTGTTCACGGGGTCTGGTCAAGTGGAGACTTAGCAGGGCTGGAATGGCTAAGAAGGCTCACTCACATGGAGCTGCCTATTGACCGTATATACACACAAAACAATATATTGACTTATGGGGAAAAATGCACTGAATTATGTAAAAGAGGCAAAGAGATGGGACTGGCTATATGTGTAGGTTACTCTAGTGGGTTCATATTTTCTTTTTTCCCTCTGGGCTTCTTCTTCAGGTGGTTTCTCCTATGATAACAACAGTGACTGTTGTAATTCCAGACCCATATCCTCATTCTGAATCACTCCAAACGGTAATTTACACTATAGGCTGTGTATTAGAATCACCTGTGGTTCTTTCAAAACTAAAAGTTCTCAGGTTAGAAGCTAAATGTGCACTCTAAACCCACACACACAGTGATTCTAATGCACACTCACAGGTTAGAACTACTGACAGAGAAAAATATATGAAAAACCTGTGTACAGATATTCACCTTCACTCATAATTAGAGGTATACACATTGAAACTATTTCTTACCTATTAGATGGACATAAGTATGATAACACATTCTATTGGCCAGGCTGTGGGCAAGCTGATACTCTCATACATTGCTGATCGGAATGCAGGTTGGTACAATCATTTTTGGATGGGAATTTGGCAGTATCTAATAAAGATTCATTTATTGTTTGACCCAGTAATCCTGCAATAGAAATTTACTCTGATTTTTATCTTCCAGATATACAAAGCTATGTAGATATACATTGAAGCACTGTCTGCAATTTTAAAATATTGGTAATAACAACGTAAAAAGTCATGGTAGAGTGGCTGCATAACCTCTGGCACCTCTACAAGTAGAGTGCTATAATGTACAGCTGAAAAAGAACAGGACAATCTGCATGGACTGATATGAAAATACTTCCAGATATATTGTCATTTAAAGAAAGCAAAAGGCAAAAATAAAAAATCTGTAGAAGCTCCCTTTGTGTAAGAAAGAAGAAATAAGAATACACAAGTTTCTGCTCAACCATACATAAAGAATCAGAGGACGGAGAACTTAGAAACTACTACTGAGATTGGTTACCAGTGGGCTTGAGTGGGAGTTGGGTGAACAGAATGTGGGTGTAGTAGCACTTTTCTAGGGATAGCTTTGTGTATAGTTTCACCTTTGGTACCGGATTCATGTATCACATAATCAAAAACTATTAACAAGGATGGGGAAGAAGGATGAACCAGAATACAAACAGAAACAAAAGCTCCTTACTGAATTTGAAATGAATAGTATAACCACGCTGAAAGGGAAAAAGTAACTAATCCAACTATTTTTTGAACACTGTAGCCTAAGATGATCAGGTGATTTTAACATACAAGCAGGACTGTGAGCTACTGACCTAGGAAAAAATAGTACATCTTCCAATAATTTTCACAAAAAGAATATATTTCTTTCTTGAAATCAACCTCTTCCCCATTCCCCATGTCTCTTTATTTCTCACTGACCAAATTAGATCAGTGGTCATTCCTGAGCTATTAGTCAGGAAGATGGCATGTCTTAATCCACTCAAGCTATTCAGGCTCATCTCAGAAACCAGAGGTGGGGTCAAATCCCACCCAAAAGGCATGAGTGCTAATGAAATAAAGATGATCCCTCCCAAATTATGGGTGAACATCATTTAGGAAAAAGAAGAAAAAATGGAGAAATATATTTACTGATGAAAAGGGGAGGAAATTGACACATCCAGCCAAGAATTGTGCACATTGAGGGGCAGGGATGTAATGAAGTCTGGTCCAGGAGGCAACACATGCTATTTTAAATGAATGACAGTAAACAAAGGATGGAATTCAGGAGAAGAGTCAGCTTTGGAGGTTCTAACTTTGAGTAAAGAAGGGGCTTGGTAATTACATTAAACACAAAATGGAAACAAAGGCAGGAAATTTTCAGAGACCCAGAAAACTAAAAACGGTCCCACTAAAATCAACAGGATGGGGTCCCACTAAATTCAATAGGATGGGTTAAGTCCCAGGGATCTCATTTTAAACAATCTTCTAAGGAGATTCAGATGTAGGTGGTCTGACCACCACACTTTAAGAAACCATTGCACTGGAGAAAACATGATGACATTTACCTAGTTGGTTTCAAGCACTGAAAAGAAAATAAGAATCAACTGACAAAATTCAGGTTCAGATATGAACCTGACCACTGGGCCTGGCTACTATTATCTATCCCAATGTTAATCATATCTAGTATAAAAAAATGCACCCATTACTGTACACTTTCCATGAGTTATGTCATTTAAATCTCACATCTGGAAGAAAACTTCAGTGTTAACATGTTTAGTTAACATGTTTAGTGTTATCTCAGTAAGTGGAAGACTTGGGGGTTCTGCCTGCCTGTAGAAACTGAGTTTCACCACTATGCTATATGCTACTTCCTTAAGAGAAGAAGGTATAGAGGTAATAGCAGAATCAGAGGTAACTCAAGTCTAAAAAATTTGGGATTGTAGAGTTTTGCAGAGATCCTGACTGGAATCAGTCTTAGTTTCACAGATGAGTGGAAGTAGGGATGGTGGTAAAGACTTACCTTACAGGAAAAAAGTTAAGCAATTACAAAAGTAGAGAGAGTCCTGGATAAGACGCTAAAAACACAGGTAACAAAAGGTTAAGTAATCAAATGGGACTACATCAAACTAAAGAGCTTCTGCATAGCAAAGGAAACAATCAATAAATTAAAAAGGCAACATACAGGGCTTCCCTGGTGGCGCAGTGGTTGAGAGTCTGCCTGCCAGTGCAGGGGACACGGGTTCGTGCCCAGGTCCGGGAAGATCCCACATGCCGCGGAGCGGCTGGGCCCGTGAGCCATGGCCGCTGAGCCTGCGCGTCCGGAGCCTGTGCTCCACAACGGGAGAGACCACAACAGTGAGAGGCCCGCATACCGCAAAAATAAAAAAAAATAAAATAAAATAAAAATAAAAAAAGGCAACATACAGAATGGGAGAAAATATTTACAAACCATGTATCTGATAAGGGATTAATATCCAAAATATATAAAGAACTCATACAACTCAATAGCAAAAAAGCAAATAATCCAGTCAAAGAATGGGCAAAGGACCTGAATAGACTTTTTTCTGAAGATGACAATAGGTACATGAAAATATGCTCAACACCAATAATCATCACGGAAATGCAAATCAAAACCGCAGTGAGATATATCATCTCATACCTGTTAAGATGGCCATTATCAAAAAGACAAGAGATAGCAAATGTTAGCAAGGATACAGAAAAGAGGGAACTTTTATACACCATTGGTGGGAATGTAAAATTATATAGCCATTATGGAAAACAGTATGGAGGTCCTCAAACAATTAAAACTTGAACTACCATATAATCCAGTAATCCCACTCTTCGGTATATATCCGAAAGAATTTAAATCAGTATCTTTAAGAGATATCTGCACACCTAATGTTCATACAGCATTATTCACAATAGCCAAGATATGAAAACAACCTAATTGTCCTTGGATGGATTAACTAATAAAGAAAATGTTACAGACACACAGACATACACACACACACACAGGAATATTATTGCATATTATTCAGCCATAAAAAAAGAAGAAAATTCTGCCATTTACTACAAGATGGATGAACAACATAAATGAATCTGGAGGGAACTACACTAAGTGAAATAAATCATACAGAGAAAGACACATACTGTATGGTAGCACATATATGTGGAATCTAAAAAAAAAAAAAGTTGATTTCATAGAAATGGGGAATGGAATGGTGGTTGCCAGAGACTGGGAGAGGGGGAACCAGGGTGATTTAGGTCAAAAGGCACAAATTTTCAGTTATAAGAAGAATAAGTTCTGAGGATCTAAGTACAGCATGGTGACTATAGTCAATAATACAGGATTGTATACTTGATAGTTGTTGAGAGTAGATCTTAAGCATTCTCACCACACACACATACACACAAGAGTTAACAAATGTTAACTGTGTGAGGTGATAGATGTGTTAATTATCTTGATCTTGGTAATCATTCTACAATGTATATGCACATCAAATCATCAAATCATCATGTTGTGCACTTTCAGTGTATACAATTATATTTGTCAATTACTCCTCAACAAGGTTTTAAAAAAGGGAAGAGTAATATATCCCCAAAGCATTTTTTTTTTGGCTGTACTCTTTTTATTTTGATGGTTCTAAATCCCTAAGATGTGGAAGAAGCACATTCGGTGCATATTGAAGATACAAATTTCCACGTGCTTCTCCAGAGATTCCGGTGTAGTAGGTCTGGGGTAGGAAGCTGTATTTTAAACAAATTCTCAGGGCATTCTCTTATCTCTATTTGAGAAACTGCACTAGATCCTAGCCTCTCTCTCGCAGCAGTTTTTTAAAAACATATAGTTGATATACAACATTATGTTAGTTTCAGGTCATTTTAGAACAAAGAATGGGCCTTCAAATTCTGGTTTTATCACAGGTATCTCATGATGTTGAGCATGTTGATTGATATTTCTGGTCCTCAAACTTTCCCATTTATGAACTAAGAGGGCCAGTCTATGTACTTTACAGAGAAATGTGGAGAAATAGGAGATGTGAAACTGACTCATGGTTTTCAAAGAAAACAAAATTAAAGCCACCCAAGATAGAAACCCATCAATTCATAACCCTACTGAATTAGAGCACCTCTAAATTGATAATTTCATATACAATAGAAAACATTCTTATAGCTTATAAATAAAAGGTATATTTCAAAACAAGAAAAATGTTTTAAATGCAACATAATCAAAGGGCAGGCATTTTTTGTATAAGACACTGTATAGGGCTTCCCTGGTGGCGCAGTGGTTGAGAGTCCGCCTGCCGATGCAGGGGATATGGGTTCATGCCCCGGTCCGGGAGGATCCTACATGCAGCGGAGGGGCTGGGCCAGTGAGCCATGGCCGCTGAGCCTGCGTGTCCGGAGGCTATGCTCCGCAGCCCCGGGGAGAGGCCGCAGCAGCGAGTAGGCCCGCGTACCGCAAAAAAAAAAAAAGACACTGTATAGAAAATTTTAGAAACGATTCATTTGAAAATGTTCCCAGGCTGCCATTTTATTTCAAGATAAAACACTGATCCAAAAATTGGTTACGAGAAATATTTTGAAAGCATGTCAGCAATGCTAAAATTAGCTCATGCCTGGTCAACCTCTTTTTTTTTTTTTTTTGCTGTACGCGGGCCTCTCACTGTTGTGGCCTCTCCCGTTGCGGAGCACAGGCTGCAGACGCGCAGGCTCAGCGGCCATGGCTCACGGGCCCAGCTGCTCCGCGGCATGTGGGATCTTCCCGGACCGGGGCATGAACCCGCATCCCCGGCATCGGCAGGCGGACTCTCAACCACTGCACCACCAGGGAAGCCCTGGTCAACCTCTTTTAAATGTCTATGTGGAAACATCACCCAGAATGAGAGAGGACCTCCTCTGGTCTTTCCTTACTGCCATTAACCCTGTACCTCCTCTTACGTATAACAATATAGTCAGATCCCAGAGGAAGAAAAAGTAGAGTTGCAACCCAGATTCTCAACACAGACAAATGAGCAAACAACCGTTAACAGTACCCACTCCACCCTAAATCTCTACCTCTTCCTCCAGAAGCTTCTGAGTGTCTAGCTAAATTTCTACATGGCAGAATAACAGAAATCAGTATGTACAAATGTGCCCACTGAAGTGACAGAACAAACATCCCATCTTTACTGACATCACTACCAAGTACTGAGTGTCTAGGTCCTATAATATTCAGTATACACACATTATTCTATTTAATCCAAAATTAGCTCTGTCTCTTATTATATTTCTGGTTTCCTTGGCTACCAATTAGTAACTTCTGTCCTTAGCTATGCTGTTGCTGATACCTAGAGAATTTCTGGTCTCCTAGCACTGGTGTTAGCCTCATATAACTTGACTTTTACCCTCAAAAAAATCCAAGGTGAAGAAAAAAGCAGATATGTAAATTAACTGGTGTGATACATTTATATATATATATATATATATATATATATAAAACATCTTTATTGGACTATAACTGCTTTACAATGTTGTGTTAGTTTCTGCTGTATAAGAAGGTGAATCTGCTACATGTATACATATATCCCAATATCCCCACCCTCTTGCATCTCCATCCCAACCTCCCTATCCCACTCCTCTAGGTGGTCACAAAGCATGAGCTGATCTCCCTGTGCTATGTGGCTGCTTCCCACTAGCTATTTTACAATTGGCAGTGCATATATGTCAATGCCACTCTCTCACTTTGTCTCAGCTTAGACTTCCCCCTCCCCGTGCCCTCAAGTCCATTCTCTATGTCTGCGTCTTTACTCCTGTCCTGCCCCAGAGTTCTTCAGAACCATTTTTTTTTTAGATTCCATATATATGTGTTACCATACGGTATTTGTTTTTCTCTTTCTGATTTACTTCACTCTGTATGACAGACTCTAGGTCCATCCACCTCACTACAATAACTCAATTTCATTTCTTTTTATGGCTGAGTAATATTCCATTGTATATATGTGCCACATCTTCTTTATCCAGTCATCTGTTAATGGACACTTAGGTTGCTTCCATGTCCTGGCTATTGTACATAGTGCTGCAATGAACATTGTGGTACATGACTCTTTTTGAATTATGGTTTTCTCAGGGTATATGCCCAGTAGTGGGATTGCTGGGTCATATGGTAGTACTATTTGTAGTTTTTTAAGGAACCTCCATACAGTTCTCCATAATGGCCGTATCAATTTACATTCCCACCAACAGTGCAAGAGGGTTCCCTTTTCTCCACACCCTCTCCAGCATTTATTGTTTCTAGATTTTTTGATGATGGCCATTCTGAACTGGTGTGAGGTGAAACCTCATTGTAGTTTTGATTTGCATTTCTCTAATAATTAGTGATGCTGAGCAGCTTTTCATGTGCTTCTTGGCCACCTGTATGTCTTCTTTGGAGAAATGTCTATTTAGGTCTTCTGTCCATTTTTGGATTAGGTTGTTTGTTTTTTTGATATTGAGCTGCATGAACTGCTTGTATACTTTGGAGATTAATCCTTTGTCAGCTGCTTCACTTGCAAATATTTTCTCCCATTCTGAAGGTTGTCTTTTCATCTTGTGTATGGTTTCCTTTGCTGTGCAAAAGCTTTTAAGTTCCATTAGGTCCCATTTGTTTATTTTTGTTTTTATTTCCATTTCTCTTGGAGATGGGTCAAAAAGGATCTTGCTGTGATTTATGTCATAGAGTGTTGTGCCTATGTTTTCCTCTAAGAGTTTTATAGTGTCTGGCCTTACATTTAGGTCTTTATTCCATTTTCAGTTTATTTTTGTGTATGGTGTTAGGGAGTGTTCTCATTTCATTCTTTTACATGTAGCTGTCCAGTTTTCCCAGCACCACTTATTGAAGAGGCTGTCTTTTCTCCATTGTATATTCTTGACTCCTTTATCAAAGGTAAGATGACCATATGTGTGTGGGTTTTACTCTGGGCTTTCTATCCTGTTCCACTGATCTATATTTATGTTTTTGTGCCCATACCATACTGTCTTGATTACTGTAGTTTTGTATTATAGTCTGAAGTCAGGAAGCCTGATTTCTCCAACTCCATTTTTCTTTCTCAAGATTCTTTGGCTATTTGGGATCATTTGTGTTTCCATACAAATTGTGGAATTTTTTGTTCTAGTTCTGTGAAAAATGCCATTGGTGGTTTGATAGGGATTGCATTGAATCTGTAGATTGCTTTGTGTAGTATAGTCATTTTCACAATGTTGATTCTTCCAACAAAAGAACATGGTATATCTCTCCATCTGTTTGTATCATCTTTAATTTCTTTCATCAGTGTCTTACAGTTTTCTGCATACAGGTCTTTTGTCTCCTAAGGTAGGCTTATTCCTAGGTATTTTTTTTTCTTTTCGTTGTTATAGTAAATGGGAGTGTTTCCTTAATTTCTCTTTCAGATTTTTTGTTGTTACTGTATAGGAATGCAAGAGATTTCTGTGCATTCATTTTGTATCCTGCTACTTTACCAAATTCATTGATTAGCTCTAGTAGTTTTCTGGTGGCATCTTTAGGATTCTCTGTATATAGTATCATGTCATCTGCAAACAGTGACAGTTTTACTTCTTCTTTTCCATTTTGGATTCCTTTTATTTCTTTTTCTTCTCTGATTACTGGGGTTAAAACTTCCAAAACTATGTTGAATAACAGTGGTGAGAGTGGGCAACCTTGTCTTGTTCCTGATCTTGGTGGAAATGGTTTAAGTTTTTCACCCTTGACAACGATGTTGGCTGTGGGTTTGTCATATATGGCCTTTATTATGTTGAGGTAAGTTCCCTGTATGCCTACTTTCTGGAGGGTTTTTATCATAAATGGGTATTGAATTTTGTCAAAAGCTTTTTCTGCATCTATTGAGATGATCATATGGTTTTTCTCCTTCAATTTGTTAATATGGTGTATCACCTTGATTGATTTGCGTGTATTGAAGAATCCTTGCATTCCTGGGATAAACCCCACTTGACCATGTTGTATTATCCTTTTAATGTGCTGTTGGATTCTGTTTGCTACTATTTTGTTGAGGATTTCTGCATCTATGTTCATCAGTGATATTGGCTTGTAGTTTTCTTTTTTTTTGACATCTTTGTCTGGCTTTGGTATCCAGGTGATGGTGGCCTCATAGAATTAGTCTGGGAGTGTTCCTCCCTCTGCTATGTATTTGGAAGAGTTTGAGAAGGATAGGTGTTAGTTCTTCTCTAAATGTTTGATAGAATTCACCTGTGAAGCCATCTGGCCCAGGGCTTTTGTTTGTTGGAAGATTTTTAATCACAGTTTCAATTTCAGTGCTTGTGATTGGTCTGTTTATATTTTCTATTACTTCCTGGTTTAGTTTCAGAAGGTTGTGCTTTTCTAGGAACTTGTCCATTTCTTCCAGGTTGTCCATTTTATTGGCATATAATTGCTTGTAGTAATCTCTCATGATCCTTTGCATTCCTGCAGTGTCAGTTTTTACTTCTCCTTTTTCCTTTCTAATTCTGTTGATTTGAATCTTCTCCCTTTTTTTCTTGATGAGTCTGGCTCATGGTTTATCAATTTTGTTTATCTTCTCAAAGAACCAGGTTTTAGTTTTATTGATCTTTGCTATTGTTTCCTTCATTTCTTTTTCATTTTTTTCTGATCTGATTTTTATTTCTTTCCTTCTGCTAACTTTGGGGTTTTTTTTGTTCTTCTTTCTTTAATTGCTTTAGGTGTAAGATTCAGTTGTTTATTTGAGAGTTTTCTTGTTTCCTGAGGTAGGATTTTATTACTATAAACTCCTTCTTAGAACTGCTTTTGCTGCATCCCATAGGTTTTGGGTCATCGTGTTTTCATTGTCATTTTTTTCTCAGTATTTTTTGATTTCCTCTTTGATTTTTTCATCAATCTCCTAGTTATTTAGTAGCGTATTGTTTAGCCTCCATGTGTTTGTATTTTTTACAGTTTTTTTCCTGTAATTGATATCTAGTTTCATAGCATTGTGGTTGGAAAAGATACTTGATATGATTTCAGTTTTCTTAAATTTACCAAGGCTTGATTTGGGACACAAGATATGATCTATCCTGGAGAATGTTCCATGAGCACTTGAGAAGACAGTGTATTCTGTTGTGTTTGGATGGAATGTCCTATAAGTATTGATTAAGTCCATCTTGTTTAATGTGTCATTTAAAGTTTGTGTTTCCTTATTTGTTTTCATTTTGGATGATCTGTCCATTGGTGGAAGTGGGATACTAGTATTGTGTTACTGTCATTTCCCCTTTTATGGCTGTTGGCATTATTTGCCTTATGTATTGAGGTGCTCCTATGTTGGGTGCGTAAGTATTTACAATAGTTATATACTCTTTTTGGATTGATCCCTTGATCATTATATAGTGTCCTTCTTTGTCTCTTTTAATAGTTTTTATTTTAAAGTCTATTTTGTCTGATAATGAGAATTGCTACTCCAGCTTTCTTTTGGTTTCCATTTGCATGGAATATCTTTTTCCATCCCTTCACTTTCAGTCTGTATGTGTCCCTAGGTCTGAAGTGGGTCTATTGTAGACAGCATATATATGGGTCTTGTTTTTGTATCCATTCAGCCAGTCTGTATCTTTTGGTTGGAGCATTTAAACCATTTACATTTAAGGTAATTATCAATATGTATGTTCCTATTACCATTTTCCTAATTGTTTTGGGTTTGTTTTTGTAGGTCTTTTCCTTCTCTTGTGTTTCCTGCCTGGAGAAGTTCCTTTAGCATTTCTTGTAAAGCTAGTTTGGTGGTGCTGAATTCTCTTAGCTTTTGCTTGTCTGTAAAGGTTTTAATTTCTCCATCAAATCCGAATGAGATCCTTGCTGGGTAGAGTAATCTTGGTTGTAGGTTTTTCCCTTTCATCACTTTAAATATGTCCTGCTACACCCTTCTGGCTCGCAGAGTTTCTGCTGAAAGATCAGCTGTTAACCTTATGGGGATTCCCTTGGATGTTATTTTTCCCTTGCTGCTTTTAACATTTTTTGTTTGTACTTAATTTTTTATAGTTTGATTCATGCCTGTCTTGGCATGTTTCTCCTTGGATGTATCCTGTACGGGACCCTCTGTGCTTCCTGAACTTCACTGACTATTTTCTTTCCCATATTAGGGAAGTTTTCAACTATAATCTCTTGAAATATTTTCTCAGTCCATTTTTCTTTTTCCTCTTCTTCTTCTGGGACCCCTATAATTTGAATGTTGGTACGTGCAATGTTGTCCCAGAGGTCTCTGAGACTGTACTCAATTCTTTTCATTCTTTTTTCTTTATTCTGCTCTGCAGTAGTTATTTCCACTATTTTATCTTCCAGGTCACTTATCTGTTCTTCTGCCTCAGTTATTCTGCTATTGATTCCTTCTAGAGAATTTTAAATTTCATTTATTGTGTTGTTCATCATTGCTTGTTTGCTCTTTAGTTCTTCTAGGTCCTTGTTAAATGTTTCTTGTATTTTCTCCATTCTATTTCCAAGATTTTGGATCATCTTTACTATCATTCCTCTGAGTTATTTTTCAGGTATACTGCCTATTTCCTCTTCATTTGTTTGGTCTGGTGGGTTTTTACCTTGCTCCTTCATCTGCTGTGTATTTCTCTGTCTTCTCATTTTGTTTAGTTTACTGTGTTTGGTTTCTCCTTTTCGCAGGCTGCAGGTTCCTGGTTCCCGATGTTTTTGGTGTCTGACCCCAGTGGGTAAGGTTGGCTCAGTGGGTTGTGTAGGCTTCCTGGTGGAGGGTACTTTTGCCTGTGTTCTGGTGGATGAGGCTGGATCTTGTCTTTCTTGTGGGCAGGACCACGTCTGGTGGTGTGTTTTGGGGTGTCTGTGAACTTATTATGATTTTAGGCAGCCTCTCTCCTAATGGGTGGGGCTGTGTTTATGTCTGCAAGTTGTTTGGCATGGGGTGCCCAGCCCTGGAGCTTGCTGGTCATTGAGTCGAGCTGAGTCTTAGTATTGAGATCGAGATCTCTGGGAGAGCTCTTGCTGATTGATATCACATGGGGCCGGGAGGACTCTGGTGGTCCAATGTCCTGATCTTAGCTCTCCCACCTCAGAGGCTCAAGACTGACCCCTGGCCAGAGCACCAAGACCCCATCAGCCACACGGGTTTTGGGACGTCTGAGGTCTTCTGTCAGCATTCAGTAGGTGTTCTGTGGGAGTCGTTCCACATGTAGATGTGTTTTTGATGTATCTGTGGGGACGAAGGTGGTCTCCACATCTTACTTCTCCGTCATCTTGAAGGTCCTCCTCAAGATATTTTAGACATGCCCATCCTTTGGGGCCACCAACGTAGGTGAAAGTTAAGGTGGAGTCTGAGTACCTGAAATCAGGCAGGGCAGGGTCATGGCAGGGCCAGGTGTGCTCAAGGCGTGGGGGTGGTGTGATGCATTTTGATATGGGACACAAAAGAAGATTCAATGTGTCATAGGAACTCAGGAGAAGTTGCAACTTGCTTTACAAGTTAGAAGAAGCTTCACAGAGGAAAGTTTATAAAGAATGACTCCTTCTCCACTGATGCCTGAAATTCCAACATCATTCACTCAGCTGTGCACAGCAACCTGGAAAGAGTTTTAAGCAGGAGATCTTTAGTAGATATCTCCTCTCCTGCCTCCACCTCCTTCCCACTTTCCCATCTCCACCTCTTCATCTCACCACTTCTCAGGCTTAGCAGAAACCAGTGTGCACTTAGCAGATTTCTAGCACTGGCCACAGTTCCATTTCTATCAAATACAATATTGTTTTCTAGGGATGATAAGACAATCACTTATCATGCTGGTTGTGACAGTGGCCCCCTCTTAAGCTACTGGTGAGAAAATTTGGGGTCACTCCATTATTGAGTCATTGATTTTGAAATTCAGTTTCTTCTCTGGACATCTATTTTCATGGAGAGGAAAGTTGTTTAAGAAATACAGAAGGGCTTCAGCCCTTCTTTTTTCTTGTAGCACTCCCCAGCACATACTTCTTTTTTTTTCCCAGGCAGATGGTAATTTGTATAGTAGCTGATATAAAAGCAGCTTAACAGATGAAATCTATGGTCAAAGCCTGTGGACATCATCGAGGAGTTAATGAAATTTCTGTGCTTGGAACAGATTATTAGGCAACAGCTGAGATTGGAAAAAAGATTAAGCTACTGAATTGCTGGCAGAACCAGAGGAAGGAGTCTAAAGTCAGCATTCATCATGCCTCATAGAAGATGAACAATTCGGGAAACAGAATTGGGTGATTTGTTCTGAGCTATGAAGGCACTGTGCCTTGTCCTTCTCCGACCTAAATGGGTGGACATTGTTTCTCTTGCCCAGTGCATTCCATCACTCCCCCTGCTCAAAACCCTCCATAAGCACCCAGTCCTCATGCACTCATAACCTAGCATTCTGGAACCTCCAGGAGCCTCCCTGAAACCCCTTTCCACAGTATATCTATCTCATTGCTTTGCTACATAAAGTATCATTTTGGGGTCATCAGGCTGCTTTTACACAAGACGTTTTGCATAGACATTCACTGTGCTTTACTCACTGATCTCTATTTCCACATCTTTGTTTACACTATTGCCTCATCTAGAAACAATCCCTCCACACTTTATATTTAGCTACAAGATAAATAGTAAAATTGGGATTTTAATTTACCTTAAGGTAAATTTTAATTTACCTTAATTATAATAGGTAGAATTGTAAGAGTGCTTGCCTATGCGCTGCACTGCGGATGCTTGTGTGGAAACAAAGAAGACTCAGAAATGTTTTCTGCTCACAAGGAAACTAGAGTCTTAGAAGAACAATGACATAATCAGAAAAAGTCACTTTTCAGTGAACTCTTATGGTGTCTTAATAGCTTCCATTTATTGAGTGTTTACTAGGTGCCAAGCATTGTAGTAAATGACTTCCATGAACCATCATTTTTGTCACAAATGTTTTGTGAGGTAGGGCTGTAATTATTCCCACTTTACAGATGAGTAGATGCTCAGAAAGGTTGAGTAACTTGCCCAAAGTCAGTAAATAGCTAAGTAGAGATGCAAAGTGGAGTCTCTGACACCAAAATATGTATTCTTTCCACCATGTTGTGCTGAGGACTAATTTAGGTTTAGTGTACAGAATGAACTAGAGATGAGAGTAAGACTAAAAAAGGAGCACAGAGTTAAACTAAAATTCTATAACATTCTGAGTAAGAGTTAATGAGAATATAGATATGGGGGTGGCCTTTAGAATGGGGAAAAGTGACTAATATGCTAAAATAGACTCTTTAAGGATTATTGACTGCTTGGGTGCAGGGTGCAAAGAGAGAGCTGTCAGAGATAACACTAAGATCCAGTGAGGGTACAGTCAGCCCTCTGTATCTGTGGGTTCTGCATCCACAAATTCAGCCAACCAACGATCAAAAATATTCAGAAGAAAAAAATTCCAGAATGTTCCAAAAAGCAAAATTAGAATTTGCCACAGCCAGCAACTATTTACATAGCATTTACATTATATTTACAACTATTTACATAGCATTTACATTGTATTAGGTATAAGTAATCTAGAGATGATTTAAAGTAAATGGGAGGATTGCATAAGTTATATGCAAATACTCCATCATTTTATATAAGGGACTTTAGCATCTGTGGATTTTGATATCCATGGAGGTCCTGGAACCAGTCCCCCATGGATACCGAGGGGTGACTGTATATGCAGAGAAAGGAAAATCTCTTTGGAAGAAATGGTTTCCCTGTAACATAAACCCATTGGCCCAAACTTTCCTCTGGATAAAAGTCCTTCCTAGTCACTAAAAGAACAGTAATACCCACAAGAGTCTTTAATTCTTTAAGCTAATAAGCATCAGTCACCCTTCTTGTTTGTCACAGGTCAGGACTCTCCTGTCTCTTACTCCCACAAGACTTCTGCTTCTTCTCTAAGGCACAGGTAAGAAAGAATTAGAAGAGATTCAGAGGGAATGGTTCCTCTTCTTTCAATTCCAGCCACAGTGGAGTAAAGCCAAGTGGCCTGCACTTGATTTTTCATTTAACTTGTTTGTGCAGTAAAATGCTCTGGATGCAGATTAACTTCCCCCGCTCAATACTATCTAATTGATTCACCTCCCTTGAAGCAGAAGCTTGCAAGGCTTTTGATAAATAGATTGAAAGTCTTTCTTTGCTTCATAACTGCCTCCATAAGCAATACCTCAACTAGGACAAAGAATTCTAGGTACCCTCCATTTTTAAAAAAAGCACCAGCATTGGGGTTGGGGGAATAAGCAACTCCTCCTCAACTAGAAGTGCACTCATTTTATTGGGTAACTATAAAGGTTATGGGAGAGCTATTCCAGAGACAGTGCAGGGGATCACTGTGTGTTGAGCAGAGTATGGGCCAGAAACTGTGTTTGTAAAGCATACAGTATCTTGTATATCCATCAGGAGAATCTTATGAGATGCGTATTGCAATTCAAACTCTGGGGCTATAAAAACTGATGCACCGAGAAGTTAAGTAACTGGCCTGTGACAGCACAGTTAGAAAATGCTAGAGCTAAAATTCTCCCTCCTTGTCAACAGAGTTCCAGTACATTCCTCCTCTAAAAAAAAAATGAAACCCAACAGTTGTTAAATCAGGGAATTTAAAACTGAGAACAATGTCAAAAACAAATTGTGACAGGATGAATGCTGAACAGCCAAACTCAACTGCTCCTTCTCTGCTAAGAAATAGAAGCAGCTGAGGGAAGGGGGGAAAACCCTCTCTCCGGGGGTATGTGACAAAGAGGCACTGAAGTGTGAGATGTGAAAATGGAAGGGGTCTTTGATCACTGCACAAAGCAGTTATGCTCACAAGAAAGGATGCTGGAGCAATCAGCTGCTGTCCCTGGTCCCAGGATCAGGCAGCAGCCTCAGGGCCTGTCTCCAGTACAAAGGCAAACACCAGATTTCCTCTCCGAACCTGACTGTGTACCTCCTATTTGATCACCAAATGGATGTACCTCCTGCAAAGAGAAAAGGCATCTTGTAGACTTTGCTCACAGTTGTTCTGCTCATTCTCAGGTCCATTTTCCATCTTTTCCTGCTGTGTTTCTTCCATAGTTGTGTGTCTACTCAAATGCACATGTTGTACTGCACTAACTCACAGGCCATTATACACATGAGTGTGTACTGAGAAAGTTGCATACATTGGGAATCTCCCCTTCATTCTTTTTGCCATTTATCAACACTCATTCATCAGTACTACTGGATACCCAATGCACTGTTATATGCAGTCTAAAACATGGCCTTCACCTTCAAGATGTTCACAGACTAGTGTGGACTGAAAAAAATGCACAACCTAAAAGTTGAGAATTCTGTTTTATTCGGTGGACAAAACTGAGGACTTAAGCCTAGAAGACAGCCTCTCAGATAGCTCTGAGGCACTGCTCCCAAGAGGTAAGGGAGTAACCAGGATACATAGGCGTTTTGCAACAAAAACCAGGTAGTTGGAACATCAAAAGATTACTGTTAATTAAAGAAAACCAGACATCTTAAGTTAATGAATTTAGCTCTTTTCTATGTATGGGAAGATGCAAGAGTCTGAGCTCATTGAAATCACTCCTTTGATATGCACCTTAACTGTCTAGGGCCAGGTTTTGTTCTTTCCCAACCTGAATCCCCTCAGGGTGCACAGTCTGGTGGCTGCAGTGGCTGACGGCTTGATGGCCACAACATCCTTTGTCTCCTGATATGGCAGGTGACATTCTTAGTTCACACTAGTAAGAGAAGATGTGAAAATATCGGCTACGATGTTGTATAATATTGGGGATGAGTGTGGTATTTTAGATGGTCTAAAGAAGGAGGATCCACAGTGAGTGACAGAATTAGAAGAACAAATAACTTTAGTAATGATAACATTTACAGGGCATTTGATTCTTTCTAGGCATTGCTATCAAACACTTTCCAGGCCTTGGCAATAGAATGGTGAACAAGTCAGACTAGACTCCTGCTCTGATGGGGTGGGGGAGACACACAGTAAACAGGCACTCAAATATATAAGATAATGTCCGATAGCAATTCAGGCTACAAGGGAAATAAAACAGGACAATGTGGCATTGAGTTGCTCAGGAATGAGAACACTGAATGATGCGGTCAGAGAAGCTCCCCTGAAAGGTTGATATTCTAGTTAAGATTTAAATAAGAAAAGGAGGCAGAGTAAAATTGACTGTCGCATCGAAAAGTCATGAGAAAAGACCTCGGGCCAAAAATATCTCATAATGATGCCTTAGATCCCACTATTGTTCATTGACTTCATGTGGCAGACAGGAAAATTCAACTTTCAGATCTCCTACTGCAGGATGGCTTAGCAGAATGATGTCCCCAGCTACTGCCCTATGGATCCGCCATGCTTCCCATGGACAGATCCTAGCCAGTGACTGAGCACAATAAGGGTATTATACAAGGTCCATGCTAGTGAGACAGGGACTAATCAGACGGATGACCATGGCTCAAGGTCTTCCTCTTGACCTGGATAAATCTTTCCTGGAACCATGCTGCAATGTGAAACTCCCGTCACTCCAGTCTTCCTTTCTTTTCTTTCTCTTTCCTGAGGAATCAGACCTGTATCACCGTCTGAAGGCTCTGTTGTTTCCTGCTCCCTTCCCCAGTAAACCTCTTAATCATTCCTTCTAGGCTTCTACTTCTCAGTAGACACCCAAAACCACAGCTATGAGTAGGAGTTACCCAGTAGATATTCTGCCTTGGGAGAAACAAACTAGAAAAAGACAAGGTAAGTGTTAAAGACTGCAGTATAATGTGTACAAATGAATAGTAATATGTATTTAGATAAAAAGAATAAAAGTACCAGGGGAGAAGAATGATTGTGGGATCAAGAGACTAAGTAAGAAGTAAAATCCAGAATCAGGCAGCCCATGGTTAGAAACTAGGCGGAGGTGAGAGGCTCACAATAGCGTCTTGAGCTCAGAATTCAGTGGAAGACTTGGGTGCCAGAGACTGACTTTGTTAAGGTCAACTTCCCTAATGAATTGAAAGTGTTACTCTGAATATGCTGCTTAAGTACATGAGAACTGGAAAAAAATTCTGCCTAACATTTCTTGTACTCTCATTTTCAGCATGAAGTTCTCCTGCAACATCTTTTAGCCCACATCCCTTATTTTGCGGCGTAAACTCAGTGAGATCCTAAATCTCCTTTAGTCTTACCCTCAATTGATGCATGGGGTTTAGGCAACTCTAATAGTTGGCTGATGATTGATGCTCAATACATAAGACTTAAAAGACACTGTAGGTACTGATAGGTTGAGTAATGCCAAAATCTAGAAAACGATTCGAATTTAAAGGTGGAGGTTGCATGTCATAACATAAAGTCTCCAAAGTAAAAGACAATCCAAGATTGCACTGACAAGCCTTTTAAAAATTATTATCTTCTGGTAATCTTCCCTCTGGGGAACAACAACAGATGTAGGTTGTTTTGGTAATGGTGGTGAGGTAAGAGGTCAGGGAGAGGGAGCTGTATGGAAGAAGGGCTTTATTATGTATATAAGGCTTAGTCACAATATATTTTTGGACCAAACTGCAAGTTGTCCAGAGCAGGGGTCCCCAACCCCCGGGCCACGGACTGGTACCAGTCTGTGGCCTGTTAGGAACCTGGGCCGCACAGCAGGAGGTTGAGTGGTGGGCGAGTGAGCAAAGCTTCATGTGCCGCTCCCCCTCGCTCCCATAGCTCCCCACTGCTCCCCATCGCTCCCCACCGCTCCCATCGCTCCCCACCACTCCCCATAGCTCCCATCGCTCCCCACTGCTCCCCATCACTCCCATCGCTCCCCACCACTCCCCATCGCTCCCATTGCTCCCCATCACTCCCATCGCTCCCCACTGAACCCCACCACTCCCCATCGCTCCCCATCGTTCCCCACCACTCCCCATCACTCCCAATCGCTCGCATTACTGCCTGAACCATCCCCTCACCACCCCGGCCATGGAAAAATTGTCTTCCATGAAACTGGTCCCTGGTGCCAAAAACGTTGTGAATCGCTGGTCCAGAGTCTTGCTTCATGATGTCATGGTCATAATGACATGACTAAAATAACCTAATATTCTGACAACCAGAATAGTTTCGTCTTTTCTGAAGGATCAAGGGACTGCAATTATGAGGGGTGGGGCTAGGTTCTGACATCAGTAATTGACATGATAATGGGGGAAAAAAAAAACTGAGGACAAAATGAAAACTCACCAGGCAGGCAGGTATTCCATGAAAAGTATGTTGAGAAGACACAGGAAGATAACTGAATTCAGGCCTCAGTTAAGAAGTGATGTACAGAGATCCAGGTAGCCGGTTCACACCAGGGATGAGATCCTGCAGAATCAAAAATGAGATACTTATTTTCTAAGGCAAGCCCTTTGAATATCCTAGTATATGATACACTATAGAGAAGTTGTAATTACAATGACAATTTCAAACATATTACAAGGTTATGTGATAATAATTAAAGAAGAAAATTAAAACAAAAATATAAGTTAGTAAATAAAAAAGAAACATAAGAGAGCAATAAGTGAGTAAAAGTGATAGAAATGTCATGCACACATGAAAATTACCAGATCGCGATTAACTGAGAAACGGATACAGCTAAAGACACTCTCTAAACTCCAAGTAAAGGATAAGGCAACAGTCACCAATAACAATAACAAGACATCGCTTATGCAATGTCTCTAAAGTGCATACAGAGTTGACAACAATAAAGAACATCCCAACAATAATGGAGGCTGGGTGAACATAGGTGGAATAAATAAGAGTATTATATACTCATTGGCTTCTAACTCTCGTGACATAAAAACCTAAGACAGAAGTTGTGTACCATATTAACAGAATAAGAAAGGAGGACTTTTCCTAGAAAAGAGATATAGTGGTTGGAACTTATGAAGTTGTTGAGAGAAAAGGGTTAATGGTAATTAGAAGTAAAGGGTGAAAAGCCTTCCACCCCATTTTATATCTTCCAGGTAGTTATTTCATTTTTGTATTATTCCCTTTCCCATTGAAAACCAATTGTTGGGAATATCTTTCTTGATGGGTATAATTATGTAACTGTTCTGGAAAGTTTCTCTACCTCTTTCTCATAAATACTGAAAAGAATGAGAATTTCCCCTCAGTCCCATATGGCTACCATTTTTCTGATTTTTTCCTTGAGGCTTTATTCTTGTCTGTTATGTTCCAAAGACTCTCCCTGAAGCACTGGTCCCTCTTAAGCAGTCCAACTTTCCTTCATGATTTATAGTGGGAGCTTTTGTTTCTCTATAAAAATGTACCCCACAGCACACTGGTGTACAGCAAGCCCATCCCAGGTGAATCACCAGATGCTGATTTCAAATTCCTTTTGGCTACAACCGCAGAGAAAGATCACGAGGTGATGCTTGTCTGACGGAGCTCGGGGCAGAGAGGTTTGTGCAATGCTCACCTCTTGCTACCAGTAAGAGGTAAGAAGTGCAATAAAGCAGCAGACCAGCAAAAGAGAATGATCAGGCATTTACTGAAACATTTGAGTATTAAGTCTCAAGATTGTAAGAAAGTTCTACAGAGCTGTAAAGTTCTCCTCAAATAGCAAAACAGTGCCAAAGGGTGACCAGGTGAATGGTGTAATAACTGTGGATGCTTTTACAGAAAGAATCTGTGAGTCATTGTTATGCCACGGTAGTGATAATGTTGTAATTGTTGCTGACTTGTTTAGTGTTGTTTTGAGTCCTTTTGTGCCTTCAAGTGAGACAACAGAAATTCTAGTATCTGAATGTGTGCTGCCAACCACAAATGTTTCTCACCACTGCTGTGTAGATTTGACCAGACTTGTGTGTTCATCACGACTGTCATTCATGTAAGCAGGAAGGTGCATGCATGGCTGAGTGTCTGCAAATGACATTTTCTGACTGGGGAAACTAGAAAATGAGAAAATTGAGTATGTTATTACCATTAGAGGCTTTGTGGGCTAGAGGCTGCAATAAACCATTTACGTAATTGAAAAGAATTCTGAGAATATGCCCAAATCACTGGGAGAGAGCCCTGGGACCAAATGGCAGAATCTGCTTTGATGATAAGATGGCAAGTGGTGGCAATTGTGCTGTGTGCTTACCATGGACTAAACGTTTCTAAGAGAACTTCCATTTATTCCAATGCTTCTATGACCTTCCCACAAACTTATACAACCAGGTGGCCCTTAAATTAGACTATGATAGTCATAGTATCACCATGAGAAACTGCAAATTTCATTCTACCTCATTCTGTAATATGTCCTCCCCTCAGTCTTGTTTCCAGACAATAGCTCAGTGTGAATTTTTGGTTCTAGCCAGACTGACCTCCTTCACATTGGCAATACCATCCTTCATATACTTAAGACACCATGCTAAGACATTATGTAAATCATCACTAATCCTCAAAACAGCACATGTATAGATATTATATTATTATCACAATTTTATAAGCAGAGTCTCTGCTTATAAAAGACTTTATAAGTCTTTTATAAGTATATAAGTATACTTATAAAGTATACTTATATATACTTATAAGTATACTTATAAGTCTTTTATAAGTATATAAGACTTATAAAGTCTTATATAAGACTTTATAAGTCTCTGCTTATAAAAGACTTTATAAGTCTCTGAGACACAGAGAAGTTATGTAACACAGCAAAGGTCACATGGATAATTCAAGTCACAAAACTTGAATTCAAAATGGTATAGTCCGAAGCCTGGACTTTTTCCTTTTCACTAGCCCATGAGTCTCTCCTCCCAAAGATCTTGTTTTCAAAAAGATAATAGGTTTGTTTGTATATTTTGATTTAATTTTGGATTCCTAACCATTTTCCTCAGGAGTTTCCAGAGAAATAATAATTTTCCAGGTCTTGGGAATGGTGGGGCTTGGGTGATTGAGTAAGGGCCCCAGTCTAAAAGACACTGGGGAATTGAGCAGTTTATTCAGTTCCCCTGTAATTATGAGGGTATACGGCAGAGGCCTAGTTACTGGAATTAGTATAAGGTTAAGGATCACTCAGTTGCAAGAAAGTATTCTAGGTAGAATAATTTATGCATATATATGGAGAAAAAATATCACAGCCTACACAGGGTTGACTATGTTTACCATGGCAGGGAGCAGGGATGCCTTCTGCTAAGGTATGTATGTAATATTAGGACAACAGTAGAGTGAACTGGTGTCTGTGTTTGATGCTTTAATCCTGTGGAAAAAAAAAAGGCCAGACAACCATGTTTCGCATTTTGTTGAAAACATTTTGCAAACCTCCAGATAAAGAACATGGTGATAAAGAGACTTATTTTGAGGTTTGTTTTCTTGGAAGAAGATAGTGAAAGATGGGAGAAGAAGGAGATATTTAGAAAGAGGGATTCGAGCAGAAGCATCATGACAATTGAGTCCCTGAAAAGATGGGAAAGCCAGAACAGGCCTCCAGGGGAAGTTTCTGGAGCTTTTCCAACACCATTCCTTTCTCTAGCCATCAAGTGATGGAGATTTGTTGAACATGACACCTGGCTGCTCTGCATTATGGATCTGAATGGAGAGACAAAAGAGAGAGCTAATTGTTTCCCATGCATTCAAGTTTAATTTGGTGCACTTTTAATTAGGGCTCTGATGGGACTGGGAATCATTTCCTTCTGCACAGGCAGCTCCTGACAGCAGGTGACTGTGTAGAGGAAAGGGATTATTACAGAAGCCACTCAGGTCACGTTGGCATCAACATAGCAGTTGCAGAGGATGTACTGGGAAATGTCGACCCTGATGTCAACAGTGACCCATTCAAGATGAAAAGCACTCAGCAGGATGTGGTGCATCAGGGCTTAGCCAACATGGAAAAGCTGGTTTCAGAACTGGTAGAAGAAGGTCACAAATAAAATCATCTCTAAGGAAGAAAAAAAGTAACTTTTATTGAGCAACTTTTATGTGGCATAGGAGCATGGAGCCATTGACTATAAGTTCTTTCAACACTCATAATTATCATTCCTGCTTGACACCCTTTTTACAACGGTGGAAGTTAAGGTCGAGTAGTGATAAGGGACTTTCCCCAAGTTTACACAATTAGTAATGACTAAAGTCAGGCATCCGACTCAATTCTGTTCCACCCCCAGGTCCATATTCCATTCCTTGTCCTCTCAGTTCCCTACCCCAATCCCTAACACATCCCATCCTTTCTGGCCTCTACAGTAATCATAAAGATCTACTGTCACTTACAGAGAAAAAAATGAGTAAGTGTGAGTTTGGTGTGAGTAAGTTATCAATGTCATTTATTTGTAGATATTAATTAATTTTGTAATAATTTAATAATTCAATTTGAATTTAAATTTTGGATTCAATTTATCACATATTTGCACAGCAGCACTGGTAAATAAGACAGGTCCCTTCTCTAATAGCTAACAACCTACGATATGTGTTATAATCATGGATTTGTGGAACATCCATAGGCAACGCCTTGTCCAACCCTTTTCCCCAAAATTGAAATGGTCTCCTCCAATATGAACTAATATATACTAGTTTAAAACTAATCTGGTAATATACAAAAGTCTCAAATCGTAATTTGGCCATTATGACTCTCAAAAGTCCTACTAAAGCAGTGCCTGTCAGTGACGACTTTTATCAGATTGTGCTTATTCATTTAAATCTCACTAACGTGTGCAGCACCCCCAGTGGAACAGTTTGATGCATCAATCAAGTAGGTAAGTGTTTAGCTTTAAGTCCAAACACTTATTGGTACATCTGTCTCCACATTCCTTTCAGTGTCTTGAGTGTTCTTCTATAAGGAAGAAGAATGCAGCCCAAATGATTTCTCTCTTTCTCTGAAGTACAACAGGGAATCCTGCTAAACTCCTTCTCCAACGTCATGCCTAGGCTACTTCGCTCCCTAACCTGGGTCCTTGTTTTTAATCCTTGCTCCCCTTTCAACTAATCTCTTTACAGAAGAACAAATATTATATTTAAGTATTTTTCCTTGTAAAACAAAAGATTCAAAAAAACCACAAAACAAATATAGAGGTTAATGGATTATTGTAAGACAAACGCACTTGAAACCATTACCAAGGACAAAAGTAGAATTTCGCCATCCAGCTCAGAAGTCCCTCTCTGCGTCTGGCTGTTTCTAACTCAAATATCTCACTCAACCAAAAGCAGCCACTCTCCTGACTTTTATAGTAATCTTTTGTGTGTGTGTGTGTGTGTGTGTGTGTGTGTGTGTGTGTGTGTGTGTGTGTGTGTGTTTAATGTTTTGTCATCAGATTTCCTTGATTAGTGTTGCCTATAATCTATAACCACAATGACCACTTCTTCCCTTTCTTTCTTTTACAATTTATCTGTTGAATAGCCCAAAGACTTTAACTTGTAGAGTTTCCCACAGCCTGGCTTTTGTTTATTACACATCCATGGTACAGGTCACCCATTCTTTCACCCTTCATTTTGGCAGCTGGATCCAGAGCCCAGGTCACACTCATGTTCAATCTCTTTGGCAAAACTAGAAGTGGTGGTGTGTGCTTTCGTCAGGAGACACATCACCCCCGCTATTTCTCTTTTTGAGAAGTTCTCAGCTGTTTCAGCTCAGTGTCTGGATCCATTAATTCATTAGGAGTTGCCAAATGTTGATATTCAAATTCTTTCTTTTCTGTCTTTATTGAACAGTTGGTGTACTTTTGTAAAGAGATGCTTGCTTGTCTACTGTGTGGTTAGCCAGTGGTAGAGTTCATAGGGGACCTGTAGAGACAGGTAGGATAAACATTTGAATTTTTCCCTTTAATTACCAGTTTTCTAGATAAAGATTTGGTGCCCTATTATGGCCAAATGTGACCAATTACATTTTGTCGTTGTTTTGTTTTGCTTTAAATGTCACCCAGAACTCATGGATTTAAACGTATTTGATAGTTTTCAATTAACTGCAATTACTATTCATTTTGAAGCTCAGTCGCCTCTTGTTTGGCAGTGAGGTCCTCCTTATGATGAGTCTTGAGTCTATCTGACATGCCTTCAGTGATCTTTGACTGCTTCCTAGATACCCAGAATGGCAAGATATTCTAGGTTCATCTTGAACATTTCCTGCCCCAGACCTGGTCGTAGCCATTTCTCCAAGAAGTCTTGCTATATGTTTTTTGTTGTTGTTGTTTTTCTTTAAATGAAATGTGATATTTCAAGTACATTCTCTGAGCTTATCACTACTGGTCTGGTCATTGGTAATGTCTCTTCTTTAGACAAAACTTGAAGATAAAAAAGGTATAGGTATAGATACAAAGATGTCGATATATATAGACATAGATGTAGAAAAATGCTGCTGGTAATTTCAAGTCTAATTTAGAACTATAGGCCTTTTTGTTTGAGTGCTTGTTTCTTTGTAAAAGTGCTACTTCCTCTGTGTAACATCTGCATCACTCCTCTTGCACAGCAAGAATTATGGTCTTTGAGGATACATAAAATAATATAATTAAAATAATTCATATACTTTCATTTACTTATCCCACATTATCTACACAATGTTCTTAGAATAACAATACTAATACCACCACCACTAAGGGTAAAAAAAGTCACATTTTTTTCCCTTGTTATCTCCACCTCCTCAATTTTTATTTTTTTATTATTATTATTTTTTTTGCGGTACGCGGGCCTCTCACCGTTGTGGCCTCTCCCGCTGTGGAGCACAGGCTCCAGACGCGCAGGCTCAGCGGCCATGGCTCACGGGCCCAGCCGCTCCACGGCATATGGGATATTCCCAGACCGGGGCACGAACCCGTGTCCCCTGCATCGGCAGGTGGACTCTCAACCACTGTGCCACCAGGGAAGCCCCACCTCCTCAATTTTTAGTTATTTATTTTTTAATTTTTAAAAATTGTTTTCCCAAATAAAATTTATTACCTAATAGTATACATATATAAAATTATTTTCAGGTTTAAACAATTGTTTTTTCTTTATTATTTTTCACAATAGATCTTTGTTGGTTATCTATTTTAAGTATAGCAGTGTGCACATGCAATTTGAAACTCCCAATCTATCCCTCCCCTCCTGCCCTTCCCCCCTGGAAACCATAAGCTCATTCTCTAAGTCTGTGAGCATAACAATTTTTATTTTTATGCTCTCATTATCTGAGCATATAGCTATTGCATACTATATCCATTGTTCTAAACCTCATATAATTTTAAGTCTATAAGTAACTATAGTTGACTCTTGAATAAAGTGGGGGTAATGGGGGCCAACCCTCTGCACAGTTGAAAATCTTAGAGTTAGCCCTCCCTTACTTGAGCTCTGCATCTGTGGATTCAACCAACCATGGATTGTGTAATTCTACAGTATTTACTAACGAAAAAAATCCACATATAAGTGGACCTACACAGTTGAAAACCATGTTGTTCAAAGGTCAACTGTATATGTTTTATGTTCTACACCAGTAATATCAATGTGTTTCCAATTATTTTGGTCTTCAGAAGTTCATTCTCTAGTAGATTCTTTAAGAAGAGCTCATCAGAACAGTATTTCCTTGATTCTTGCATGTTGATAACAGTTCACACTCTTTATATGTGAGAGTCAATTTTGCTGGATAACAATTCTTAGCTCACTTTTTCTACCTTCAAATATGAAATACGATACTCTATTTTCTTCTGACATAAAGCATTGTTGTTGGAAGTCTGAAGATGACTTTTCTTTTTCCCTTATAAGTCACTTGATATCTTTGCCTAGATGTTCAAAGGATTTTTCTTATTGAAAGTCTAGTAATTTTATATGTCTTCGTATGGTCTTCCTGGGTCAATATCCTCAAGTATGTAATTGCTAGTGAATAATTCAGTGCTGATTACCTGCTCAAGCTCTGTTAGTCTTGCCATAGACTCCTTGTCTTCATCTGACCAAAATCCCTTCAACTGCTGTTCTCAAACTGACATGCTGTATTTCTTCTAATGAATATCTTGACTGTTTTGGGTTTTGATTCTTTGTTGTTTGCCTCTGTTTTCTGCCACACAGATGTTGATATTAGACAGGTCCTATGGATTCTGGCAATTTGCTTGTAGTTTTGTGTTCCTGGAAATATCCTGTCACCTACTTTTGTTGTAAATATAATCCAGTGGTTTTTGGTTTCCCTATCTAGTTTCTTTGTTTTAGATGATGATTGAGAGAGAATACAAGACTATGCTACTACTACCATCTTCTTAGAACCCTCCGAAGTAATTTTTTAACACTAAACAAATTATGTAAATTTTTGTCTAACACCCTCCTATGACTTCCCAATTCATTTATAATAAAATTACAATTTATTAACCTAGCCTATAAATTATTATATGTCCACTATTTACCCTCCCAGCCTTATCTATTTCACTCTCCTTCCTTAGTAGGTTCTGGGACTTTCTCCTCTAGACACTTTGCATTCTCCTTGTATGTTCTTCCTTCTGATTTTCATGGTTGCTTCTCTCATTTTATTAAAATTTCAGCTTACATTTCTAAAAGATCCTCTCAATCCTTACAACCTAAAGAAGACACCGTAAGTCACCATCTGTGACATTACCTACAGTAATCATTTACTTAGCACTTAACCACTAACTAATATTGTTTTACTTTACGTATTCATTTCTGTGTCAATTCAAGAGTCAGCAAACTATAGCCTGAAAGTCATATCTGGCTGGCCACTAGGTTTTATACATAAAGCTTTATTGGAACCCAGCCATTTATTTTTTCTCTATGACTGCTTCTGCACTTTATAATAGTTGCATGAGAGAACATATGGCTATCAAAGCATAAAATATTTACTGTCCGGTCATTTACAGAAAAAAGTTTTCCAACCTTCTTGTTAGGTCATTGTTTATTTCCTCCCACTAGAATGTAAGTTCCATAGTAACTTGAGTGTTGCCAGTATTTTCACTACTTTATCCTCATCAAGATTAGTAGCTAGCATATGGTAAGTAATCTCTAAATATTTGTGAATGACTAAACCCTGATCTTACATTGTCAGTATCATTTTTAGGCTATCAGATAGTCGTGTTTTTTTTAATAGGTTATTAATACCTTAGCGATTATTATAATTCAATTCACCACCCAAATAGGCAGATGACAAAATTGAAACTAGACCCTTCAAGGCAATGATTCTAAGGGAATTTACATTTTGGCAGTGATTAGCAAATACACAAATACATACATGTTTGAGAGCACACCAGCTCTGAATACAAGATAACTATTTACAACTCCATTTTACTCCTAACTGGTTATGTGTGTTGGTTACTTCACTTCTCTGTGTCTCTATTTATTAATCTGTAAAACAGAGTTAATGAAATATCTACATTAAAGAATTATAATGAATATTAAATAGGAAGAGTGTCCAGCCCATAGTAAGAATTCCACATATATTAGATGATGGAGAGAATGAGATGATGATGATCATGATTGTGATCATGATGACAACTATGGTAAAAAAAAAAAAGGAGGTTGAGGAGGGGGAAGGGAAGAAAACAGAAGAGGAGAAAGAGAAATTGATAATGTGGGTAAAAATAAACTCAATAAATTCAACTTATTGAGCTTATACTATGTTTCAGGCACTATGATCTCTGGTTTCCATAGACTGCATAATTTAATTCTTCCAAGAGCCTTTTGAGGAGAGCACATGAATATCCCAATATTACAAATAAGGAAACCATACCTTAGGCTAAATTATGTGGAAAGGGCCTCCAAAGCCTTAGTTCTTGACCTATGTAGACTTCTCCTTCCATATCTAAATATATCCCTAAAGATCTATCCACTTCTTGTTTAAAATGTGACAGGCATAGGTTTTTGCCAGCAGGAGTCTTCCACCTAACCTTCCCAACACAGTTTAAAAATGCCCAGTTTCATATTTTGCCATCTGAAAATACTGCTTTGAATTCCAAAATCATCCTTGTCTCCTTCCCTGGAAATTCTCATTTAGTCTCCCAACCATAGCCAGCTGTCAGAAGAAATGAACTGGAGAGAGTGATTTCCACTGAGGTGCTCACAATGAAACCTGTTTAATTGCTATTAATTCTCTGCTCAGATATAAGCTCTTGTAAGTTTGGATTTTGTAACTCCAAACTTGTTGGCATAGGAAAGGTGCCAACCTAGTGGCAGAGAACATCAATTCAGTTGCTCTGTAGTAAAAAGAATATTGACTGCTCAGAGCCAGGAATAGCTGTAATCTCCCTTCTCTCAGGACTCCCAACTCCTGCCTTGCACTTGGTAAAGTGAGGAAGTTCATTAGTAGTAATAGCAGTAGGAGTATTAGAAGTGGTAGTAATAGAAGTATTGGTAGTAACAGAAGTAGTAATAGTAGTAGAAGTTGTGATATGAATTGACTACTTAGATGCCAGGAAGTGCGCTAAGCACATTACATCATGATCTAATTATCCTTCACAGTCATTTTATGAGAAAGTGATATACTACCCTATTTTATAAATAGAAACATGGAGTTAAGACTAATTAAAAGACTCATCTAAGGTCACATTGTTATTAAATCACTGGGCCTGACCCCATATTAAATGTTGTCAGATTTTGAATCTTTTTTTTTAATCATTATGCAATATTTTCTTAGAAATTCATACAAACATACAGTCATTTCTAATGTCATATTCTAATCTGAAGTGTAGATAACATCCCATTTTACAGATGGGAGAATTTAGAATCATCAAGAGTGTGTGTTTTTTCCCACAACCCATCAGCACCATGATATTTGTTTTATGCTGTACACCCAAATACTCACATTATAGATCAGAATGTCTATCGTTTGATCAAAGACCCCACCATAAGCTATTACTCACCCCATACACACACCCAAATCACTGACCAAATCTGTTAAACAGTGTGTTGGTAAATAATTCATAACTGGCTCTTTGGCATGGGGGTAGGGTGGAGTGGGCCCTGATTTCTCACATTTACCAATTTGCGTGTTGTAAATACTCCCACTATAGCTGATTTTATGTCATTGATGTGACATTATCCGAACAGAGTCACAAGGAGGTGCTAACAATAGGCTTGTGTACATTGGTATAAGCAATATGTATCCTCCTCCTCCTCACCATCTTCTCTCCTTTCTATCATACACCCATATTCTTAGAATGTAAGAATCTTTACTTGTAGGTTTAACCTAGAAAATACTCCAAGCCCACACTCAGTGAAGACACCAATGTGAAATATACTGTGATGCATGATCATAAAGGAGTACTTGCAGCACATGTTTCCCACCTCCTAGATGCTGTATCTTTTTAAACACCAATAAGAAAACTGGTACTTGCATTTGTAATGGATTGAATGTTTGTGTCCCCCTAAAGTTCCTATGTTGAAACCATAACCCTCAGAGGACCTGTATTTGGAGATGGGGCCTCTAAGGAGGTAACTAAGGTTAAATGAGGTCATAAAGATGGAGTCCTGATCCAATAGGATTAGTGTCCTTATTAGAAGAGACACCAGTGCTCGCTCACGTGCCCTCTCTCTCCATGCACATACTTGAGAAAAGGCATGTGAGGACACAGCGAGAACGCAGCTGTCTACAAGTCAGAAAGAGAGCTCTTGCCGGGAATGGAATTTACCAGCACCTTGACCATTGGCTTCAAGTCTCCAGAACTGTGAGGAAATAAATGTCTGTTGTTTCAGCCACCCAATCTGTGGTATTTTGTTATGGAAGCTCTAGCAGACAAATACAACATCTGACAACATCATTATGTTATCAAACAAGTCTCTTATTTCCTTTGAGACACATGTCAAAGAAAGGATTGAACTAAAATATTTACAGGATGTTTTCTTGATTTAATTTTCATGATCTTGTGTTTCTTGGTTGCCATTTGCCTTTTCTAGTTCTGGTCTTTTTAGGGAGAGTTGGGCTTCTAACACAAATGCTCCAAGCTGTCTTGAGTCCTAATAACAATATGCTAGAGTAATCATAATTACGTTATTTTAAATATAGAGTGAAACATTTATAAATGCAAAAATAAATTCCTAAGAGGGTCATAATACCTGGTCTCTGATAAGGGAGACTGGAGTTGGAACTTCCCACTGTTGGTTGTGGACCTGTATCAGGGCAGGTGCATTATAATCACCTGGGATAACTTATTAAAATATAGATTCTGTGGTGAACTACACAACTACAAACCTAAAAAGTTTATGAGGCCATTTTTCATTATTAGTGTGAAACAGCTATACAGTAGCAATAGCATAAAGCTGGGGAGTATAAACAGAAACTGATAATGGACATAGAGTTAGGAGAGCTATGTTATAGTTTGAGCTCACAACCAAATAGTTCATAATCTTGGCTAAGCCATTACCTTTCTCTGGGTCTCAATTTCCCCATCTGTAAAATCAATGAGCTGAGTTAGATGATCTTTAATCTACCATCTATCCCTAAACACTTTAACTACCTTGTGATTAATATAAGGATATTAGACACTTTTTCAATGTCAAGGTGAAAAATAGTTTAGCAGGGTATGGATTAGTGGAGATGTTTCAAGCACAACAAATCATAGCATATTGACAACCCTGTCTTCTAGCTAATCTTAAATCTGGCCTGGGCTTAATATCCACTAACCTTTCTGTTCAAAGAGAATATCTGGGCTCATGCATTATTCCCACCCTGAATCCTATAACAAGATACCCTCTTGTTTGCGTGAGTAAAAAGTCAATTGAGAAGTCAAGTGAGGTGACTTTCAGTGTATGATCCAGCACCCCAATGGACTTCTCTTATTTCATGGTAAGAGCCTTTAAGAAATTCTCTAGATTTGGGGGGATGTTATATATGTTTGTCAAGCGTTTCCAAAAGGTTAAGAAATGTCTCTTTATTAAAAGAACTCAGTACAATGACTGGCACATAGTAAGCAGTCAGTGAACTTTTGTAAATGCAGTGGATGAATCTTTCTTGGTTGTTAATTTTACTACTCCCAAGAACTATATAATTCCTGGAACCATAAGGAGAGGCATGGGTAGAATGGAAGTACCATAGAATCTCTCAGGTTTGTCGTAAAACTCAAATAAGGAGATGACGTTTTGCAAACTATAAAACCTTGGTTAAATAAAATTTAGGTGATGTGGTTACATATGTTTTCCTCTGAGAATGTTCTCCCTTTCTTCTTTACCTTGCTAGACAATGGTCAGAATTTAGTACCTAAAAATATTAATAGCTTGAAACATTGATTGCAATGCTGAGCAAGTGAATATTAGAAGCTCAATACCTTGAAAAAAAGAAAATTAAATAAATTTTCATCAAGGTGCAATGGTTTAGACCAGCTGAGCTCTAAAGACATAAATTCAAGTATGAAATCTAGCCAAGCAATGTCAGGAGGTGAATCAAAGCATCATAAGCAGAGAACATGAGGACTTCACCTCAGTCTTTTATTCAGGGTTGAGAGGCTACATGCTCATAAGTGGATGTTTGTGTGTGTGTTTACATTTTCCAACTCCATACAGTATTTGTATAGCTCTTTGAAATAAAGTGCTGTTTACAGAGAAAAGAAAATTCTCTTCTGAGAAATTTATTTGAAATTAGGATTTCTATCTTTATAATTACTTTACAGGTATTGACACTTTTTGCTCCTGCAGAAGTCTGTATACCATTGACTATTTCTATAAATCAATGGAAAATAGATTTTGCCAATGTTGAGTACAGAGCATGTCTTGTGTTTGTGTGGTTAAGTCTTTGATCACAGATATAATCTTAGATTATTAATTCATACACTATTGAAAAAAAAAAAACTAGGGTAAGCAGTTTTCCTCAAATTCATTACCAACGAGATAAGGGCTCCTCAAGCTCTAATAGGTCTTTGAGCCTCTTCACTCCTACTGAGTGTTGTAACTGCTTTTATTTCCACAAGGTTTCACGGGCTTCCTTGAAATCCCCTGGAGCCTAGTCATGATTGTGTGGGATAATGGGATAACCAGGAGTTCATAAGCCTTGCTGTTTTTTGTCAGATAGCTGGGTTAACTGAGTCCTTTCTGAATGTGCTCAGTTACCTCAAAACTGAGCAGCTTGGATAAGGTTGGAAGTTTCAAACACTGGTATGAGGACTGACTATATCAAAATCACCTTTAAAATTGTCTTTAAAATATAGACTCCACTAAATGAATTATCATATCCTGGCTTGAATCCTGGAACAGAAAAAGAACATTAATGGAAAAACTGGTGAAATCTGAATAAAGTCTATAGTTTAGTTAATAGCAATATACCAGTCTTAATTTCTTAGTTTTGTAAACTGTACCATGGTTATATAAAATTAGGAGAAGCTGAGGTGAAGGGTATCGGAGTACACTCTAAACTAGCTACACAACATTTTTGTAGACCTAAAATTATGAAAAAATAAGTTTATTAAAAATACAGAATCCATGTTCCTATATCAAAATGAGTATGGGGCTTCCCTGGTGGTGCAGTGGTTGAGAGTCCGCCTGCCGATGCAGGGGACACGAGTTCATGCCCCGGTCCGGGAAGATCCCACATGCCGCGGAGCGGCTAGGCCCGTGAGCCATGGCCGCTGAGCCTGCGCGTCCCGAGCCTGTGCTCCGCAACGGGAGAGGCCACAACAGTGAGAGGCCCGTGTACCGCAAAAAACAAACAAACAAACAAAAAAAACGAGTATGAAGCCGAAGAATCTATTTTTGAAAGAAAAAAAAAAATACCCCAAAAAACCTTATGTAATTAAGTACAGCCAGAGATAGGACTCATGGATGGGAGATGGAGGAGCCCTCCCAATCCTAAAGAATGCTATTAATTCACGGGTCACCTGGATCAGGTGTTTGTATGATCTACGCCACTGGAAGTGAACTTTGGCCTTGCGTTAGAATCTCAGGGGAGAATTTTCAAACTCTAGATTCCATGACTCCCTAAATCTATTAAATCACAATCTCAGGGGGTGGGACCCTGGTCTATATAGTTTCCTAAAAATATCCCTAAGTAATTCTGACATACAAGCAGAATTGACAGTTACTAAAATGCAAGTTTCATTTAAGGGATAAAAAGAAGATTCAGACAATCAACTACTATAGTAACAGCAATGCCCATGAATGCAAGTACATAAACAGCTGCAACTAGAAAGTGAGTAAAGTGTAACTCTCTATTTCCAGAATATCTCAAGTTCTCTGGGATTCTGTGGAAATACTTTTATTTAATACCCACATAAAAATGGCTCAGACTGTTGGAATTCCAGCATCTCTTTCATCACTCCCAACAATATTTCTATGATTTGTTTTGGGTTGTGGTGATGAGGAAGTTTGTGGTGGGCTGTGCTACTACCAGCTTCTTCAAGGACAAGTTTTGACCCTCATTCCTAGCACCTGTATGTTCAGGATCAAGATCAGGGAACCCAAATAAGTAGTCACACTTGGTGCACAAAGGGCTCAATATTTTTGTGTATAATCTGGGTGAAGCAAAGCAATTCAATTCTATTTCCCTTACTCTCATATACTGGCTTTGCCCAAGTCTGCAAATGGAATTTACCCCAGTACTTATGTTGGCCTCTGTTCCTTTGTGGGTGCTGATGGCTTCATGTATGCTAAAGGTTTATGCTTTCCCTTTTAAATCAGAGGAAATAATTCCACCCATCTTTCAAAGCTTCATTAAATTCCTACTCTGTCTGTTAGACATTTCCTGGCATCCCCCTTCTTCCTCTTTTCCAAACTGCAGCATTATATGTGGTACTACGTAATTAAGCAATTAAGTACACTCTGACATGTTGTTGTTCTCTGCCCTTACACTTGTGCCAGGAGGCAGTGAGACATGGTGGAGAGACGGAAATCATCATAGCCATTTAAAACCAGGTAAATGCAATCTGTACCTGAGCCTTTTGTTGTCCTCCTGATAATTAAGAGACACTAACACTTATTTAAAAATGCTATTGTTTAAATAGTAAAGCATATATAAAAGTGTCTAGTGTATGATTCGGGGCTACTCAATAATTATCAGTTTTTAATTTATTTATTTCCTCATTTATATTTCTTCACTCAGTGCTGCATAAGTGCTAAATTTACAATAGTACCTAATATCTGTGGAAAACTTTACAGCTCCTAAACTCATAAAGCAATCTGGTGAAATATGTATCCAAGCTCCATTTTACAAATGGGAAAGGTGGTGAGGTCCTAAAAGGTTAAACTACCTTCCACAGGCCACAACATTGATGGGGAAGTCTGCTAACACAGCCTGGACCTTGTGGCTCCAATGCCAGGACTCCCTCCAGGGTATTACATTAAATATTTTGTAAATTGATTAAAATAATTCATTCATCCAAAAGTAAAGGATTACCATCTATGTGCCAAGACCTCAGCTAAGCATTCAGGATATAGTAATGAATGAGACCAACATAATCTGTGTCCTCGTGGAATTTAGAGACCAGCAACTGGGACAATGACTCATCAAGTTTAGAGCAAACGGACCATCTGTTTTGGTGCCGAACGCTTTCTTGCTAACTCCTATACTGTGGAGGATTATTATAAGAGTGATGGGTTAACCAGAGGCAGCCACACTTCTAATATCTGTGGCCCTCCTAATCAGTAATACACACTGACAGTATTGATGGCAGGACTAAAATGAACTCACTCTTCTGTCCATCAAACCTGCAATCTTGTCCTCATTAGCACATGTCAGAAACTTCCAGAAGCTAAGCACTATAACAAGAAAGATTGCTACAATTATTAGAAATAATAATCATTAGTGTAGCCTCTTCTTTACAAGAGAGAAAGACCTTCTTGTACAGAGAGAAAGACCTTCTCTCACATAGTCTTACCGTTCCCTTGGGCAAAAGTGCATCTCGACCTAGAAATGTCCTCACTTGTGGTTGGTGTCTTGTCACAATAGGGCTCTAAAAGACCCTCAGCAATGGGTGTCATGAACAGCCTGTCTCTACTGCCATAGTATTCGGCTATTGGTTGTGTTTGTGTTGAAATGACTTTCAGATGGAGGTATGAATCTGCCTCTCCTCAACCCTATGTATGCCCCAGATTGGGGACATTTGCTCTTCCACTGAGAGTCATGGCTAATGTGAAGCCAACAGAGCCAGCTTTCCACCACTCTGCTAGTCCAAGATTCAGTAATTCTAATATAGGATTTCTCTAGATACCTACCTTCAAGCACTTGCTACTTCTCTCATTGGCCCATTTTCCCTAGCTTCCACCAGCTTAGAGCTGTATATGTTCTGGGAGCAGGATGTTTGTGGAAATACTCCCTACCTTTAAAAAACACTAACACTGCATCCAAATTTTGTCCTTTTTATAACCTAGCTTTTTTTTTCTTTCTTTCCCTTAAAGAGGAGTGTCCCTCAGGACATCTAGTCTACCATGTTGCTGTAAGACAAGAGCTGGGCAAATCCCCTGCCCTTTTAGGGTCTCAGTAACCCCAAGAGGAAAATTATAGGATTTAATGGTATCTCATATTTCCGAGATTATTTGACTAATAGTAACAATGGAAGAAGTAATGATGAAAACACAGTTTAGCAGTTACGGTAAGAAAATAAATTTTGATAATTTAGAAGTTGCCTCAGGGAATAGAAGATACCCTGGAGATCATTCTCAATAATTTTTTTGCACTGTTGCTCTGGTTAATTAAAGGACTTTACCATGTTTTGCTGTATGTGATTCGTCTCCTCTAAGCGCGCTTTTCAATTTGAGTTTACGTGTAGCAGCTTGTTTGTGAATTAATCCTACAATTACCATATAAAGAAAAACAAACACACACACAAACAAAAATAGCTAGCAATGATTGTAATAGTGTACCAGCCTCAATTTTCATTTTACAAGGCTTGAATTCTTAAAATTTTTGATTCCCAGTACTGTTTAGACTCAAAGTATATCCCATATCTATGTACATGTCTATGACTGATTTTGTAAATTGGTCCAGTTTGACCAAATAGTTTAAGATGAAAGCTTGAGAATTTAAGATAGACACAGGGTTCAACTCTTAAGCCATTATGGAATATTGGGTGTTTTTTGGTTAAATTTGCCATCAAGTGGTGATTGTGTACCTATCAGAGACCGAAAGAAAACATAATCTAGGTTGGGGTTGGGGTATACTCTTGAAACCAAATATTACAGAAAGTGGATTAAGGATAATTAGGTGGGCCCATCACAAGACACTAAGCAGCAATAAAACCTGTTTACCCAGCTGAGTCAGTGCCATAACAGAATAGAGTCCCCGGAGGTCAATGAGCATAACCGTTCAATCAGCCCACTTGGAGTGATGTCACATAAATGGGCCCTGCACAGCAGGCGTGCTCAGCACCACGCTGAGATGGAGCAAAGTAATCATTTTGTATACCATTGGGCTCTTTCCATCAATGTTTCCCCATAATGCCCATCCTGGCCAGTGAGGCTCAGGGAACCAGGAATCATGTGTGAGACACCGACAGGTGGAGACTGAGCCCACCCAGTAGAGGGGGTCCTCAGGTGCCATGGATGGCACCATTCTGTTGACCCAACCTGCACTAAAAATGCAATTGGGATGGAAGCTGAATAAGTACAATGATTTGTATTCCTAGCCCATTTCTCACTTTTGACTTGCAAACTTGCACCCTAGAACCTTATATGCGACACAGATAAAATTAAACTAATACTCTTCTGTCCCATACCTGGTTTTGCTCCTGCGTTCCCTGGCACAGCAAATGACAGGCCCATCCACCTTGTTTCAGATCTAACCTCTACCCTTTTCTTCACTATGTAAGCTTCAGGAGGAAAGGGAATCCATCTATTCTATGTACCATCTTACCTCAGGAAATCTAAGGAAATATTCATGGAATGAATGATTAATCAGGATCCAAAAAATGAATGCAATATACATTTTCATTAAGAAAAAAAAAAGTTGAATCAGAAAAGACAAGCATCTGGGTTTTATCTGATAGAAATTACTCAAACCAAAGAAGAAATAAGCCTCTTCTGTCAATGTATTAGTTTCCTATTGCTGCTGTAATAAATTACCACAAACTTAGTGGCTGAAGACAACATGTTTTATTATCTCATACTTCTGGAGGTCAGAAATCTGAAATGAGTTTCACTGGGCTAAGTGCAAAGCGCTGGCAGGGCTGCATTCCTTTCTGGAGTCTCTGAGGGAGAATCCATTTGATTGCTTTCTGGTTTCTAGAGGACGCCCACATCCTGTGGCCCGTGACACTCTTCCACCTTCAAAGCCAGCAATGGACAGTCAAGCCTTTCCATGCTGCCGTCTCTCTGGTTGTGATCCTTCCGACTCCCTCATCCCCCATTTAAGGATCCTTGTGATTACATTGAGCCCACTGGAATAATCCAGGATAATCTTTTTACCTTAGGGTCAACTGATCAGCAACCTTAATCGCAACTGTAATCAAAATCTCCCTTTGCCATAACATAGTCACACATTCTGGAGATGAGGAGAGGGACATAGTTTGTACGGCCATTTTTCTGACTACCAGAGCAGAATAGACTGATAAACACAAATTTCACAGTGTCATATGAGAAGAAATTATCCTGATCATGAAACGGCTTGATGAAATCCGTGTCCTCCATAAGCCCTCCTCCCATCTTGGCATGTTGAAGTGAAACCCATTCTTCGAGGGTTACCTTAAATGCCACCTCCTCTGTGACTGGCCTTGTGGGTATCTGTGTCTTCCTCCTTGAATTTCCACTGGATTTTATTTATATAGCGAGTCACTTTAAATCTTGTATAATGGATAGATCTACTTGCATAATGTATCTTTTCTCATTGAATGTAAGCTTCTAGAAGGCAACATTTATTTCTGAACCAATATTAATATGCAATTTCTTCATAACACTCATGATTTTGGGAAGACACTCCACTTCCTGGGGTCTCAGTTTCCCCATAAATTTGTCAAATTTCCTCACAACAAACATTAAGCACAAGCACGCATGGCTCATGGGGGCTGCTCAATGAATGTTATCTCTCTTCCCCACATATGTGTGTGATAAACTGACATATATTTTTGTGAGGAAATATTCTAGGACAAGGAGTTTGCACCTATACATTTTTTCCTAAATGACTGTGAGTTCTGCATGTGCAGGGACCCCCTTCTATGTTCATTGCCATGTTTCTGGTCCCCAAGTTCCACTTAACAATAAATATTTGCTGAAATAATGAATAATTCTTAGTACAATAGATAAGAACATTTCTCTGTCTTCCAGGGGTGTGTTCGCCTAAGTATATATCTTGTCACAGATATTCCTGGTTCATCTGACTCAGTCCATATTCCTAAACCATCCACTCCCATATACAAAATAAACCGTGACAAAGTTAAAAATCTTTGCTTAGCTAAAGCTTTTGACTTTTTCAATCTGCTTTCCTCCTGCTGCCACTACCCCTCCCTGCAGACAACCACTTTTCTCCCCTTATGGGAAGGAAAAGACAAAAAAGAAGTGTAATTCCTAAAATGAATAATTGATATTTCTTCAGAGCGATCTACCCTATTCTACTTGTTCTCTTAATTTACTCAGTTTATACCATCTGATGACAGAAGCCCATTGTTTTGCTGAAACATTAACTTCACAAAGTCATTTCACTCCCATCTGCAGCACTAAAATTAATGATTCCCTCTGCAACATCTGTTTAATTAACTATCGGCACCATAGAAGAGGCGTCCAAATACCCCAGCGACTAAATCAGGCTCAAATTAGGGAAATACAATGTTCAATTGTATCAGGGAGAAGCCGAGTTTATCCTTCCGAGCACTGGCATTCATTAGCTAGAAGCCAACCCATGCATCTTCATAATGAAGTAGTGTCAACAGTGCTTGGCTGTACAGTTCTCATTTAGGGGCTGCACAGGTCTCTCCTGTCATGCTCACTTTGGGGAGTTCGAAAGAGGGTCTTAGAGAGCCCCAGAGGTAGCACATCATTCCATCATCTTTGTTCCTGGGAAGAGCCATGGAGCTTCAACTGGGCATGTGTAGGCTGAGGGATTCTGGGAAACAGTGGTAATGGAGACATCTGTGAGTCATTTCTGTTAGTAGGGGTCCACCTTCCCTGAATCATGTTAGTAATATTTGCATACTTATTTGCATTGATCTACATAAGCAGAAAACTTGTCTGGCCTCTTCAGATGCACTGGAAAATCTCTATAGTTCATAAATTTGAGAGATCTTTGTTGAACAAAGATCTGCAAAGAACCTACTATGTTCAAAGCATTGTACTAGGCACCAGAGAAAGGCAAATTAGAGACACATCCCGCTCACCGATAATTTGCACCAGATAGAATACACTCTAACCATTAGCATAAACCTGTGTGTTCTCATCTGTGCATATAGAAATAATAGCAACTAGAACTGCTCTAGTTGTGGGAGTTAGAGTGAACTGGATATCATCCCTACCCTCACACAGTTTGTAAGTTTGTGTACCCACACACACACCAACTGGAGTACCAATTTGAATACAAAGAATAAAGCAAGCAATGTATCAGGAGAAACAGCGATCGACAATTATAACTGTACAGAAGGGGTGGACAGTCCTATTTAATTTTGGGAGTGGTGTAAAAGAAAGAGTCCAAGGAGCAGATGTCCCATTAGCTGGTTTTTTGAAGGATGATAGGATTTGCATATTTAGCTAAATGGAGAAAAGGCAATTTAGAGGTACAGCAAGACAGAAAACTGTTGCAGAATCCGGGAGCAGTGAGTCATCTAGTTCTGTGGATGGCTTTAAAGGATGCCTGCAGAGAAAAGTCTTTACTTTCTATTGCCCTCCTAGTCTCTGGCCCAAAGCTGGCGTTAAGAAATGAGAGCTCCCTGGGCAGTAGTGAAGGAGATCCTTACTGAGCTACAGGTGCCTGCTCTCTTTGTTCTTTGAGTTTGCCACACTGTGCGGACATGAGCACCTGGTCTCCCTACCTGAGCCTGACATTTTGAACAATCATCTGTCTGACTGGGCTTCTCTCTCAGACTGTGGCCACCACCATGCCTCACTTTAGCTTTACACTAAACTTTGACTTTAAGTACAGACTAACTAGTTGGTTCTTGACACTCATTTTCAGGATCTCCCTGACTATAATTAACATGTAAATCTCTCTTAAGTTATAGTATTCAGATTTAGATGCAATTATTTCCACGCTGTTCAACCAACACCAAAGACTATGTATGATAAACACTACTTAAACATTGATTAATTCAGTCTGGGTTCATTTTGTACACCAGAGGAAGACTCACTGAAAGCAGAACTTGAAGTGTGGATGGGGAAAAAGTCTTCTTGGCCAACTACCAAGCCGGGGTCAGAAGCAAACAAGGTCAGTGAAGGAGAGATTGCAACAGCTGGAAATTGAAGTTCAGGCTCTAACACCCTCTGGAAACATACCAGTCCATTGCACAGATTACCCAAGATGCAGGCATGTGTTTGACTCGACACCAGCAAGACACAAATCTGATGGCTGATTCAACAAATTTTCCACTTTGTAGGGTTTTTTTGTTGCTATGGTGACAAATGTGGTGTGAAATTGCAAGTTGGCAAACTGTACGGTGAGGGAGCTCCTGAAAGCAAGGGCCCGGCAAAGCCAAAGACATGAGAGGAGCTGAGGAAACAGAACAGGGTCAGAATGCACCAAGAAATCATTGAGCTTCCCCACAGGAGCATCCTCATGACTTTCCCTTCCACGACTGCTGCTAAGTCTGCAGATCTAAGCAGCCATGTGAGGCAGAATATTAGATGCCAGATGCGCACATCTGTTAGTTGTCACATGCACGAAAGGAAGGAGGTCGTGCAAAGTTCTAAGTTTATTTTTTAAAGAATTTCTGAAGTCTGGCAACTTCTAGCAATGAAAAAGTCCTAATGAATTAACATAATTATATCAGTGTTGTTGCCTAGTTGTTGCCTGAAGGGGACAAGAGATCTTTTTCCTCCCTCCTTTTTTTGTTCTCTTGCTCTACAAACCATTGTGACTCATTGACTCAATAAATACATATTTAAATACATATTCTACCTAAATTGGTCAAGAAGCGGGGATCTTTGGTGGAAAGGCAACCGGGCTGTAATGTAACATCAACAGACCTGGACTCTAATTCTGCTTCTTCTGCTTAGTCATAGAATGTATTTGAGCAGCTGATCTAAGACTTTTTGTTTCATTTTAATCTGAAAAATGGTGGTAAAAAAAGTACTTACTTCATAAGGTTATTCTCATTATCAAAAGATATAAGGGTCATAATGCACTTAGTACAGTGTTTGTCATAAGGTAAGTACTCAATACATTTTAGTTATAAGGTTAGGATCAGCTAACTTCTAGTATGTGGGGTGTGGGCATTCACTTTTTTTTTTTTTAAGTGAAAATTAAGCCTCATTGTGATTAATGGGAAAAGAGTAAAAAGGGACTTTTTTTTTTTTTTTTTTTTTTACTTCTCATATGTAATGACAATGACTAACTGAACCTGTCTGGGGGTCTGACCCCAAAGTTGGGATGCCCCAGAGTTGGTGGTTCAGGCACAGATGATGAAAGGAAGTCCAGAGTGACAAACAAAAATAATCTCCAGCTTGGACAGTGATGGGACACAGGAGGGCAATCTAGAAAACATGTTAACATCAAGACCTAGGAGAATATTCAGGCAGGAAAACAGATGGAGCGTAACCTTGGAGACTCCAGAAGGCTTCCTTAGAGATTCAGATATGGAGGCAAATATTTGACATCAGGCTATCTGTCAACAGGAAAGTTTCAGAGCAAGTTCAGAGCAGGGTCCAGAGCAAGTTTCTAGAACCTGGATACAGAAGTTACAAAAGAAAGACATGACCTAACAGTGACAAATATGAATCTAGAGCAAAAAGGTAAGTACAGGGGAAAGGCATATTGCAACAGATTCTAAAAGGGAATAAATGTCTAACTATTGGAAATATTCCAGAAATGTTAAAAATACATTTGATCAGGAACTTAAACAATGAAATAAAAGCCATAGTTCTATTTTTATGAATTTGTGAAATACAGAAAAAAATAATCAAAGTAGAAAACCAAAACACAGAAAAACTATGAGTGTAATAATTGCAGTCTTAATATTTATCTACCACATCCAAGTACCTGTGTTTGTTTCCTTTCAAACTGGAGGGGTCTTTGTGGGGATTACAAAGCAATGACTATAATTTTGAGCATGTAAAAGACTGGTCTTAGAAGCCCATGTTTGGATCTTCATTGCATGGTTTGAGAATGAGGTGTTTTGGTTTCATTTGTGTTCTGGTCACTTGTATTGTTTCCCCCATAGCAAGAAATGGGGTCCCATAGAGGACCTTAATTATTGGTTTGTCAGTATTTGTGTAGGGAGGCTAGGGAGAGACAATGACAGAGAAAGACCACTGAGAAGCGGGAAGAACTCTGACACAAGTCCAAATATTCCTACTAGAGAGATTTTAGCCAGAAGATGAGGAGGTACTGGGTTCTCATATCACACTAAACTAAAGCACTGAATATAATGGATAACCTTAAAGAAGGTGGTTATCATCATAAGGCTTAAAAGTTGGTTTAGAAACAAACATTTGGGTCATTTGCATTTAAGATCAAGAACACAATTATCTTGAGCTATTGCTATAGGCAAGGTTTTCTGAGAAAACTTATAGATAATAGAAGTAAATTTTACTTAAAATATGCTCACTCAATACTTGCTAATTAATAATGAATGCAAAATGAATGATTTTTTTTGTATTAGCCTGCTCTTTAGACTAAATGGACACAAAGATACATTACAATCACTTCCAATTTGTATCTTAATTGCAGTTTCAATCATTTCAGCAGCTGAAACTACATACAGGAGAAGAAAAATGAACCAGTGAGATTTCACACCTTTTCTGTGATTGACAAGGTGTTCTGATATGGAGATGTGAAGATATTTAGTATGTGTTCTGTACATTGGTTTCATATAAATTTCCCATTTAAACTTCACTATTACCTTATCTAGTAGGCATTATTTTCTCTATTTTACAGATGGGAAAACAGAGCATGACTCCAATGTTACTTGGCTGCTAAATGGAAGTGCCAAATTTATGTTAATCCCAATCCTTTGCTCTTATTTAGTACGCAAGGCTATCTGAAGTGATAAAGTACTAAATGTCTGAGATTACTAAGTAACTGAATGACCCTAAAATTGGATTTTTTTTGGTTTTAAAAATTGTTTAATAAAATTATTAGAATTTTCCCATACTAACACTAGACTAGGAATTCAGATAACTGATCTGCTGTCAAAACTGAGGACCTCTGGGCTTCCCTGGTGGCGCAGTGGTTGAGAGTCTGCCTGCCGATGCAGGGGACACGGGTTTGTGCCCCGGTCCAGGAGGATCCCACATGCCGTGGAGCAGCTAGGTCCATGAGCCATGGCCGCTGAGCCTGCCCGTCCCGAGCCTGTGCTCCACAACGGGAGAGGCCACAACAGTGAGAGGCCTGCGTACCGCAAAAAAAAAAAAAAAACAAAAAAAAACTGAGGACCTCTGATAAATATAACAATCTCCACTGACCACACAGTTTCCCTATAAATCAGGACATGAGCTAGATAAATTCTAAGGCACAATCTTTGGTTTACAAGAAATAAGTACTTTGTAGACCTTGAGAAGCATCCTTTCCCCCGAAGGAACTCTGAGTTGAATTTGAAGCCATTTTGTGTGGGTCAATTTATGAAACCATAGATTACTCACATTCTGGTACTTGAAAGCCATTTGGCTGGTAATTGAACTACTCCATACATCTGCATCTCATGTCTTGCCATGATGTGTGTATTTTTTAAGGCTAGGCATCTTGTCAGCACTTCTCTTCCCTCTTATGGAATTTTGGGATTAATACACAGATAGATGCCTGTTCAATGAAATCTTGACTGCTCAATGGGCTATTTTTTGGAGTTTCATTAATCATGCTTTGCTTACTAAAAACTACATTTAACGTAATAAAATGGGAGCTATCTCATAATCCAGACTTCAGATATTCTAATTGGCCTTCTGTATTTGTCTGTTTGGGCTGCTATAACAAAGAGACCATAGATCTGGTGGCTTAAATTACAAAAATTTATTTTTCACAGTTCTGGAGTTAGGAAGTTCAAGATCAAGGCACTGGTAGATTTGGTGGCTAGTGAGGGCCTGCCTCCTGGCTCATGGACATCTCTCTGTGTCCTCACATGGTAGAAGCGGGCAAGAGAGCTCTCTGGGCTGTCTCTGATAAGGGCACTAATCCCATTCATGAAGGCTCCACCCTCATGACTTAATCATCTCCCAAAGATTCTACCTCCAAATAACATCACATTGGCTTCAAAGCATGAATCTGAAGGGCACACAGACATTCAGTCTATAGCACTTTCCTATAGATTATATGAATCAGCAAGAGCCATAAACCTGACTATATTTTTAATTATTCCAAAGTTCACCAAGCTATGCATGAGTTCGTCTATACCAGGGATGACGAATATGTGGTACACTGGCATCCTCTCTCTCATCTGTTGCTGAAGGTGGTTATTTTTAATCAATCATAGTACAGACACATTACCACACTTTTTAGACCTCAGTAAAGAACCACAAGATTCTCCCTATCTATTGATTAAAGATGGTACATAAACTGAACTGTACTTACCTTTTCTAGGCTTTCAGAAAAAAAATGTTAATAACCCACATCAGACCAGGGCCACGATATTGGACCAGAAATTCTTTTTTTCTTAGGGGTCAATATCAATAAGCATTAAGAATCAGAGGGCATCAGCCTCTCATCTCTTCCGAAGAACTCTACGAAATATGGGGGAAGTCAAAGTGAAGAATGTACAGGAGCTGGGTAGCTGTCCATAGCTTGATATTTGCTATTGGTCTCGTTTAAGCCGTTAGGAGCATTTTTCTTTCTGGTGGGAATTATAAACCTGGCACATACCAGGAGAGTCATAATCCCCTCTGGTATCTTTAATCAGTCATGACTAGTATATCTACCATACATTCTCCAAGTTTAAAACAGAATAAAGTCACGTAATAATCTTTCTCCCAGCAGCCAGACTGCCTTTCAGCACAATGACCCACACTCTATGGCTGTATTAACAGATACGATCTCTTCTTTAATGGAGCTCAGCCATGGGGATTAGCTACCTGTAATGCAGTTTGGGCTGTCAAGCACTCTACCAAACTGCTAACACATTACAAGTTATAGGCATCAATTCTTTCTAAGTGAAAAGGCATTTCACATTCAAAACACTTCAAACCTAATAATGGGAAATTATCATGATGGATCCCCTTCAGCTGCCAAAAGGTAAAGAATGGAGAGAAAAAAGACAGGCACCCAATCAAAAAATTCATATCAATTCTTCTTGATCTACCTGGGGCAGATTAAACTCAAGTAGTGGATAACCTGTCAAAAAGATTGCAGAAGCTCAGCTGTGGATCAGAAGTGTTTCTGTTTGATGGGAAGAGGCAAATCCTAATAGGATAGGGATAGAGTCCAATGGCTAGAGTCAGAGTGGCCTAGGCAGTCCAGGAAGACCAGGTAACATGCATCATATTTAATTTCCCTCACGTTCAGTGTTACACTGGGACATTAAAAACACTCGGCGAATCTGACCTGGAACAGGATCCTGGAAGACAACTGCAACTAAGCAAGGGGAAGCTGAAATGTTCTGTGTTCCCTGTCCTATTTTATACGGCCTTCCAAGTGTGGTCAGACCCTCAACTGACTATAGAATAAACCAGAAGACAGAGATGCTTATACTACCTGGCATTTTAGTTTCATGTCAAAATTAAGAGTGAAACTGCTATTATTCCCATGTGACTCAATTATATTCATTCATTCATTCATTCACTGTTAAATTCATTTATTCAATTACTTACCCAAGTTTGGTTTTATATTCATATGGGTGTACTAGATAATATGCATTTGAGGGGCTTCAAGAAAAACCGAGGAATCCAAAACACATTTGAAAAATGCTAAGCCAATACTTTCTGGAACCATTGCCACAGAGATAGTATAATAAGTATAATATTTATTCATCATTGTTCACCATTCAAAAAATCTTCTTGTTCAAATATTTGCTAGAAGTGGCAAATGTGTTTCAACTAGTTGTTGGAGAGTTAGTTGTGTTGAGAAGGACCAATCCGTGCTTAGTGGGAAAGAGTGTTAGGAGTGACTAAAAATGTCTGCAGTGGGAAGAAAGAAGGGTATGAAGCCCTCTGCCAACTCTACGTCTCTAATCTGATTGCATTTCCATTTCAGTTCTCCTTCTTTTAAACCTTTTTTTTTTTTTTTAAACACTGCTACCAATTTAACATCCTAGCATTTGATGGCTGGATGACCTTGAACAGATCATTTTAAAATTTTTAATTTCAATTTTTTTCAGAATATTTAAAATGGAGCTATAGCATAGTGCCTTAACAAACAATTATTTAGTGCCTTCCAAACAATTTCAGGTCCAGGGAAATAAGAACATGTTCAATAGACAAGGTGCACACCCTCATGAAGAGGGACTGAAGGATAGTCAAAATAATCACACCAATGCATAATTTTTAACTCAGGTAAGTGCTAAAAGAAAAAAAAAACATGCAGTAAATAAATCATATAAAAAAAGGGACTCTTGGGCTTCCCTGGTGGCGCAGTGATTGAGAGTCCGCCTGCCGATGCAGGGACACGGGTTTGTGCCCCGGTCCAGGAAGATCCCACATGCTTGCGTACCGCAAAAAAAAGGGACTCTTTATTATCTGAGGTGGGGCAAGGGGAGTGTTAATTAAGTTTTCCTGGAGTAAATGATGTTTAAATGGATATAAACACACATAGAATTAACTAGGGAAAGAAGTTTGTGAACAACATGTGCAAAGGTCCTGAGACAGTAAAGAGTGACTTCTTTCAGAAAGAAAGACAAGCATGGTTAGAGGCTCAAGAAGAAAGGAAGAAAGGCAGCATGAGGTGAGGAGCTGGATCATTTAGGACATCTTATGTCATGTTGAGGATTTTGCTTTTTATTCTAAGAACAGTGGAAACACATTGAAGGATTGTAAGCAGGAGATAACTATGATTGAATACGCATTTTAAAAAAATATCATGCTCAGGGTATTATGTACATAATATTGGGGAAGGCAAAAAGAGGAAGCTGTTTTAAGTTTGCTTGTTTTTCTCCAGTAGTACAGGGGTGAATAATGAAGTTATATAATTGTTATGATTAGACCAATGTTGTGACTTAAGAATAAAAATTAGTAGAAAAATTGACACCCAGGATTAGTCACAAAAAGACCAGGTCGATGATTTTAAATTATTGAAAAGAACTAATATTTATTTACTACTTACTTGGGGTATTGCATTACGGTACACCACGAACCAGAAAAATGTGTGGTCTCACTTAATTCTTATATGAGCCCTATCAAGTGGTCATTAATCTCCAGTTTATGAAAGATAAAAAATAAACACAAAGGGTTAAAAAAAACACCCTGTGGAAAGCAGATAGGATTAGGCCTCTGTTTCAGGGAATGGAGAGAATTAAACCCCAGAGCCACAGCTGAACTGCAACCCTGCTCCAGTCTCCTGACTCTGGCTGGTTCCCCTCCACCCAGATACTCTGGAATGGGTCTTCTGTTCTGACCCTCTGCACTTTATTAATGCCTGCATATCCTCTGAGTCCACATGAAGTCCAGTTTTCTTGGTACCTGAATTCCCATCCTCATACCCCAGTGCATCTTCCAGAGAGGAAGCGACAATGCAGCTGACTAGAGAGACAGGAGGAATGAAGTTCATTTTTCTTAGAATCCATGTTCTGCAAATGCCAATGATTATAACACTGATTCTCTTTACTCCTCTGACTCTGCCAGAAGCCCAAAGGCGAGGACAAATTTTCATTCTTGTCAGAAAGTGGCCGAGGAAACCATGCCTATTTAGCCTCATTGGAGGATACAGTTTAGGAGACTCTGTTAAGACTGTCTCATTAGTCATACAGCATTTGCACATTGATGACTGAAGGCAGAAGATGACCTTAATTACATTATCATCCTAAACTTGATGTTTTCCTTCAGGCCCAGGGCACAAAGGGAGAGGGACGGAGGGACGGAGGCAGCAGCTATGGGCCAAGGATAGAAAACTCCTTGATATTATGTGATTGGTAGTTAAGAGATAGGAGTGGGGAGAGGGCATGAAAAAGGAAAACAAATAACATGTCTTTTTGTTTCCCAGGCACTAAGCTATGCGTTTGTACACATTTTATATAAAATAATTAGTAAGAATACCAGTGAATTTATATTACAAAAACACTGATGAAATATGACAATAAATATGCTTATTCTAATGTTTTGGGGTTTGCAAAGCACTTTGAAATAGGAAGGCATGTTGTGTTGTGGTTTAAGGGGGCTAATCAATAACATACCTTTCTTTCCCTTAAGTTCAGAAATAACAGAAATAGTTCCAGAACTTAGACAGGTGGGAATCAAAATACAAGTTTGTTATTGTTAAAGCAGTTATTGCAGGACATGTTTTGGGCTTGAGGCCATTATCAAGCTTCCCTATAAAGCACCTTCTTCTCAGATTTACCCTTACTCACCTGGGTACAGGCAGAGGGGCAAAGGACAGGACAGTTAACTCACAGGGGCACCTGGAGGCATGATGTTCCCAGGAGCTCCTACCTGGAATCCCTTCCCGCATCCCATCATTTGTCCCTCCTCCTCCTGCGGGGAGAAGCTGGCTGTGGGCAGAGCCCTGAAGCATTCTCCTAGAAAAGTTCCCTCAGGAAACATGAAGTGGTAAGAATAAAGTTTCTGCAATCACACAGCAAAGTTTAAAAGCATGGGCTTTAGAGGAAAACAGGCCAGACGCTTAACATGTTACCTTCTATAATTCCCTAAACAAGTCCCTAAGCCAGGAATCATCATTTCTGTTTATAAATAACTGATGCTGTCTTTATTTAAAATGTTGATGTTTTTGTGGTATATGAAAAATAAAACAAAAAGTGAATATAATAAAAAAGAAGCAGACTCATAGATATAGAGAAAAAACTAGTGGTTACCAGTGGGGAGAGGGAAGTGGGGAGGGACAAGATAAGGGTAGGGGATTAAGAGGAACAAACTATTACTATTGTATAAATAAATAAGCCACAAGGATATATTGCACAGCACAGGGAATATAGCCAATATTTTATAATAACTATAAATGGAATATAATTTACAAAAATTTTAAATCTGTATGTTGTATACCTGAGACTAATATAATATTTTAAATAAACTATACCTCGATCAAAAAAAGAATAAAAAGAAAAATAAAGAAAATGTTGATGTTTTGTTTTGTGTGGAGTCTTGGCATTTGTTTTGATTTTTAATATTTTTATATTTTTCAACTATATCAAAATACTATAGTATTAAAATATTTTATCTTGATTACTGAGATTATGGTGCCCTAGCATACCATCTTGCATAAAGCAGGTCTCAGCAAAGGTTCTTGAATACATTGCATTGTGTTAAAAATGGTTTCTCTACCTAAGGGCCTAACAGTGTAAGATGCGGCAGTGTTTTGCAAATATTGGTATGGATTTGATATAGACTATAAGAATTACTGATAATATTCCAAATGATTTGAGGCTATACATTAAACTAGTTTAAAAATTTGATAGTTATGTATTTATTTTGATACACTTTCAAATATATAAACATATATGCATGCATATAATTACATTAAAATTTTAATTTCATTGATGTTATGCCTAGGATGAGGTTAAAGAAGAAATGTTTCTACAAGTTGCTAAATATAAAGAGAAAATTAAATAAATAAAGTATGGACAGCATGCAGATTTGGCAAAATATCTCATCTGCACAGATAACTGGCATTTGAGATGCTCCATAAAACCATAATCACTTTAAAGTCAAACACTATAATAAATAAACTATAACAAATAGCCTAGTAGATGCAGGAAACATCAACAGCAGTTACTGAGAGAAAGGGAAAATTAATTCCAACTAGTGGGAATTTAGGAAGGCTTTGAAGAGGAAACAATTTTTGAACTAGGACTTGAATGCTGGAAAGGATGTCAAGGAACAGATGTGAGATCCTTCTCTAAAAATCCAAGGTCCAAACCACATTCTGCATTTTATTCTGGGGTCTAATTCTGTTTCATTTTGGCTGGCCGCATCTCTAAGCCATTCAGGAATAGCTGGTTGTGTTTCTAATCCCCATAAAGAATAATTTGTATTGCGCTTTAAGGTTACCTAGTTGGTGACAATAATTTCCCAGTTCTCCTTTAACACTGCCTGATTGTCTCCTAAATTTGTTTATGACACATTTATAGCCAGGAACCCAATTAAGGGTGTTCATAACCCACACAAGTGTAATCAGCAGCACCTGGAAACAATAACAGTGCCCCTCCCTCCACCGACACGCACCCTTTTTTCTTGTAAATTTTACATCACAAAATGTAAGTCAGTTACAGACCCATTGAGTGAGGGTTCTGATGGGAGGGAAGGGCAGTGAGCTCTATCTGGGTTGAAGAAGATAAGCTGCATAAAGCAGCACACCTTGCCGCTGAGCATTTCTTTAAATAGCTGAACAGGAAGAGAACACGCGTCTGCTATTAATATCACCGGCCTGCCCTCCTGTCTTTAACGGAAACCAGCCTGAAATGTTGGGATGGGGGAAGTCCAACTGCCCTATACTGAAGCTCAACAAATTCAACCATGATTGTGCATCTGTCAGCGCTGCAGTATTGAAGTTGTCCCTGGGGCAGAACCTGTCCCAGAGTATTCTTGGAATCTGTCCTCCCTTATATCCCCATCTCATCCAAATCTACCCAGTTTTGTATTTTAATTTAATAGGTTACCTTGCTCTTACCTGGGGACTCTGAGTCAACTAAATCATAGGGTTGGCTAGTTTCAAGAGGCAACATACAAAGCCATACCTGGACTAGGCAATAGCTTTCTCAATCATAAACCTTTTTTTTTTAATGAATGTAATCGTAACTAAAGTTTTAATTTAATTTACATGTTATTTTATTTATTACCAAGCCACCTATTATAGACTTATTATAATTATAGAAAGCAATAATGTATAAGATTATACAAATTATTATAGAAAGCAATAATGTATAAGATTCAACTGAGCAAAAGAGGAAAAAAAATTAGTCAAAATCATACAAACCAAAGATAATAGTTTTGTTGTAAGGATAGTAAAATACGTCCAAAATGCCTTATGTAAAAAACCTTGTGGTTGGATGTGTTTCAGAATTTGTTTAGATTCTAGAAAGTTAATTTAGAGCATATTCATTATATGACATATCATCGCAGCTTCTGAGGCAGAATTAGTGAAAATTATGAATATTCACATTATGTGGTGCTAAGGTCTATAAATAAACTCATGTCAGTTCAGGTTAGGTTTTGTGGCCAAACGTGTTTTGGCAACAAAAATGAAAAAAGTACATTTAATTTGCAGAGTGTTTGGATTTCCAAACTGAACATTAACGCTTACATTATTACTATTCTAAACTGCTCTCCGACATGATGAGTATATTATAAACAGCTTTCAATGTTCAAAAAAAAATGTATCTACACCATCACTGAATATCAAATTTTCACTGTTAAAATTTTAATACATACATATTTTAAAATGCAAATTATGCAGAAATGCAAGACAAAGATGATAAGTGCCATTTCATACCACTTTCAGAGACAACCACTACTAACTGGCATATACCTTTCTCTGCCCTCATTTTATATATATACAACCTGATATAAAATTATTTTTAAAAACTGGAACGATATTATGCACGCCGTTCTGAAAACTGATTTCTTTCTGTAACGTATTTTAGAAATATTTCCATATCATGACTATAGATCAGCCTCATTCTTATGAATGACCTCATAACAATACATGTAATGGATAATCTTCTCTCCCTCCCTTCCTTTCTTCCTTCCTTCCTTTCTTATTTTGACAACTGTCTATTTTTTCCAGCACTGTTCTAAGTACCAGGATTACAGAAAGAAATCAGTCAAAAATCCCTGACTTCAGGAAACAGTTTCTAGTGGAGAGAAAGGCAATGAACAAGATAAAAGATACAGTTTATAATATATTAGATAGTAAGATGAAAACTGAATCATGTAAAGGGATAGGAAACATCAAGCTGAGACTGCATATTTAGATGGGGTGGTCAGAAAGGAAGGAAGGCAGGATGGCCACAGCTTAGAAGGTATATTTGAGTAAAGTCTTGAGATAAAGAGGAAGTGAAGGGGTGAGCCATGCAGATATCTGGAGGAAGAATAGTCCAGGCACAGGAAATATCAAACACAAAGACTGTGTAAGAACAGGCCTGGAATGTTTCAGTAACAAAAGGGAAGCCAGCATAGCTGGGGCCAATTAAACAGGGAAGAGAATATAGGAATATGTCAGAGATGAAATCAATGGTCAGATTCTGTGGGCTTGGTAGGCCATCAGAAGGACTTTGGATTTTACTGTAAGTGAGATGGGAGGTTTTCAAAAGGTTTGGAGCAAAGAAGGGAAAGATCTGGATTTTATTTTAAAATGATATCTCAGTGTGTTGAGACTAGATAGAGGATGCAGGAGGAGAATGTGGGAAACCATTTTAAGAGGCTATCGTGATGATCTAGGTGAGAAATGTCTTGGATGAGTGTGATAGCCATGGAAGTGGTGAGAAAGGAACAAGTTATGCATGCATTTTGAAGGTATCGGTGACAGAATTTGCCAATGGACTGGACATGGTAAGTAACAGAATGAGAGATGTCCAGTGCTTGAGCCACTAGAGGATCAGAGTTGCCATCAGCCGAGATTGGGAAGATGCTGGAGGAACTGGTTTGGGGGGGGGGAATATTTGGAATTCACTTTTGACCATGTTAGATTTGAGATATATGTAGCACATTCAAGCAGAGACCTCAAATAAAGAGCTGAATGGAGAGGAAAGATCCAAGCAGGAGGTATATATTTATAAGTCATCAACATTTAAATGGATTTAAAAGGTAGGAGACTAGGGCTTCCCTGGTGGCGCAGTGGTTGAGAGTCCGCCTGCCGATGCAGGGGACACGGGTTCATGCCCCGGTCCGGGAAGATCCCACATGCCGCAGAGCAACTAAGCCTGTGCGCCACAACTACTGAGCCTGTGCTCTAGAGCCCGCGAGCCACAACTACTGAAGCCCACGTGCCACAGCTACTGAAGCCCATGTGCCTAGAGCCCATGCTCCCAACAAGAGAAGCCACCGCAATGAGAAGCCTGTGCACCGCAATGAAGAGTAGCACCCGCTCGCCACAACTAGAGAAAGCCCGCATGCAGCAATGAAGACCCAATGCAGCCAAAAATAAATAAATAAATAAACTGCACCCTAAAGGCTGCAAAGATTTGCACCTGAAAAGAGTGGTATAGAGGGAAAGCACATTCAGGGTACAGAGGGAACATAATATGAACAGATATCAGATAAGGAAGGAATGTAAAATTCCCTAAGAATAACTGAAGAAACACATGGAATCTGGAGAGCAGCACGTCATGGGAAAGTGAGTTAATTTGGGAGAAGACTCTCAAGGATTTTACATTCTAGCTAAGGAATTTTGTTGGAAATAGGAAGGGTTAATTTTAAGGGATAAGCAGTGGATCCAGGGCTGCTGCAATAGCCTCTTTCAGAGATAAAAAGAGCTTGGACAACAGCAGTGTCAGGGCTAGTGTGTGTGGGGGAGATGACTGTGACATTTCCACATCTGGGCCTGACCTTTCATTGATGCTTATTCCTCAACATTCTGAGCCAGAGTTTCCGGCTCCATCTCTGTGATTCTTCAGTGCCCCTCACACACAAGGCTGGGGTCTTAACTTTCACAGAAGTTATCTGATTAGTGAAGCACCTGATTTAGAGATGCAGTTTTGTTTTTGTTTTGAAAGCAGAGCTCTATGTATTTTCAAGCATGTATAGTAATTACGGGCAGCAGCCAGTGCAATGGAGATGACTACATACTGCAACCCTCTCTGGACCTTGTCCTGCCTCACCCCTTGACCATGTTTAAGGTTAGCTTAGACAAGTCATCAAGAGTATATGAGCCTCAATTTTTTCACTAGTGAAATGGGCTCCATAAACTCTCTTACCTACTTCAGGAAATGTGCTATGTGAATTAACTGAGATACACAAACAGATGTCCTTTGTAATTAAATCTACAAATGCATGGTGTTCCATTGAATTGGGCTAAAAAAAAATGATATTAGCCACTTCAAATTTCTTTTAGAACAAGAAACTGTATAAATAAACAACTAGATAAATAAGGTTCTGGCTACTGAAAGTTTTTAAGGAATCTGATTCAACAAACATGTATCAATGAATTGCTAGTGGCATTATGATGATCACAGGTAAACTAAAATTGAAAACATCTTGTCAATTTTTAAGTATATATTTCTCTAATATAACCACATTATTTCTCTTACCAAATCATGTCTTCATAGGCATGGGAATGTAAATTTCACTCTAGCTCAGACTGAATTCTAACAAAATCTGATTTAAATACCTTTTACTATTTAATCAACCCACTTTGTAGAGTGACAGTTTTATGTCAGTTGACTTTCTCATACAGTCCTGGTTCTTGCATGTTAATTCCTTAGAAGGCACTTATCTTCTGAAACAAAAACTGGTTCCAGGAAACTAGGACCTTCCAAGTCAAAGGAAGACCCTCTGGATTTAAGAGATGTAAAGTAGATTAATTCAGATGGGATTGGGGAGAAAATAAGGATAGCTTCAAGCAGAATATTGAGTTGGGTTTTCTGTTGCAACCTAAGAAAGTTTAGCTTACAAAGGTTCTTTTAAAGACCTGGAATCAAGCTTTGGTGGTGTACAGTTCATGACTCATACTCTTTTTCTTTCTCCAATTTTACTGAGCTATGATTGACATATAACATTGTGTAAATTTAAGTTGTACATAATGATTTGATTTATATATATATACATGTATATATATATATATATATACACACACACATATATATTATATATATAGTTTTTTTTAGTTCTGTCCTTGTATTCTTCAGCTCCAGGATTTTTTTTTTTTTTTACATCTATATTCAAATACATCTTCCAGCCTTTAAAGACAGGTTTCAGCAGGTAAAGACCTTCTCCTGTCTGTTCCCCAGTTGATGGAATTACACCTAGAACTGCAGTTGTCTGGGGTTAGAATTGGTTACAAGGCTGCCACTGGGTCTGCAGTGTGGTCTGCAGATGTCAAGCTTGTTACCAGGGGCTCGAGTGGGCATGGATCCTGTCTATCTCTGGGTGAACTGGACTGCCTCCTGGTACCTTGTTCAGTAGGATAGCAATGGGACAAGTGTTCACTTCAGGGTCCACAGTTGAGATCTCAGACAGCCAACCTATTACCAGGTGTACACTCAGGCATGGCTCCAGCAGGTCTCTGGTAAGGCTGCTGCCTGATCACTGTAAGTGTCCCTAGGTGGGCAAGCCTAGCCCTGGACTGTGGCTGAGGGACTAGAACAAAGTCTCAGGGCTATTTCAGTTTCTGCAGCCAAGACTGAAGTCTGCAAACCTGGCTCTGGAAGCATAGATGGGTGTGCTGCTATCAGGTCCCTGGGCAGACTGATCTGGTCCCTGTCCAAAGCTTTAGGGATGCAGCTGATGATAGAGCAGTTTGAGGATCTCCTGAGATGTAGATATGGGTGTCTTCTGCCTGGTCCCTGTACAGGTAGGACTGCTCACAGACTGTGTCTGGGAAGGGCTTAAACTTAGTATAAGGCCCTTTCAAGTTCTCTAGGGGTGTATACGGATTATCTCCCACTAGTTCCCTGGGCCAGAATACTGCTCCGTGGACTGTGGCTGGGAGGGGCTGGAGCCGAGTAAAGGGCCTGTTCAAGCTCTCCTGGAGTGCAGGCTGAAGTGCCTCTTGCTTGGTCCCTGGACTGGCAGGTGTGCTGGTGCACTGTGACTTTGACAGGGCTGGAGCCCAGTTACATGGTCCTTTCAGAATCTACAGTCTGACAGAATTGATCGGTTTACCTCCAGGGGCTCTTGGACTGTGGCCAAGAGAGGCTGGGGCAGTTCACAGGCCACTCCAGGGTCCACAGCCAGGATCAAGGTCTGTATGCCCATTATCTGATACATGAATGGGCATGACCTCTAATGGGTCCCTTGGTGTATGGTGCTGGAGACACGACCAAAGCCAAACAGGGTTGTAGCTGAGTCTTCAGGGGTATGGAGCTCTTTCCATGCCTGTATCTGGGACCACGGTCAGCGAGTCAGCTTCCTGGGTGCCAGGCAGCCTTCTCAGAATGGCTCTCCTTGGTCTTGGGCTGCACTGAGGATTCACAACCTCCTACTTGAATCCCAAAGCCCCAACAAATGCACTTCTATCTGTTGATAGATGTTGATAATTATCGTTTCTGATGGGGGGATATGAGCGAAGGGCATCTTATTTGGCCATCTTGCTGAGGTCACTTTGCTCTGTTTTTTAATTTCATTCAACAAACACATAATAAGGATTTGTCTGGGACAGCCAATTTGATAGGCCCTGAAGATATAAAAAATAAGTGTTTCTATCCCTCCAGAGATGTGCTTTTCTGCTCTTTCCTGTAAGACTATGGATTACTTTAGACAAGAACTACAGTGTATAACAAAATAATGGGAGTACAGTAGATGCTCACTAAATCGCTCCTGTTCTTTGTTCGTAATAGAGATTGGCAAGGTTTTCCTGCTTGTGAATTTGGACATCTCTGATTGGTCCACGGTCTTTGCAAAATTCATTAAACAGATAACCTGTGACGTTTTCACATTAGCTTATATATTACTCAAACCTCTTCAGGCACTCAAATGACCTTCAATTCAATGAATGTTTGCTAAAGATTGTTTTAAATAATGTCTTATGAAATATTGGTGGAAAGAACAAATTTAAACATTATTCTTGCTTTCAAGGAGAGGAGAATCTAGTGCAGAAGCACATTTTTTTTTTCTTTTTGACACCTAAAACAACACTAAATGTTTAGTGCTCTGTTAGAGGCAAAAGAGATATTCTAGAAGATACAGAAAAAAGGGGGTAATTAAATTAGGCCACAGCCAGAATGGAAGATTTTGTGGCAGGTGAAGCCTGCAAGCCCTTAACTGAAAGGGACAGTGTGGGTAATGGTGAAGCCTTTGAACTTTTAGAACTTTCCACAACTGGGTTTAAATTCTTGCTCAGATCTTACTAGATTTGGATAAGTCACTATTGCTCTCTGGATCTCTGTGTCCTCACCTATAATATGTAGATTATGATAGCCCCACTCACCCACAGTTGACTTAATGTTAAAATAAGACACAAATGCTTATGACAGTACCTAGTATGTATTAAGAACGAAATAAATAGAACCCTTTTATGTTGTTTTAAACTGAAACATCTTACTTATATTTCCCCTTTATATGTTGCAAGACCTTTGCCACTCTAGTATTGTGCTAGGATCTGAGAAGAAAATATCAGACGAAGGCCACTTCTCTTACATCGCTGAACTGATGCAGAAGAGAGGAGTTAAGAAAATAACCCAAGGAAACCTCTCCACAGGATATAGCCTACTCAGTTCGGGGGTCTTGCCGACGTTCAGAACACATCTCAAAGTTTAAGTCATGAGGATCTGGCTTTCTTGAATCAAAGAGAAACTCAAAACTATTTAGCATTCAGAAACCAGCTCCAGCTGTGTCCTCCTGGAACAAGTTATTCACCTTCTCCTTCTGTTATCCTGGTGGCCTTTGTCCCACTTTGATGGCATGTCTGTTAGTCTGGGTCACATCTCCTCTGTATCCTGCACAATGCCAGAAACACTGCTGGATTTCATTAAAAGTTGCAACAATTGGGACCCTCGTCATGTGAAATCTCTAAAAATGTAAACATACTTCTTCAACTTTGCTTTTCCTTTATTTATAGAAAGAAACAATGCCAAAAAATAGTGCCTATTCATTCATCCATTCATTCACTCATTCATATAAGTCACTGAATAAAATGAGCTTCAAACGGAACAAAGCCCCCTGGCTTTGACATAGCCTAATGGAGTTGGGAAAATGTCTCACATGCTTAAATTTCATTATGCTATTATTTAAGCCTCATTATGTTATTGTAAGATAGACGGTATGAATAGATTGTTTATTATCCTCTCATTTCCCACCATGCCTGGCACATGGTAGATGCTCAATATTTATTTGTCAACTGAAAATGGTAAAATCACCTAATTCTCTGATCCTCAGTTTTCACGTCTGTAAAAAGAAAATATGGTAATACTGTTTACATCTCAGGATCATTCTGAAGACTTAATATATTAAGAACTGTGCCTTGCTTCCAACTGGACACAAATCAGAACACTCCAAAGAAAATAGGAATTTTTAAATAAGGTAGACAAAATCGTTTAGTAAAGTAGAGGCCATGAAATCAACCCATGATGGGTATGAGTAAGAAAATGCCAAGTAACTTTAAAAATACAGAATTGTTCCAGATCAGTTCAGTAGTCTAATGGAAGGTAAAAACCCAACTACAGAAAGGATGTGTAAAAATAGGTTGGAAGTATTCTTCAGTGGAAGTACAGAACCATCATTAGACTTCCTCTGCCCAGGAAAGAACATTTTCTAGCCTAAAAATATCACCTGTCTGGTTCCAGTTGCTGGAGTATGCCTATTGTGGGGATGGATACATCAGAGCCTATTAAACTGAGGCAATTAAGTATCTGCGTCATATAAACTCATCTGCCTTGTGTCAATCCTGTGCTGATCAGGCATACTTTCTTCTAATTTATCTTCCCACTTATCTGTTCTGTAGAGAGAGAATGCACTGCCCAGGCTGACATAAAACTCAATCTATGTTAGATTTATATTTCTCAGTGTAAATTAGTACATCGTTATTCTGGCTTTATTCATCAGCCTCTTGCGAGCTTCATTAGTGTGAACCAGTATTCCTGAATCTGATACACTCTGAAACACTTCTAACAATGAGTACGTGAGGCAGGCGAGCCCAGGGACAGTCCCTGAATGGCTGTGGATCTACAAAGGTGGCGCACCCCACCGGGATGCACTTGTGTGCCCAGGCAACTGGCCTTTGCTAACTGAGCCCCTCTGATGTCGTTATTTTTAAACTCCACAGCACCTAATGGGTGGTTGTTACACTTTCCATGTCTATAGTTCACTTTTTCTTGCTGTCATATCAGGGAGAAATTTCATTCAATAGGAAATAAAGTTATTTACCCAAAATTGATATAGCCTGAATTTCTTCTCTGGAAAGGGAAGTCTAGGAACATGACTGGCTTTCAGGAGTTCAGGAATGAAAGAGAAAGGGAGCTTTGAAAGGTGCTCTATCTCTCCCTTAATTAAATTATAAGATGTGAATAAGAAGCCTGATTCTTTATGTAGAGAACACACATATGGACACCAAGGGGAGAAAGCAGTGGTGGGGGGGGCGGTGGAATGAACTGGGAGATTGGGACTGACATATATACACTAATAAGTATGAAATAGATAACTAATAAGAACCTGCTGTATTAAAAATAAAATAAAACAAAATTCAAAAAAAAATTCTGACTCTTTAGATGAAGAGGGAACAGATCATCAAATTTTTGTTCATCATTCTGGATTTTCTATACTGCTCTTCAATCCAGAATTAAAGAGAAAAAGACTGAACTTGAGTATCTATCCAGTGATTCTGAACTCCATTTCTTAAATTCCTCTCTGCTTTCTTCCCTTTCCAGTGATGTATTTCTACTGACGGCAGAAAAAAAATGATGCTTCATTGTATCAAATTTGTACTGGCAGATGACACGATTATTAACACAGAAAATCCTAAGGAATCAAAAAATATCTATTGGAATTAATAAGTGAATTATCAAGGTTTCAGGATAAAAGAATAATCCAAAAATCAATTGTATTTTTACATGCTAGCAGCAAAAAATTGGAAATTAAGATAAAAATATATTTACAATAGGATTATTTATGGAAGAATTAGGGATACTTTTAATAAGAGTCATGTAAGACCTATACGTCAAAATCCACACAACATTGCTGAGGGGAATTTTAAAAACACCTAAATAAGTGGAAAGACACATATGTTATGGATTGGAAAACTCAATATTTTTAAGATGATTCTCCCCAAATAATTCCAGGAGATTGTTTTTTAGAGGTTGACAAGCTGATTCTAAACTTTACATGGAAGTACAGAGGACCAGAAATATACAAAACAATCTTGAAAAAGAGTAAAGTTGGAAGACGTACACTACCTGATTTCAAAACTTACTAAAGTGCTCTAGTAATCAAGATAGTGCAGTAGTAGAACAAGGATCAGTAAATGGGTCAGAGCAACAGAATAAAGAACCCAAACTATTTCAACAAAAGCAGTGGAGGAATCCAATGTAGACATATCCCATATAGACAAATGATTGCAAGAAACAGTGCTGGTATAACAAGGTATTCATTTAAAAAAATGAATTTCCACTCCTCCTTTGCATCATACACAGAACTTAACTCATGAAGAATCACAGACTTAAACATAAGAGCAAAAATACTACCAAGACTTTACAGGGAAACAGAGGAGAATATCTTCACACCTTGCAGGTGAGCAAAGGTTTTTTAGACACACAATGGAAAGAAATAACCATAAAAGAAGAAAATGATATATTAGACTTCATCAAAATCTAAAACTTCTGGACATCTGAATAAATCATTATGAGAATGAATAGGCATTTTAATAAAAATGGGCAAAAGTAATAAACAGGTATTTCACAAAGAAGAATGCACAATTAGCTGATAAGCACAAGAAAAAGTTCTCAACATCATTAATAATTAGGGACTGTAAATTAAAAACACAGTGAGAAACTATTATACACCTACTAGAATGGCTAATTAGAAAGAGTGACAACACTAAAGTTTGGTGATGTTGCAGAGCAAGTGAAACTCTCAAACATTTTTGTTGAGGATTTGTAAATAGTACAATCATACTGAAAAACAATGTCTAGCATTTTATTATAAAAGCAAACATATCCCTATACCTATCCTCTGACTCAGGAATTCCATTTCTAGGTATTTGCCCAAAAGAAATGAAAACATATGTTCACAAAAAAGACCTGTACAAGAATTTTCCTAAGAGCTCTAGTCCAAATACCCACAAACTAGAAACAGTTCAAATGCCTATCAGTAGGAAAATGGATAAGCAAATTGCAGTGAATTCACTCAGCAGTAAAATGGAATGAATTATGATGCAACAACATGGATGAATTTCATAAACAACTTTCTGAGCAAACAAAGCTTTACACAAAGACCATCTACTGTGTGATTTCATTTATACGAAATTCTGGAAACGGCAAACAAGTATAGTGAGAAAAACAATGAAGGCACTGGTTTCTTCTACGGGGTGGGGACAGGGATTGCCTGGTAAGGGGCATGAAGGAACTTTCTGGGGTGATAATAACACAGTACTTTAATCTTGATAAGGGTTTAGATTACAGAGCTGTATGAATTTGTGCATTCCACTGTATATAACTTTTACATTAAAAACCATAAATAAATTTCAAACCCTAGATAATGATATGAATGCCGAAACGTTTAGAGGGAAGCACATGGATCTCTGCAATTTATTTTGAAATGAAACAAAAATAAGATCGATCAGTGGATGGGGTAGAGAGATGGGTAGGTATGTGATAAAGCAAGTATGGTAAAATGTTAATGATACAATCTAGGTTGTAGGTATATAGGTATTTACTTAAAATTCTTTCACATGTACTGTATGCTTAAATTTTTCAATAACAAAATATTGGGAAAAAGTGATCACTAGCCTAGAAGCCTGCTTACAGGGTCAAGTCCAAAACTCTTAGCATGATATGTAACCCTAAATGAGCTCATATGGATTCAGTCCAGGTTTACTTAAGTAGTGGTGTTGCTGATGTTAGAAGAAACAACCATTTATCTGAAGTTCAAGTAATTGGTGTGTGTGCATGACAATGGGGATGGAGGAATGGGGGTGATGTGGGAGAATTTTTAAGCATAGCTCTAGTTATCCAAAGATAGGATATAATGTACAGTGAGGACAGACTTTTGGAACTGAGGATCCTGTCTCTTCTCTTTCAGAACCTGAGTCATTCTTGCCCTTCTCAGATTTTTTTTTTTATTCCTTTGACCCATTTCTCTCCCTCTCCTCGGGCTTCTGCTTATACATCATTCTCTCTAGACTCTTTCAGCTACTAAGAATGAGGTCCACTCTGACCCTGGAGTTCTATGACTTTCCAGCTTGAGAACCAGCCACAAACAGTGATTCCCTTTCACTGGCCTTACACCTCTGAATTGCTCTCCCATTCAGTGTTTTGCATAAGATAGTTCCTCTTTCCTGGACACAGTGTTCTCTATCCCAGTCTGTTCCAATGCCTTACCTGTAGGATAAATTTTTTTCTTATCTCCAGGATCTAAGTTCACATTGCCTATCCTGTGACATGATGTCTAATTGTGTTAGCTAAATTTTTGGTATAATTTAACCTCAAGGCACAATGTTTTATGGGAAGAAGATTTATGGAAATAAGGAAATAACTATTAAGCGAAGTTTTTTAGGACCAAGAAAACATATGTAATTTAGGCACTGGAGAATGTGCAGGCACTATATTAGGTCTATTGGCTCTCACATGGCTTTGACTCACTCATGGCTTTTGTTTTTTTAAGGGTTTTACTGTCTCATGGTGTGTCTATCCAGCTTTCTCCCGGAACGCTTAACTCTCCTTGGGTCACAAATTTTAAAATCTCTGGGAGGAAATCTAATTGGTTCACTTATCTCAGTCCTCCTACTGTCTCTGAAGAAGTCTAAGAAAGACATACTTATGATTTAAGTATAAAAATGACATTGAGTTATTACTTAAACCTAGACTGATGGGTTAATTGTAAACAAAGGGGAAAATACAAAATGAGTGAAAAACATTGAAAGAGGCTAGTGGACTGATAAATGGCATCCTGCAAAGATGCTTAACTAAACATCTTTGTTTGGCACTACAGAAATGGTCTTGAAGGTGACTCAAGACACTTCTAATTATTGGAACTTTGACTCACCTGAATCAAAGACCCTAGAGCTAATAGAGGCTGTCAGCATTACAAAGTAAAGTTGGTCTTAAAAACCACATATTTTTCAAAGGATTTGAATTGTAAGATAAAACAAAAAGAACTTTACCAGTCATCAACTGGACAAGTAGCCATCTGCATAAGGAATAACCAAGGCAAGAGACTGAAAACTTGAATCTTTTGAGAGTCAGACAGAATAACTTGCCTTTTGAAGTTTGATCAACAGGATACAGAGAAGTCATCTATAGTGTAAGTCTTCTATAGTGTAAGAGTAGTATATGCGTATTTCAAACACAGTACTAAAAATATTTTTCTCTTTACTCATGCTACTTAAACATTACATCCTAACCAAACTGAATTCTCTAAGCATATTTTGTTTGCTACACACATATATTTAACCAAGCTTCTTTGCTCTGCAATAAAACAGCCCTCCATCATCTTCTCACTTCCTAGTTAAACATTTTTCACCTCCCTCTGTCCTTCTCCCTCCACTAGTATTGTACTTGGGTGTTTCATACATAATACCAACTTCTCACCTCAAATTGCTTGTGGGAACCGCATAGGGTTGCCTTCATCCATGCTCACTACATTTCTCAGCACAGTGACTGCTGCAAAGTGGACAATCAATTAGCATATTAGCCAAATAATAATGCCTTGTATGGCCTCATATTTACTTGCTATTTTGAAGATTCTCTTCAGTAGAATTATTGAAATCAGGTTTGGCAATGTGGGCTTCATTCTTTTCTTCTTTTATTGCTGGTAATTACTGGGTAAAAGAAAAATCATTTTTTATATGCCTGTATTTAAGTTGAGGAAATAAATTCCAATAAGCTAAGGATGAATGGCCAAATAGCTCCCAGTAGGTTGAGTTACACCATTTTGTGAAAAATATCATCTTCTCTCATTTACCTTAGCTGGATGTAATCTTTCAGGTTGCTTACCTGCTGTCTAAAGACATTTTTGTTTCTCTTGAGAATGAGGTCATGATTACGGTAGGGTGGGCATTTGAAGAGGAGAAGTGTAAGGACTGGGTAGAGCTCAGTAATTTTGGATGTCTCCAAGCTAATAATGTCCATGAAAATGCTTTTAGCTGTTTAAAATACTAACTGTATCACTATATTTCTGTCTCTGCTTTTAGTATAGGCCTAGAGTTAAGGCATTCAAAAGATATCTTTTCTTTTTAAAGGTCTCCATGATCTATTTAATTCTAACTCCAATAATAGCAAGATCTCATTATTGAATATCCTTTGCCATCAAGCACTTCCCATTTTGACTTTAACCTATTTTTTTTTGCTGCAACCTAGACATTTGCATGTCCCTTTTCAAATCTGATTCTTAGTTATGCAAGACTTGAAGCCAGCTGTGTATGTGTAAAACACCTTCTCCTGCTTCCTGCCATCTTCCTCCCCTCCTTTTTTTATTTCTGGCTAGATCCACTATGTTTAAAACTCTATATAAGTGTCAATGCCTCCAAAAAGCTATCCTAATTCTTTAGAGCCATATGAATGTGCTGTGCCCACCACTGCCCTCTTTCTCATGACATCTATCTATGTTATACCTTCTAATATCATTCTTACTTCCTCCATTAAACTATCAGTCCCTTGAAAACAGGCTCCATGCCTTATCCATCTTTGTACTGAGGGCCTTGAAGACAACCAAATAACTGCTTTTTGAAGGCATGATGGATACGAGAAGTACAGTCCAGCCTCTAGTCCAGGTAAATGGGCCAGCAGGGATTGAGAGGAGAAATGAGTGTCCCTGAAACCCATAGAAGGGTTCTAGTTCCAGAAAGAAACCTAGAACCAGGTTTGAAAAAAAAATCATTTATGCCAATAACCATTTATGAGTAAAAGAAAAAAAAAATCTCTCAGAAAGTTAGAAATAAAAGGGAACTACCTCAATTTGACAAAGAGCATCTACAAATATCCTACAGCTAATATTTCATGTAATCATATAGAATGGTGAAAGACTGAGTACTTTCCCTTTAAAATTGGGATCAAGGTGAGGATACCCACTCTCACCACTTTTATTTAGGATACTGGGAATTACAGACACTGCAATCGTCAAGAAAAAAAAATAAAAGGTCTATACAGTTAAAAGGAAGAAATAAAACTGTCCTTATTTGCAGATGACTGTCTATGTTGAAAAGCCTAAAGAACTACAAAAAACTTCTAGAACTAATAAGTGACTTCAGCACAGCCACAGAACACACAAAAATGAGTCACAATAAATCATATTGTTATATATTAACAATGAACATACAAAACCAAAAATTTAAAACAATGCCATTTGCAGTCATTCCAAAGAAAATGAAATACGTAGGTTTAAATATGCTCCATCCATTGGGAAAAATCCTGGGGAATGATTCTGATTGGTCCACTTTGGGCCATGTGTCCATCTCTGAATCAAATCCTATGACTACAGAATTGAGTTATATGATTGGTTCAGCCTCGGCTGCATGTCTACAGTGTGACTAGGATAGAGGGTGCTGGGATTGACAGCTTTATTAAGTAGACCTTTATTACTGAGATAGGAAACAATTCCTCAAAATAAGAAGAATATTCTTCTCAGACTCTGCCTAATGAACAAAATGATAAGTATTGACTAAATCACCATCCCTCAATTCCCAACATTATCATTATACCTGACCCTCATTTTTCTAGGCTTTGGAACTCAGATATTGGTCCCAGAAATTAGTAGGTAGAAACTAAGCAGATGGGGCTGACAGAGATGTGCACTGGCACTATGCGGCCGTGAAATATTCCATTAAGCAAATTAGGTTGGAAAGAAATTGGTTTGGTTGCTGAATGTGACTGAAAGGTTTAGAAAATAATTGTTTTATGTTTTACTTAGCATTTCTATCATTTGGCGTATTTCTTACAGGTATCAGGAAAGAACTCTTGATAATCTAAGCAAAAGAGAATTACTGGGAAGTATATTAAGGAATTTACCATTCTCATGGATATCTGGAGGTCCAGGTTTAGAATTCAGGAGGGAAGCCTGTTGCAGATGGCTAGCCTGCAGGAATACAACAGTTGTATCAGGAATAGTCTTGTGAGAATTTTACATCTATAATTCCTGGCTTCTGACTCTTCTTACTGTTAAAATGAAAAAAAACCCACAGGCCCAAAATGGCATCACTTGTGCTAGAGCCCATGATATGAAACTTAGACTAAAAATCTGACTTAATTACAGTTTCAAACTTCCCCAGAAATGTAATCTTAATCAACCAGTCTGGAATTTTCTGGTCAGCACCAATGAGGTAATTTGTCACATGGGTCCTTGCCATCCTGCAGAAGCAATGTATACATGATAAAACCAAATGGTTCCCTTCCCCCGCAAAGATGTCCTGGTTTAAAACTAATTCTTTTCTTTTGCTAATAGTTCCCTTGCCCCATACTTCTTCCTATAAAAACCTTCCATTTTATACAACCCGTCAGAGTACGCTTCTAGGTGTTCGATGGGATGCTGCCTGATTCATGAATCACTTAATAAATTCATTTAGGTCTTCAAATTTACTCAGTTGAATTTTGTTGTTTAACACTGCCACCCTGGAGTCAAATACAGAATCCTAAGAGGGAATGTCTGGTTGGTTGAGTTTCAATCCTAGGTCTACTCCTGGGTGTACTGGGGTAGAGGAAAGTGTCTCTAATCTCTTGAGCTTCTTCAGAGAAAGACAGTCATCCTGAATTGTCCTCTGTATTAACGCTCTATTGCTGTGTAAAAATTACTACAACTCAGGGGCTTAAAAAACACCCAGTTCTGTGAGTCAGAAGTCTCAGTAGGTTCACTTGGTGGTCAACCCAGGGTCTCTCAAGGCCAAAATCAAGTGGTTGCCAGACTAGGCTCTTATACCTGGAGCCTCTGGGGAAGAATCTGCTTCTAAGTGCATTCAGGTTGGTGGCTGACTTCTGTTCTTTGAAGCTGGATGACTAAGGTTACCATCTTCTTGCTGGCTTCCAATTAAGGGTCACTTTCATCTGTGAGACAGCTCTCTAGTCGTTACTTTTACTCTTCTCCATTTTCAGGCCAGCAATGCTGCGTCCAACCGTTCTCACTCTCAATCTCTGTCTCTTTGACCAACTGAAGAAGGTAGCAGAAGGTAGCTTTTAAAGGAATCCTGTAATTAGATTAGACCCACCTAGGTAATTTCCCTATTTTAAAATCAATAGATTCATACCTTAGTTGTATCAACAAAAGCACCTTTGCCAGTAAGGTAACATAATCATGATAATAGCAAGAGGGCCATCTAAAATTCTGCCTACCATACCCTTCTATCCAAAGAGATAAAGAGAAGATACTGCCAAAGACTATTAAGGCTCTATTAGGAAGGACAATTTCTTGAACAGCCAAAACAAACAAGTTATTAAAGACATTAACATCCACTAATTTAAAAATAGTCTAAACTTTATTTTTAAAAGGCCAATACATTCTTGGTTGAGGTGCAGAAACATAAACATGCAGATATGTGTTTTGCAGCAATAATAAAAAATACACTAACAAGTATTGCTCTTGGATAGGTATGAAAAGTGACTTAATCCATGAGAAGCCCAAGGGACTTAGTGCTGATGTAAAGGACCACTGAACAAGAAGTCAGGTAACCTGTATTCAATTATCTGCTCCAATAGTAATGCATTCTGTAACCTTGAATAAATCATTGGCTTTCTCCAGGACTGTTTCTTGAACTTTAAATAAGAGAATTGGGCTAGGTTACCTCTAGAAATCTTTCTAACAACACATTATGCTATAAAGTTCTTAATTTTAGGTGTGGGATGCTCTGTGTTTCACCAATTAAATTAAATTATATACATATATAGCTAGCTAATGCTAGAGGGGTTACAGTGAAATTGGTACATACACAATTCTGGCACTGGCATAAATTCTGATATCTCTTTGGAAAACACTTTTGTACAATAAATCAAAAACTATAAAAGTATATTGCAATGGATTGCTAGGAATAGACTTTTTAGTACTGTAGCCAAAGAAAAGAATCAATTACTTAAAGTCTGCATTTATTGAAAGATGTTCATTGTGTCATTGTTTACAATAAAGGAAATATGAATATGATATAAATGTCTCCTAAATGGAGAACTGTTAATTAACTTATAAAACATTAATGAAATGTTATACAGACTGGATGAACTATGTTATAATATCTGTCTTGCAATCTGGAATAGTTTTAGAGCATAATATCATAAATATATTAACTGCAAGTTGTTAAAAAATATATATATATAGTTTTTTTAGATTCCACATTATAAGCAATATCATATGATATTTGTCCTTCTCTGTCTGGTTTATTTCACTTAGTATGATAATCTCTATGTCAAAAAAAAAAAAGAGATACAAATGAACTTATTTATAAAACAGAAAGAGACCCATAGACTTAGAAAAAAAAAATTCATGGTTACCAAAGGGGAAGGGTTGGGGGGAGGGATAAATTAGGAGTTTGGGATTAACATATACACACTACTACATATAAAATAGGTAAGAAACAAGGACCTACTGTGTAGCACAGAGAACTATACTCAATATTTTGTAATAACCTCTAAGGGGAAAGAATCTAAAAAAGAAGATATTCTTAGCTTGAAAACTGTGACATATGGAGGAGAGGAGATATAAGTTGACTGGTGCTACATTAAGTCTTTAAGCAAAGTTTCTGAGACAATTTGGGGTGGTATATTGATGTTGAATCTTTTTACTTTTCCAATTTTCTGCTATTTGTTACAGTGCATTCTGTTCCAGTTTGGTCCATATTTCTTTTGCTTGTAGCTTCTGGATCTCTCTCTATACTGTGGTAAGCATCTAGATCCTGGATTCTGCATTTATCCACAGCTTTCTTTTACTTTCTGTCTTGAGCTCGCTCTCCTGAGGTACCTCTAGTCACCTAATCTCCAGCTGTAGCCCTCAGTCCTGAAGGATTCTCACCACGGAATCTCTTTCAAACTCAAGCTGTATTCATCGTGCATAAAGAGAATTGTATTGTAATTTGCCGAATTATGGGGCCATTACCAGCATGTGAGCCAAGGTCAAGATAAGGAGATCAGAGTGAAAAGTGAGTAGCAGGAATTACTTGATCAGCTACCATACCTGAAGTTACTAAAAGAAGGAGCAATGTAAGGATTAACCAAGAGTCCACTGTTAGGAATGAAATAATGGAGAGGAAAGCAGATATCTCAGGACTAAGACTCATTGTTCAATATCCTTCAGAGGATTTAGAATCCTGATAAACAGGTCCTAACACACATCACAGAGCTGGAAAGAGCATTCTAAAAGAGCTTAAGACAGGTGAATGGGCCCATTGCAGTGAAGCATGGTACCCTAGGAAGTGGAATTCTTTGCAAACATTATCAAATAGAAAAAAAAAAAATACCCCAGAGGTCAGCATACCAGACCTCCCATAATCACTATGGCTAAACACAATCACCCATGTAACATCTGTATCACAGATCAAATTCATTCTCCAGAAAACAAAGCCTAACAGATTGAAAATTTATTAGCATCTGCTGTGTTGTGATTATGGCTTTTAAAATGATTCACATCACATGTGTAAAATGCACAAATACGTTTCACCATTGCAAAATACATGGCATTTCGGTTGTATATAATGAAAGATTTTATCTAACACAGGATGCTGCCTTTTTTTTATTGTTCCCTGCCAGGAGAATGCTTAGAATGCTTTTATTGGTTTAATATAATTATAAAATGAGATTGCACCCAATACAAATGCCAGAAGGACACCTATATTGAAGAAGGTGGATTAATTGATTTCTCTGAGGACATAAACTACCTTTCAGTGAATTTAGCTTTGAGAAAGAGGGTTGTTTGAATAATCACATTTTGAGGTGTCCATGCTCCAAATGCAGTTTTATTGTTATAAATAAAAAAACAACAACTTTTTGTTTCCCTCAAGAAACTGAAAAGATTATATGTCTTTTCATTGATTTCCAAGGCCACTCACATCAGTAGATAAGGCTGTGGGAGCTATGAGCAGAAGACTCTAGGAGTGTAGACTTGGGTTACAATATATATTGGGGTTGGACAAAAGCTGTTTCCCATTTGCTTGCAGGTAAGTAAATCCATGCAAGATGAGGATTCATAGTGATTTAGACCACTCAGTGCTTTGTATCTCATAGGAAATTGAAACTCTGAGTCAATGAAAATGGTTTTCATTTAAATTCAATGTTTTAATCAAATATATTTAAATAAATATCAAGGAATGAGGAAAGGCATCTAAGTGATGTTGTAGCAAATAGTAAGTCTTGGAAAATAGTTGCCGGGATTTCCCTGGTGGTCCAGTGGTTAAGACTTCACACTCCCAATGCAGGGGACCTGGGTTTGTTCAGGGAACTAGATCCCACATGCATGCCACAACTAAGAGTTCGCATGCCACAATTAAGAGCCCACATGCCACAAATCAGAGTCCTCATGCCACAGCTAAGACCCAGCACAGCCAAATAAATAAACAGATAAATAAACAAACAAACAAATAAATAAATAAATATTTTTTGAATTGCCAAGTGAATGGATGGATAAGTAAATGGTGTGTACAAAAGAAAGCAAAGTGAATGTACTGATGCTGGTTCAGGACAAATTTCCTGCTCCTGAAGTAGAGACTCAAGGCAGGATAACATATGTGGAATACTAGATAGATAGATAGATAGATAGATAGATAGATAGATAGATAAACCAAAGCAAACAGAAGCAAACACATAGATACAGAGAATGGAGTAGTGGTTACCAGAGGGGAAGGGGAGTAGGGGGAGGGTGAAATGGGTAAATGGGGTCAACTGTATGGTGACAGATGAAAACTGAAACTTTTAGTGGTGAGAATGTTGTAGTATATACAGAAGCCAAAATATTATTTTGTACACATGAAACATATATAGTGTTATAAACCAATGTTACTTCAATTAAAAAAAAAAAAAACGAAAAAACTTCTGAGGGTATCCTGCAGGGGTTGAAATCACTAGCTCTGCATCTTTTTGACCATGTGACTTTAGACAAGCTATTTAACTTCTGTGTCTCCCTTCTCTTATCTGTAAAATAGAAAATATTAATAATATCTTCTATAATATCTGTTGTGATAATTATATGAGTTTATTTGAGGTTCTTTGAATAGCGTTGGACACACAGTGAACCCCACATACACATTAGCTATCATTATATAGAAATTTTAGAACTACCACTTGAGGCTGGATCTATTTCCTAACTTCCTTCCCTACCACTCAATCACACTAATTTTATCTGAAGATACCTAATAGGTGACCTCTCAAATCATGCTTTACAAACTTAAATGTGTATATTTCTACCTTTTTAAAAATGGTAGACAAGAATGAGGCCATTGAAATTCAACATTTCACAAACTTCTCAAAGTATCAAAAGATTTTTATGTGATTTTACATAGAATTTAATATATTAAACATATAAAAGTTGAATCATCCTACTTTAAGTGGAAATAAATGAGGAAGAATTTTATTCCAAGGAGTTTCACCTTTGGAATAAAAGGTATCTCAAGGGCCTATCTCAGCCCTTGAGATAACTTTTAGTAACCTTACATGAACCTTCCATGGGCCTTTCTAGTTGGAAAATGAGTAAGACAACTTGTTCCACTGAGAAAGTCAGTGCTTTAAATGGAAAAGTGAAGACTTAGACCAGAGCAAGAACTACAAGAAAATGAAGAAACAATGAAAAATTATGGCTTATAAATTAACCCTACTGTACCCACATGTGCTTTAAATGTCAGTTTTGTATGGTACATTACAAATAAATGGTTCATATCCGGAGTGTTAAGCATTCTTAACAATTAACCATTTGTCAGGTTTACAGAGGCACGACTTAATTTTTTGAGTTAAAAATTAGTTCATGACTTAACACTGAATTATGTTGGATATTGGCACAGAAAATTATATTTCTAAATCACACTCATTTTTCTAAAATCTTACTGAATTAGCACCCCGTCTGACATGTAGCAAATTCCCCACCTCCTGTGCCTAAGACTACAGGTCTTTGTGAGTCCTGCAGTCTGCTAATTTATGTCACTTAAACTGTCTAGCTATCTGCTAGATGATATAGATTTTTCTTCTCAGAGGCATCTCTTCTTTGTAGTCTGTCAGCCTACAGTATTTCCTGTAGTCAACTCAGAGTCACAGTTGTGTTTGGCGACTGCTGTGATACGGTGATTTAAAATAAGAAGTATGTGTTTGGTCTTCGTCCCTGTTTCTGGCACAGAGCTCCTAAAACTCTGAAAATCTCCTAAGTGATTAACAGCAACAAAGCTGTCTTGATATTCATAACAGACCCCTGTCAACCACACGAGTTTATGTTAATGAGGTGAGTTTTGGAAATCACCTAAGGTTGGGGGATGGTTGTCAGGGGAAGCAACCATGTGATTAGAGATTTGGAATTTCCATCTCAGCCTGCTGACCTCCAAAGACGAGAGAGAGGCTGGAGAATGAATCAATCACTAATGGCCAATGATTTAACTAATCATGCCTATGTAATGAAGCCTCCATAAAGTCCCCCCAAAAGGCAATTCCTAGAGGTTCTGGGTTGGTGAACACATAGAGGTACTCCGGAAGTGGTTCACCTGGAGAGGGCATGGATACTCCTTAGCCCTTTCCCCATACCTTGCCTATGTATCTCTTCCATCTGGTTGCTCCTGAGTTGTATGTATCCTTTTATAAATCATCAATCTAATAAGCAAAAGTTTCTCTGAGATCTGGGAGCCACACTAACAAATTAATCAAATCCAAGGAAGGGGTTGTGGGAACCTCTGGTCTAGCTCATGGGCTAGAAACACAGGTGAAAACCTGGACTTGTGATGGGTGTCTGACGTTGTATATGGTGAGGGAGCAGTCTCGTAGGACTGAGCCCTTAACCTGTGTGATCTGACGCTATCTCCAGGTAGCCTGAGAATTGAGTTGAAGTGTAGGACACCCAGCTGGTATGTAGAACTGCTTGATGGTGTTGGAAAACAAAACGCACATTGGAGCAACCACGTAAGATGTTTGGTACACTTGCCTCCTTAGATATTGTGTTAACCAAATATACTGGCTTCCTACTGCTCCCTGAAGCTAGGTTTATACCCTCACTGACTGCCTTCCACATTAGCTGAATCCAATTCCAGGTTCAGATCCTTTGCCTGCTAATGTCCACACCCTCCCACCCCTAGATGTAACCGAATCAAGCCACATTTGAGATGTTCAGAAATTATAGGGGCAGTGACCATATCCTGAACACCTGTCCTCATTGCCCCATACAAGCTGATGCTCAGTTAATAATTAGCCCTCAGCTTTTGAATAATTAAATATTCACAGGCGAGCTTGCTTAGTATGTTTACAGGGCTTCACTCCTGTTCCTGAGTCTCTTAGTTTCTTTCAGTCTCTGGAGTATTCTAGGTGGTGAGCTCAGGGGAAAAACAAGGGAGGCTATGTATTTGTCTGTGCCCAGGAATTTAATCTACTCACCTCTTCATCAGAGCCAGCAAAGTAAGTGCAGTGATGGAGAGATATAAAGGACCACCCCAGACAGATAGAGAATCCGATTATAACGAACAAAACTACTTTTCATTCCACCTCACTGCAGTTCAGTTGGCAGCCCAGCCTTTATGCTGTGCTTCTGGCGGTCTGCATGGCCTCATTTACCAGAAAGGTGTTATGGCCTAGGAGACGTGCAGAGGGTATCTGTCACCACTGCCCAAATAAAGAGGTTGATAGAGTCTGATTAAACACACATAACACACACACACACACATTTTCCCAATGCGCTTTAAAAATCCAGAGTGAAAACTGCTCCAAACCATATAATTTAAACTGTTACATCTCAGCTGTCCATTCTTTCATTATTATTCATGGTAGACTAAAGGATAGTGAAGTAAAACTGAATGGGTCAGGCTAGGAGAACAAGGCTGACAGTTAATCCCTTTTTTTTTCCTTACTCAGTGAGGTCCTTTGAGAATAACATTTTGGTCAGTGAACGTCCACTTGCATGCTTTCATGAATTTGAAACACATAGCTAGATGTATTCATTCGTTCGACAAGTATTTATTGAGGACCTGTTACATGCCAGTCGCTGTGTTTAACACTAAAGATATGGAGAAGAAAAAAGGATACATCCTATCTTCATGGAGCTTGCAATCCATGAAGTTCATAAGTATTTCCTATACAGCAGATTTTTGTGCTCGTCTTTCAAACATGGATGGAGACATCAACCTCCCAGATCTGAGACCCAGGGAAATATGGAGGCAGAGATGGTAGAAACTGTCTACCCTACTGCAATAAATGTTTTACTTTAACAAAGTTTAGGTGTATATATACAAGTGTCTCACAAATCCCTCTGCTCATATTAGGTATATATCGTCTAAAAACAGGGGTTCTAAAGGCTGGCTGCCCATCAGAATCAGCTGTGGAACTTTTGGAGCTCTTAAAAACTACAGATTCCCAGGTTCTACCCCTACTGTCCTGAAACAGAATATCTATGTTCTGAATCCAGGAATCTGTACATGAAAACCATCTCCAGCTGACTCAGATGTGTTGAGTCTAGCACAGATTGGCAAACTGGTGTACAGCAACAAGTAATAAAAGATCCATCCCAATCCTCTGGAGCATCTGAAATCAAATGATCATGAACGACAGTGTGTGTGCCCATGAATACATAAGCTAACTGTATCTTTGTTTATATGTTCATGTATTACGCATGCAACGGTTATGTGTTCCATGGTCCTTCCCTCCCCGTGGATGAAATCTTATGTGCACACCTTCACGCAATACAGATTTATGTGTGTGTCAGTCTCCTGACTTGCACCTGAGGAATCACACTACCTGTTGGAGTGTAAAAGAGCAAACATTAGCAAAACTGATAATACACCTTGTGGTGGCGACTCAACCAAAGCAAGCACATCTGTCACGGAGGAGCAGCCTGCCAGCTTTCCATCAGGGGAAATACAATTGAATAATAATGTACCATATACAAAGCGACTTCAGTGATGCTCCATGGCAAGTTAAATCACCTTAAGCTGGAAATGTGCGCATATACTGGGCAAACGCACAGTCACATAGTATAACAGGCCAAAGACTTTGTACTCAGAATATAACATCTTAAACTCATAGACTCATCTAACAAGCATCAGGCACTGTGGTGAGAACTGAGGAAACGGTGGTGAGCACAACAGACATAGTCCCTGCACTTCTGGGTCCTTCAAGAAGAGTGGTGGAAACAGATGAGTTAAAGCTAGGGAGGAGGCAAAAGGTGAACTCATGCAGTCTTGTAAGACCAGACATAAGGCATTCGATCTTTAACTTGGCATTGAAAGGAATGTCAGGCCCTGAAGGTTTCACCAAATGGTGTATTTTATTTTTAGAAAGACCACTCAGGCTGCATTGTGGAGAAAGGAGAGAAGCCAAGGCTGGAGGGAAATATACCCATTACAAGACTGTGTAGCAGTGGTGCATTGGAGCCATCCTTCCGGCTGAAGAGCGATGATTGTCAACAACTATCTCCAATGCAGGGACTTCAAGTTGGCAGCATGTAATCTCACGGTGGGAGCATTTACACTATGGAACCTGGCAAAGGCTACAAGAGGCTTTTCCCTGCAGCGATCTGGCTGTTAAACATTGATGAGCACATGACATTCGGGTCAAGCATATATTTTGTGTCTACTCACTGTATGAACGAAGGCACCAATATAAAAACCTAATTCAGAAGAACTTCACTATAGAAGCTGAACAGGGGTAGAGAGCTTTGTTGATGAGAATACTTATCAGTTGTAAAGGGCTTTACCCTTTGCAAAGTACTTTTATATGTATCTGCTATTTACCTTTATTCTTTTCTAAAATGAAGATAATCATTATCCTTATTTTACAAAAAGAAAAGCTTAATGGAGATAACAGAACTTTTGAAAGAACTGAATGAGAAAATTCAGGCAAATTCCGAAACAGAATGCTGGGCACATATTAAGTGCTGAACTCAGAGAACTGAAATAAAGGACTGAGACCTAGATTAGAAATAACAGAAGAGGGACCTTAAACAAGAAGTTTTTTGACTCTTGGCCCAGTGTTATATCAATGGTGCGTGTTAAAGTTTATTCATTTATTTATTTACCCATCCATCTACTCAACAAGTATGCAGTACATATCTACTGTTTGCAGGTCTTGTCATGGAGAAGCAGCGATAAACCAAATACTACCTTCGCTCTCATGGAAAAACACTGTAGTAGTGACTGGAAGAATGAAAACATTAAAAATGAATAACTAAAAATACAATACACGTTGGGTGGTGATACCTGCTGTGTATAGAGAATAATCAATTACCTTTGTGAAGGCGTGAAGACGGATGGTGTTTTAGGTAGGGGGTCCTTGCAGGCCTCTCTGTGTAGGCTGTTCAAGTGACTCCATGAAGAGAAAAAGTACAGAGGGCATGGTACAAGGTCCTGAGGTAGGAGAGTGCTTGGTGTGTTTGAGACATGCAAGGAGATCACAGTAGCTGGAAGACAATAAGTCTAGGAGGGGAGAGTGGTAGAAGACGAGACCAAAGAAATAGAAGCCAGATCATCATGGATTTTTTTATGTCAATGTATGGTCTCTGGTGGCCACCACTGAAATGTGTGCAATTCAATGAACTTAGACTGATTAGAGTGGAAGGTGGAAGAGCTCAATTAATGTTCTGAAAAACTTTCCTGTAAGCTCATAGAATCTTCCCATCAGAACAAGGAGATTGGTTGGTCTCCCTGGATTCCTTCAGTCTTTTTTGTTGGCTACGTGTGCATGCATGCATGATTCATCATTTATGACACTCCTACTATGTGCCAGACATTGTGCCAGTCACTGGGAACAAAACAATAAGGTCCTTTGCCCCCAAGAAATTGACAATTCAATAGGAAATACAGACATATTCACAGGTAATAAAGTGCAGAGAGACAAGGTTTATATGCACAAAAATACTTGGAAAATGCATGTGCCTATATATCCCCATGATTCACACTCATTGGTACCCTGGTAGAGGCCATTCTAAAGTGCAATTCTGAGATCCACAAGGGTGACAGAGCTTGTGAATTCACAGCACAGCTTGCTTTGCCAAGCCTGGAGAAATTAGCAATAAAGACAGGAAAATATTATTTTGTTCTTCTGGAATAATATTACCTTTAATGAGGCTGGGGAACTTCCTCTGAGGGATCTAAAGCCCCTTTACCGATGTTATTCCATTAATTCTCCCTGTGTCTGGAACTTGGCACCTGAAGCACAATGTATTATGCAAAACCAAAGCACACTCTGCATAGAGAAAAGACTGTGTTTCAATGTTTCCCTTGCACTCAAGTTCAAAATGCTGGCAGATCTGCCATCAGGACGTGTATCCTATATCCATACTCTTGACGTGAAAAATCATCGTAGATATCATATATCTGTCTTGCTGGGAGAGAGAGGAGAGAAAGAACAGGGAGAATGGAGTTTGGAACATGTAGGCAAAAAGGCACCTCAAATTCTTTATTGGGTTCAGGATAAGACTGTGGAAACCATCTAATTCAACAGCAGTTTATGAAAACCTTCTGTAAAGTGCTATTTGAATTCTGCTAAAATGCTAGATAGATAACTGCATGAGCAAGTATCAACAGATTTGATGCACCCACCATGTGCCCAGTCTGGTGCCAGACAATTTGTAAAATGAAAATGAGATAAAGACAAGGTCTCTCTCTCAGGCTGGAAGAAATGAGTGCCTTACATAAAGCACTTAATTTACAGTGCAAAATTAGAGCAAGTGCTAGATTGAGCAGTTTAGCCTCTAAGTGCTTCTTACCCATCTCTGTTCATAGAAGGCAGAGATGAATGTCCACTGGAAGGACAAGAAAATTTTTGTGATGAGCGATAGATTTGAACTGATCTCTGAAGACCAGGAAGAATTCAGAAAGGTGATGTTGCGGGCTTCCCTGGTGGCGCAGTGGTTGAGAGTCTGCCTGCCGATGCAGGGGACACGGGTTTGTGCCCCGGTCCAGGAAGATCCCACATGCCGCGGAGCAGCTGGGCCGGTGAGCCATGGCCGCTGAGCCTGTGCTCCGCAACGGGAGAGGCCACAACAGTGAGAGGCCCGTGTACCGGGAAAAAAAAAAAAAAAAAAGAAACGTGATGTTGCAATACAGTCCAGAGCTGAAGAGGTTGCCTGTAACTGAAATATTCCGAAATCCAGAGCAGCCTGAAGTCACCATTTCTTCCTGGGGAAGATTTCCTGGACTCCACATCACATAATTTCCGGGAACCTAGGACTCTTCTCATAATTCTAAGTGTTTCCTGAGTAATCGTGTCAGTGCTTAAAATAATATGTAGGCTGCCTGTCACCTTCCAACTCAAACTCCTTTTGTCTACTTTTTCTTTATTTCCCCTAGGCAGCCTCTGTTCCTCACTTCTTCACACTGACTGCCTACCTCCTACCATCATCTTTATGGCCATTCTCTCTCTTTCTTTTCACTCAACTTCATTCTTCTTCTGTCATGATTCAGCTTCAGTCCATGCATAAGCTTGGCCTCCAACGCTTCAGTTCTCCAGCACCTCAAGTGCCTTGAGGAACCCTACATTATTTTCCTGAAAGGTTAGGGATAATGGAGGGGAAAGAAAGCACCAAGGCAGAGGAACTTAAAACGGCATCAGAAATCACTGCAGCTAAAATTAATGAACAACTCATTCCCCATCCTTTGAATAGAAATCGCTTATTGGTTTCTGGCTCAGTGATCCCTGTCCTGGGCTCTATCCATAATGTCTGAGTCACATACGGTCTTTGCCTGGACTCAAGCTACCTGGGATTGGATCTCGGGGCCATCACTTTCTAATTGTAAGAACTTAAGCAAGTTTTTTCATCTGTAAAATGGGGATCACAGTACCTACTGCATGGGGGTTATGCTTGGGATTAAATGAGTTCGTACAGGTAAAACACTTAGCGCCTGGAACATTTCCAAAAATGCCAGTATTAGCTACTAACATTATCACCTTCGGTACAGCCACTGTGGAAAACAGTATGTAAGTTTCTCAAAAAACTAAAAATAGAACTACCTTACAACCCAGCAATTCCACTCCTAGGTATATATCTGAAGAAAACAAAAACACTAATTCGAAAAGATGCATGCACCTCAAGGTTCATAGCAGCATTATTTACAATTGCCAAGATATGGAAGCAACCTAAGTGTCCACCAACAGATGAATGAACAAAGAAGATGTGATAATGGAATACTGCTCAGCCATACAAAAGAATGAAATTTTGCCATTCACAGCAACACAGATGGACTTGGAGGGTATTATACTAAATGAAATGTCAGACAAAGACAAATACTGTATATTGTCACTTATACGTGCAATCTTAAAAATACAACAAACTAGTGAATATAACAAAAAAGAAGCAGACTCACAGATATAGAGAACAAACTAGTGGTTACCAGTGGGAAGAGGGAAGTGGGGGAGAGGCAATTTAGGGGTAGGGGATTAAGAGGTATAAACTATTATGTATAAAATAAGCTACAAGGACATGTACAACATGAGGAACATAGCCAATATTTTATAATAACTATAAATGGAGTACAATCTTTAAAAATTGTGAATCAGTATATTGTACATCTGTAAATCATATCAACTAAACTTCAATAAAATACAAAACATTATCACCTTCACCAAATTTCTGGGCCTAATATATTTTTCCTAGGAAACCTAGAGGAACCAGAAATTCTTTTAAAGGAATTTTTGTACTCAGAGGAATTTGGCTCTCTGTGTTTTTTTGTTTTTTTTTTTTAACATATGTATTGGAGTATAATTGCTTTATGATGGTGTGTTAGTTTCTGCTTTATAATAAAGTGAATCAGTTATACGTATTCACTGGGGACAGAGATGTCCCCATCTCTCTTCCCTCTTGTGTCTCCCTCCCTCCCACCCTCCCTATCCCACCCCTCTAGGTGGTCACAAAGCACCGTTGGCTCTCTCAGTTTTAACCTCTCCCAGTTAGATGATGCCAGTCCTTCCTTTTCATAACCTTTCATGAGGTCCGTGTAAGAGTTTTCAAAAGAAAGTTTTACCCTAACAGAAATGCAGCTATCTTTAATAACTGTTTTTCTCCTCACCAGAGTTTCATAGAGTCACATAATCAAGAAAATAAAATATCTTTTATAATCTAAAATGTCCCTTAGAGATCCATAGAGGTCAGTGGTTTCATTTTACAGATGAGGAAACTGAGGCCCAGGAAGATGAATGTCATTTGTCAAGGCCACCCGCAGAATTAACAGCAAAGACAGAAGTAGAAATCTGATTTCTCCCTCCTTCTTCCAGGTTTATGTCTCTTTCTGGCTGTGAGCCTTTATTCTACCTTTTCCTAGGATGAAAACACTCATCTCTACTGGTTTTGAAACCAATGTAGGGCAGATTCAGAGCATGAGTGTCCAATGTCTTGAATTAACTTATTTTTTTAAGAACTGTGAAGACCACAGATCAAGATAATCTTATTCCCCTCAGCTTGACTAAATTTAGACATGTTTCTTCCAGAGTCTAGGACGCTGACTTCCCTTTTCTTAGAGCATTTACTTTATAAAACTTGTAATTATAAATTCTTTCTCTGCTCCTTTGCGATATAACTCTTTTCCCAGCCACTTGCCATTTTACAACCCGGGAGTGTTTTTCCTCGAGGACCTAGGAGCCACTGCTTTAAGATGTCATCATTAAGGAACATAGCACCCCATCTCCCAGTCTCTGTAGAAGGGTTGGAACCTAACTTCAATAAGCGACAAATCGCACACACATACACACAGATGGCCTAATCACCTTGAACAACTTCCACCCAAGGTCCTGCGGTAATTTTCTATTAACTCACCCCAGTGCTAAGAAAACAGCCCTGCCATTTGTTTCAGCATAGCTGAGCTCTGTCCTGAACTGAAGTCTCTTTCACCTACTACGGTAGCCTGAATAAAATCCATATTGCTATTTTTAACATATGTCCGGTACAATTTTACTCTGACACCACACAGTCCAGTACAAAGCGTTGCTCCAGCCCAGCTTCCTCTTTTGTTTGGGAAAGTGCAAGCAAGTTAACTGGAAGCAGCCCAAATACTGCCAATTCATTTGCATTTAAATTGCCCAAATGGAGTTTGGTAAGAGCTATTTGATGTCCAAGGAGGCTTTGGAGGCTTTTAAACTTCAAAACAGAAGGTCAGAATTGATCAGCAGGAAAAGAAACTCAGGGCTAAATGGCTAGGTTGAGTTCCCAGCTTCTGACCTGGGAAGTTAGTTTCAGCTTAAAGCCTGGGGGAAGTGAGTCCCATAGGCTCCCTTCAGGAAGGATGGCCAGGACTGGACTGGGAGCGGATGTCTTGAGGTTTTACTATGCTATGCTTCCATGATGTGCTGGGGAAAAAGCAGGAAACAAAAGCTCAACACGGATCCTCTCACTTTCCTAGAAAAGTATGTGTCTAAACCTGCTCATCTTTACCAAGCTCAAACACATCATTGATTCACTGAAGAAATTAATATAATAAGTGGTTAAGTTTTTTTTTTTAATTTTATTAATAAAACAAGGAGGCCATTAGACTGAGTTAGCCCCTAGTGCCCTGGTGGCCTAATAATCAAAGCAAAATCTAAGCCTCTAAAGGCCTCAAGGACACAAAATTGAAACCTAAGGACAACCAATCACAAATAGCCAACTAGGCTTTAAGCTATAGCCAATCCATAATCTCTTTACTTTATTTCCACCTTTTGTCTGTAAGAGTCTCTCCTTGAGCTCCCAATCAAAGAGCACTCCTAGCCACTCTGGTTTGATGCTGCCCAATTCCAACAGAGTTTTTGCTCAAATAAACTCTTACAATTGTTAATATGCCTCACTTTATCTTCTAACAATAGTACCTATCCTTATCTCATAAAGTTGACATACAGGATAACAACAATATAACAATAGATGATGATGGTGATGATGATGGTGATGGTGATAATGACGATGAATTGAGCACTTTCTATGTGCTCACTCTTCCATGGAGTCCAGGACAAAGGGTTACTCCAGCCCAGTTTCCTCTTTTGTTTACAACAACCCTATGAGGTATGCTTTATTATTCCCATTTTAATTAATTAATTAATTAATATAAACTGAGGCACAGTAAGGTTAATTAACCTGTCCAAGGTCACAGAGCTAAGCAAATAGCAGAACCAGAATACAAACAGGCATGTTGGCTCCAGAGAGTTAATAATTTATGCAAAATATTAAGCTAGCTATTTTGTGTACAAGAGAAACTCAAGAATCGGTAATATCCCTAAAAATAGTAACTTGCAGTTGTGCCCTTTTCAGTACTGACTTTCCACACCAAACACTGCCTTTGACATCTACCTTCCTATCTAGCCTTCGGCCACATTCACTCTCCTGCTATTGTTCTCTATACACCTACCACTCTATACAGCTACTCTAGATCTGGGTAAGACTTTTCTATTGTCATTAGTTTGACCCCCCTCTCCAACTCAAGGCATGCCTTCTGTGCTGATCAAACCATACAAAGCAAAACAAAACAAAATAAAAAACTAAAAACAAACAAACAAACAAAAAACAATAAGAGCGAGAAATCTGTAAAGTCAGAGGATATAGCACATGAATAAAACGTTCACCCTTGGCTTGACAGGTAAGATGTTATGGAAAAAGGATGGCATGGGCAGGGCCTTGAGGACAGGTGAGTGCAAAACAGAACTGAGGCATGGCCATGCCATTCTGGTGGGGCATGGATATAAGCAACTGGGGCAAAAGCAGGGAAAGATGAAGAAAATGGAATGTGAGAGACACACATTGTTGGATTTTTGGACACCATGCTGAAGGCTGCAGAAAGATTGAAGCATTGCTCTCTCAAACACAAGACATTACCCAGATTATCATCACTGAGGAGGAAAAGAAGGCTTAAATACTCAGGTTCTGGTCTAACCCAGCATGCCGCTTAACTTCCCTAAGCTTCTGAGATCCACAGTGCATTTATTTGCCACCTGTCCAGTCTCCATATATTTAGTTTACCTTCTCTTGCTTCATAGAATAACAACTCTTAAACAAGCCTTAGACATCATTTAGTTCAAATTCTTCATGTTACCAGTAAACACAATTTAGTTTAAAGATAGAAAATGAGGAAGTTAACCAAGGCCACACAGCTCACTGGTGGCAGACCAGGGCAACAGACAGGGTTAAGTTCTTTTAGGTAAGGGGACCAATGAACACCTTGAAATTGTTTGCACTATATTTTAGAAACTTGTTTTATTTTTCTCAATGAAATCCACGAGTCAAGTATTTTAAGAACCACTGTTATGTGGTTTTCCAAGAAGAGCTCAAGAGGTGCAGGTAAATTGCATTTACACATCATTGTTTTCATTGACTCGTTGAAAAGCCAAAATGGGAGAAGAAATCTGGGAAGGAAACAAACTGAAATAAAACAAGTAACCTTCCTCTAGTTCCTTCAGTCCACTGACTGGGAAAGATATATTTTCTAGAAATACTGTGCTAATACTAAAAGAATATAGACAAATAAAAAAAATAAAAAATAGATTGTTGCTGATGCTGCAGTTAATTGTAAATGATTCCACTATTCCACATTCTCTCTTCTGATGAATGTTTAAGCACCTGGGCCATCTGGTATCAGACCCACTGCAAACTCAACCTGGCACTGTGTGACATCACTCCTGGTTCTGTGTGTTAAAGGAAACAAAAGCTTTACCTGGGTTATCGCTCTTCTACAAAGGATTCCAACAGTAACACAAAAGAAGATAGCAGCTGGAAAAACTGATGGTTATAACATTGTGTGAGGAAAGAGGATTACTGAATCCTCTTCAAACCCAACTTGCAGAGAGAAGGGTATAATCTCTTTTCACTTGGGAGTGTTATGCAAAATATGGGGAGGAGAAAAACATTTTCTTGGATTTACTGAGAGAACAGATTATTATAACTGTTTTTATTAGTAATTATTATTATAACATACTTTTTTTTTTTTTTTGCGGTACGCGGGCCTCTCGCTGTTGTGGCCTCTCCCGTTGCGGAGCACAGGCTCCGGACGCGCAGGCTCAGCGGCCATGGCTCACGGGCCCAACTGCTCCGCGGCATGTGGGATATTCCCAGACCGGGGCACGAACCCATGTTCCCTGCATCGGCAGACGGACTCTCAACCACTGCGCCACCAGGGAAGCCCAACATATATTTTATAATAATAATAAATAAATGTATGCAAGTAGAGACACTGCAAAGATGTAAAGGGATGAAGAAGATGGAGATTTACATAGGAACGTGCAAAAATGAAAATGATGATATAGGAAGCTGAGTTCATGATATCACTTGACATATTTCTTTATTCATATTAATTCATTTCTTTAAGAAAAAAAAAGCTACAGAATCCTTACTTTGTATCAAGTAGATTCTGCGCATATTGTCTTTATAGGCAATCCTGAGTCGGTGCATGCGGCACGCAGGCATTCATGCCAGAGTTTGGAAAAAGAACGAACTTAGCCATGTTAATGGAGTAATAATCAGCAAAAGACACATTAATATAGGGTTTTTCCCCAACGGACAAAAGACATATTAATATAGATTTTTTCCTAGGAAGATTTTATTGCCTCCATTTTACAGAAGAAGGAATGGAGACTCTTGGAGAAGTTAAATAACCTGCCCAAAGTCACATGGCTAGTATCCCACAGAGGTAGGACTTAAAACCGCCTTTGTCTATGAAGCCCAAGTACACCCTATGACGTGTGGCTACCTCCCAACACTAAAACACCTACATCTAATAGACTGTCTTTTTGTCTTTGCTTATAGTTTCCCCTTTGCCTGAAATACATTTTCTATACCACACTGTAGTTACTCAACTATGCCCCATCCTTTGAGACTTGGTTCAAAGTCCATCTTCTCTGTAGAGCTTTACCCAAATGTCTCCAATTACTAGTTTCTTCTACCTTTGAATTCACATGCAATTTTATATCTACATTTCTTTCAGTTGTCTCACTTTTTACTCAGAACCACAGAGAACTGCAACTTACAATCTTCTACAGCAGAAATTATGTAGTATATGAATAAGACCTTTTGCCCTTGTGTCAGAGGTACTGCAATTTCCAGATCTACCACATTACCTAGCAGCATGCAAGTCAGTTAACATCTATGAGTCTTATTTTCCTAATCTCTATAACACAGATAATAAACAATGAATGACTTTCTCTCATCATTAGTATAAGAATTAGGTTAGTTGAAGAGTTAAAAATATTGTGTTTTTATTTTGGGTTTATAATCTTCTCAACCTTAAATGTTTCAAATTGAGTAAATTAATTGGCTATTATAGACTAGAACAAAGATCTTGTCCAACACACTGCAGTGGAAAGTCTGGTCTAGGCTCCCATGGGCCTTTCAGATTGTGATGACTAGGGAAACTTGGTTACCACTGGTATGTAGTTAGGTTTTCCTGGAGCTATCTCTGGGGAGGGAGTTTCTACAGCACCATAAGCAGTTAACAACTGCTACTCTGGTATCAGTTATCCTCCTTCAAAACTTGGCCTCACCATTTTTAATTTGATGTTCTTTGGCCAGATATTAACCTTTCTATGACTCAGTTTCCTCATCCATAAATGGAGATAATGGTGTGACTCCATAGGAGTCTTGTAAGGACTTAGCGTAACAGCTACTTAAAATGTTTAGTGCATTGTCTATTCCTTAATAAGCATTGAGTAAATGCTTATTATGATCATTTCAACTCTCATTGACTTCAACTCTAATCTAGAGACATCCCAACAGATGGATGGAGCCCAGAGGACTTTCGAGAAGTAAGAATGCAGTCAACCTCAGGATGATTTCTTAGGACTTAGCAGCGTGCCTGAATAAAAATGTACACCTTTCATGTGTGTATTTCCAGCTCATAGTAACCTCACCTTCTTTGGAAACTGGTTCTTTCTCCAATCCCTGAGGCTAGGCAACTAGTATCCATGTTCGAACAGTTACTCTGCTCACAATCCTAGCACTTATTTGTCTATGGGATAATCCTTAAAGATGCCTTCAAAGACATATAAAACTTTATAATATAGCATGTATAACTGAGTGAACAAACAAGAAGTGAAGATAAACATTAGACTCTAGTGAACCAGGCATCTGTTTATGGCATTCCATGAATTTTTTTCTAAGTTTCCTGGTAGTCAAATAGAAAAGGGTAACTAGTTTAGTCAACCAATTGAGTTTACATGTGAAAAAAGCAAGTTATCTAGAAATACAAATGTTCTTTGTATGAAAAGCAAACACGAATTTTTTTCCTTAGGTCCTTGTTAAGAAGAGGCAATGAATTTGGAGCACGGTCAAGGAAACATGGCAGAAAATGAAACATGATGGATGTGACACAACATTAGGCCAGAACACCAAAAAAGGAGGATTATGCTGAATCAAACCAAAGAGCCAAAAGAGGGCTGCGACTTCTTTATATCACCCGCTTTTCTATGGAAAGGACAGATCCAACATTGTGCCAGAGCCAACACCCTTTTCCATCGCTGTCTACTCAATTAACGTCCTCTGCTTAGGGCCTCCCTGGGATTTGAGAATACTTAATGAAAAGGTTACAGTATTGCCTATACACCCAAATACTACTCATCCAAGTATATACGAAGTGTCAGAGAGAAGGGTAAAATTCAGATTCCTGAGTCACACCCCCAGGGATTTGATTCAGTTGGTCTTAATGGGCCATAAGAATCCGTACTTTTAAAAACACTCCTGGGCTTCCCTGGTGGCGCAGTGGTTACGAGTCTGCCTGCCAGTGCAGAGGACACGAGTTTGAGCCCTGGTCTGGGAAGATCCCACATGCCGTGGAGCAACTAGGCCCGTGCACCACGACTGCTGGGCCTGCGCTCTGGAGCCCACGAGCCACAGCTACTGAAACCCGCAAGGCTGGAGCCCGTGCTCTGCAGCGGGAGAGGCCACCACAGTGAGAGGCCCGCACACCGCAACGAAGAGTAGCACTTGCTCACTGCAACTAAGGAAAGCCCGAGCACAGCAACAAAGACCCAGTGCAGCCAAAAATAAATAAATAATTTTTTTTAAAAAATCTAAAAAAAACCCCAAAACACTCCCGATAACCTTGATTCAAATGGAACCTGTACTAGACTTGGAGAACCCTGTCTTAGGAAGTTCTCAGAGTATGTCTTCACTACCTTTACTCCCTCTGCTTCTTTATTTTCACCTTCAGGCCATACTGCCTGAACATTTACTATATTCCTGGTACTATATTAGGTTCTTTCTCATAAATCTATTTAATAAATTTTTATAAAAGCCCTGTGGTAAAAATGATTTCCCCCATTTTATAGGAGAGGGAACCAAGGCTCAGTATCCTAAATAAGTATTTCAAGGTCACAAGAAAGTACGGGTGTTACAAAAATAAAAGACACTTTTTCTTTTCAAAGGAGAGGATGAGATCTAATTACGGAGGAATTCCAGTAGCACAGAGCTGTGGATAACACTGACTAACCTAAGATAGTCAATAGCTCATGCCTCAGTTTCTCCATTGTCAAATTAGAAATGACACTGGTTTTAAATGAAGTTAGAACACTTCAGGGGAAACATGGTTTCCAGGTGCAAAATATGATTAGCATGACAAGAAGCATAACAAATTGATCAAACTGCTGGTTAGACACGCAGAGTTCTCACAAAACATCATCTTGCTGCACTAAATGCCAATCAATGAAGATTAAGTGGATTGAATTTTCCTTGGAGAAACATGAGTTTTTAAAATGAAAAGGAAAAAGGCTTGGATTAATAGCTACTAAGGGTTTTGTAGACACAACACTAAGGAAATCAGTCATTTGATAACCTTCCTATTAGTAGGGAAATCATATCATTCAGAATCATGGAAGCATTGAGTGTAAAGTCTGGAAGAAACTTATTATGTGAAATATCATGATTAACAAAACAAAATCCTCAGTGTATCCTAGACCCGTGAAGGCAAAAATTAATAAAATTATTTCCTTAAATTTCCATTTTATGGAAATGTATCTCAGCTGGATATACAAAAGAGATATAACACAATTATATATAATATATGTAATACATATATTAAACATATATATACATAAAATATATATAAATTATATATTCATAAATACATACATAAATTATATATAATATACACACATAATATATATATAATATTTTCTCTTTCTGTGTCTCCATAATGCAAATGCAAGTTTGCAAAAGCAAGCTTAATACTGTGGCTGATAATTGAAGTTAAATTGATGATACTCTCAAAGATTGCTTTCAAGTTCAAAGCAACCTTTGATATGAATTTGGTGGTCATCAGACTTTGGCAGAAGAAGAGGAACTTCCATTTTATTATAGCTCAGGACCAGTGCACTTTTCTTAGTCACTATTAAATTTGGAAAGGTAGACCACCCACAGATAGAGTTGAGTCAAGTGTTGAGCTCATTTGGACTATACCAGTGCAGCTATGATTTATCTTCATCGCACATCACACAGTTCCTGTGCAAGGGCCTAAAACTTCCTGTCAGATATCATGAGAGGCCTTTAAGTCATCCCGGAAAACAGTTACCTTGTATAAACTAATACAAGCAATTCCAGGTAACAAAAAGGCAGTGTGGTAGAATTAGCCAGATATCAGTGAGGCTGTTGGTTGTAGTTCTTGTCCCCATAACTTCATTGTCTGCCCTGGATCCTTGGCCTAAGTTCCCATTTTCACAGGAAGCATTCGTTCCTTCCTGGTCTAAACTGCTCAGGATTTTCCTTTTGCTCTGATGACTTTAGCAGGGTGTTACCAACAGCTGGCTTTTCAGGTCATGCTCTGCAGCTACCATCTAGATATTTCCTTCTGGTCTTGATCCTGAAGGTCCATACCTCCCTTTTTCTTGGGCTTTACACTCAATAACTGATCCACTCTTTAAAATATGTGTATTCAGGGTTCTTGAGTGGGCTCTCTGTGAGCAAGATTACCATATTACCTGTCCCCATGTTACCCTACTACAGTCTAACAGGAAAGGTACAAAGTGAAGCAACCCATTCCCATTAGTGTGTGAAGCAACATGGTGGGAAGGGTACAAAGGAGGCGACCCTGACATACTCTACTGGGGTCAGAGAAGGACTTTTTAGGCAGGAGAAGTTTGAGCTAAGACTAGAAGACAGACAGAGATAGGGAAAAAAGAAATAGTTGTTCGAATAGGGAAAACAGTACATATCCAGGCCTGGAGGTAAAACAGAGCCTCTGTCTTAAAGGTAGAGAAGGAAATTCTGTGGTGTGGCTTGAAAGGACATTCAGTTCAAGAATCAGTTGAGAATAGTAAAGGTGTGAGCAGGGAACAGATCTGCAAGGGCCTTGAAATCCATGCGAAGGAATTTAGATTTTATTCTGAGGGCAAGGAAGCCCTGTTAAAGGATTTTTAGCAGGCTCAGGTAAGATGATGAGAAAAATCTTTGAAAAATCATTCCAGTGGTATACAAGAATAAAGTGTTTCCTTTTTCTCTATCTTGCAACTAGTGATAGTGAAACATTCAAACTGCTATCATGGTAGAAGTGTCTATGTTGAAGGCTGGCCCACTCGCTCTCCTCCTCAGGTACTTAACTGTTAAAGGACAGTGAATCTAGACCCAGCATGGGCTTCCCATCATCATTCTGATGGCAAGACTGGGAAGACCACCAAGTGAGTGGCATCTCTGAACAATAATAATCCCCATGAGATACACCATCCCTTACATAAGCAAGCAAGAAAAGACTGAAACAGGAACCAAAAAATAGATATTTTATATATCATGCCAAAGACCGCTGAGGGTAAGTAAGAATCTAAGAAATGTCATCCATCATCCATCCAGGCAATTATCTGCTCTGACAGCTTATGCAGGGACCAGGGACATATTGCTGGACATCTTGTGTCTCTCTCTCTTTAAAGGTGAGCTTTAGACTGGGAACATCCTTCATTTCCTCTTCTGCTAGAATCCACTCATTTAATAACCATGTAAGAATTTTCTTAGCTAACTTGCATTTTTAATTTGCATTGAAAATATTATGAAAGCTAGTATGGATTAGTCCAGTAGATTTCAAACTAGGATTTTCAGATTCCATGCTTTAGGGAATACATTTCAGTTCCAGAGCCCCAAGATGTGCTTCAATGAGAAAAAATTCCACTGTATCAGTTTTTTTTTGTTTGTTTTTTTTTTTTTGCGGTACGCGGGCCTCTCACTGTTGTGGCCTCTCCCGTTGCAGAGCACAGGCTCCAGACGCGCAGACTCAGCGGCCATGGCTCACGGGCCCAGCCACTCCGCAGCATGTGGGATCTTCCCGGACCGGGGCACGAACCCGTGTCCCCTGCATCGGCAGGTGGACTCTCAACCACTGCGCCACCAGGGAGGCCCCACTGTATCAGTTTTCATATGGGATTCTGTAGGTAATATATTTCATTAAAGAAACAGTTCGACTGTTTGGGGGACTATCCTAGAAAGAATCAGAGTGGTGAAAAAAAAGTTAGAAGATTTGCACTTAATTAACTGTTTGATCATTAACTAGTCTCTTCTGTCTGAGCCACTATTTCCTCAACTGAACACTGAGGAAGCAAAGTAGATAAACTCTAGGGTTCCTTTTAGATTCAAGATTCTGATATATATCTTGAAAGCCACAGGAATGCTAAATAAAAATATACCTACTTCCGTTCTAGAGTATCCCTTCCTATAAGAAATTCTGATCTTATCCTTTACTTCTGAATCACCCTTTTGTGTTAAGCTCATTTTAACCCCACATGGTTCTGCCTTTACTTCATGATACAGCCCCCTTATTTCAAAATACAGAATCATGCTCATATTTTTAGTTAGTAGTTCTTAAAATAAGATGAAATTCTGGGCCTGTTCCTCAGGACTGTTCATAGGTACACTCAGACCCTGGTAAGCCTGTTCATGCACTTATATTAAAAAAAAAAAAAACTTTGCTCTTCAATAAGTGGTGCTGGGAAAACTGGACAGCTACATGTAAAAGAATGAAATTAGAACACTCCCTAACACCATACACAAAAATAAACTCCAAATGGATTAGAGACCTAAATGTAAGACCGGACACTATAAAACTCTTAGAGGAAAACACAGGAAGAGCACTCTTTGACACAAATCACAGCAAGATCTTTTTTGATCCACCTCCTAGAGTAATGGAAATAAAAACAAAAATAAACAAATGGGACCTAATGAAACTTAAAAGCTTTTGCAAAGAAAAGGAAACTACAAATAACATGAAAAGATAACCCTCAGAATGGGAGAAAATATTTCCAAATGAATCAACGGACAAAGGATTAATCTCCAAAATATATAAACAACTCATGCAGTTCAATATTAAAAAAAACAAACAATCCAATCCAAAAATGGGCAGAAGACCTAGATAGACATTTCTCCAAAGAAGATACAGATGGCCAAGAAGCACATGAAAAGCTGCTCAACATCACTAATTATTAGAGAAATGCAAATCAAAACTACAGTGAGGTATCACCTCACACCGGTCAGAATGGCCATCATCAAAAAATCTACAAACAACAACTGCTGGAGAGGATGTGGAGAAAAGGGAACCCTCATTAGCGCCCATATACCTCTCTAGATTCTAAGGATATCAAATAAACAGACACTATTTTTATATATAAGATTGTATTTTATTTTTGTAGGGGCTCAGAACCCAGAAAAAAAGACAAATCTGTAAACAAGTCCAAATCCAGAGTGGCAGCTATTGTGATATAAAGATTAGAAGAAAGAACTGACATATACAGAGTCACATAGCTAATAAGTTGCAGAGCCGGGAGTCCAGGTCTGTTGACTATTTGCCCAATATACTTTTCCTTTCACCTAAAAAGCACAAAAGCTGCTAACATTTGAGTTCTACTTCTGTCTCCCTGAAGGGCACTGGAGGCTTTAGAAGACATTTGATGGTCTCTGACTCGGAGCATTAAGACCCTAAATTACACTGACATGGTCCATAAATCACCAAATGAGTGAAATTCAAGCAGTGGGCCAGCGTGAATAGGACACATCAAGAATGACAGCCACCAAGATCAGGTTGGAGACTTGCAGGCCACATATGGGGGTCCAGCTAAGCATGTGAGATGCTTCCTCCTTGTTAGCACATTGTCTAGGAAGGAAGAGGGAGAAAGATACTTCTTCCCTATATCATGATAAGGACTGTTATATATATAACCAGTTTGGCTCTGGAGGTAGGCTCCCTGCCTTCAAATGCAGGCTTTGCTGTATGCTTTGTGATCTTGGGCACTTTACTTCCCCTTTTTAAACCTACTTTATAGGGTGAGTCTACAGATTGAACGCGATAACTTGTAAAGTGCTTAGCACTTAGTGGAGTGTTCAGAAGATGTAAAGAATATATAAGGATCATTTTTAAAATCTTATTTTGATTTGGCTCATTTTAGTTTACAATATAACCCTGGTGGGTGAGAGAGATGTACCCCAAATGTATTTCATAACTGACATCATTAAAGCAGACCAAATTTTAATCAGCTGTATTATTGCCTTTAAATTCTCTACAAAGGACACATCAGCTTATCCCCTGTACTTGGGACAGAACACACTCGCCACCACCTTTGGCACAAACAGAAATATTCTTTCATCAGTATTAATGCATTTACTTCTCTACTCTTAACCCTCCTAGTTAGGCAAAGGTATTCTATTTTATTAATATTAAAACTGAGTCATCAAGAGATAATGATAATAATACTAGTATTGCTACTACTACTAATACCTATTGTTTAATAGTATTTATTATATGTTCAGTATTGCACAATTTATTTAAAATATATTTTTACAATGAATGCTCACATAAAATCTAGGAAGTAGGTTGCTTGTTAGCCTTCTACAGGTGAAGACCTGAAGTTCCCAGAGATTAGTCACTTTGCTGATGGTAAGGGTGAAGCTAGAATCCAGTTCTAAGTCTGTCTGGCATTTTAGTTTCCTAGACCTGAGAAACCTTCCTCCAAGCTACTCAGTGACCTAGTGGCTATGCCACATCTTGAACCTAGGTTTCCCGACTCTTTCTGTTAAGATATCCCAGGAGTCTTGGGGTATTTTTGTTTGCTAGGGCTGCCATAACAAATACCACAGATACGGGGGCTTAAACAACAGAAATGTATTTTCTCACAGTTTTGGAGTTAGAAGTCCAAGATCAAGGTGTTGGCAGGGTTGGTTTCTTCTGAGTCTTCTCTCTTTGGCTTGTAGATGGACGTCTTCCCCATGTATCTTCACATTGTCTTTCCTCTGCATGTGTCTGTGTCCTAATTTCCTCTTTTTAGAAGGACACTAGTCGTATGAGATTAGGGCTCACACTAATGACATCATTTTCACTTATTTGCCTCTTTAAAGACCCTATCTCCAAATAGGGCCACATTCTGAAATACTAGGGATAAGACTTTAACATATGAATTGTTGGGGGGTGGGGAGGATACAATTCAGCCCATAACATGGAAACCTTCACTTTTATCAGTCTCTGGCCACCACAGTCTCTCCGTCAAAGGCAATGTTCCAGTTATGGCAAATATCCCCATATTTTAGAAAATGCATCAGCTGTGATCTGAAACAAAGGACAATGTCATCTCTTATAAAAGAAGTAGGGGTCTTGAATAGAGGAGGTTTAGAAAGAATTGAATAGAAAGTGCATTTCTGAAATAGATTGTTGCAAGCAATTTTATGGGCATTATCTTGGTTAACACTTGCAATAAGGATATGAGAATTGCTATGATAATATGCGGAGAAAGGGTAAAAACTGTCATAATTATTTTCCATTGAAATATGTGCCTTTGGTAGAAGATATTAGCTCATGGATCAAGCATTTATTGAGCACATATGATACATCAGGCAGTGTGCTAGGTGCAAAGGTGATTGAGAACTTCTGAATGTGGAATACTTCAAGAGGAATCATGGTTAGGGCTAAGAGGAGCACAGTTATTAAAGAAGGACACATTGGTGGCCAGGAATTCCTATATACATCCTATAGATACATGTAGAAGTGTTGGACAATGGATAGATTAACCTTATTCTTTTCTGTGCATTCTTATGGCAAGTGTACCTTAAATGCTTCCATCAATTGAGATAAATGAGTTTGGCACATGTCCTTTGGCATGTGGAAGAAAGGTTGTTATCAAAAGCTCCTGTCTCAGGGCTTCCCTGGTGGCACAGTGGTTGAGAGTCCGCCTGCTGATGCAGGGGACATGGGTTAGTGCCCTGGTCCGGGAAGATCCCACATGCTGCGGAGCGGCTGGGTCCGTGAGCCATGGCCGCTGAGCCTGCGTGTCTGGAGACTGTGCTCCGCAACGGGAGAGGCCACAACAGTGAGAGGCCTGCATACCGCAAAAAAAAAAAAAAAAAAAAGAAGTTCCTGTCCCCTAATCCTTTACATACCTTTTATGCTACTGTTTCTGTGCATTAGTTCAACATATGGCCTTACCTATCTTAGGCTCCAAGGCCACTGTGATTGAATTAGTCTGGTAGTAGGATTCCATATTCCTTTTCTGTATGTAATTATTGAGATCAATTGCACTTGTGCTTGTAGACAGCAGCAGACTTGGGACAGTGAGAGGTGAGCAGAATGAGCCTGGCAGAGGCTTAGATGGAGGGAAACAGGCAGTGTCCATAGGGTGGAGGTCAGAGTCAGTGAGATGAGAGGAGTGAGCAGGGTGGGGATCTTTCATTCTTGAACCAAGATTCTTCCACTCAATCTGGGGTTCATATCTTTCTAAAAATAATTTGAAATTATTTAACATTCTTAATCATGTACGTAAGTTATTGGGCTCTGAATTAGACACAGTCTTTAATATAATATATGAATCAGGTGTTAAACTTGAAAGGCATTAGCTTCCCTTTCCTTTTGTTTTTGATACACCTATAGCCTGTTTACATTAATAGTACCAATTCTACATTTCTGATTGTTAAATACAGTGATATTTACTTAGATTCTTAGATTTTTCTCTTTTGGAATTTTGCATATGGTCAGGCTCATCCAGCATGGAATTTGGGGAGTTCTGTAGGTCAACTGGTACAAAATGCTCCCTATTGTTAAATGTTTTTATATTAGAACAAATTTGTCTTTCAAATTGGTCAAGGTTGCTTGCAATTCTAATATGTCTTCCCAAGCCTAAGGCAGTAGTTTTCTACATTCTCTGCTTCAAATAGTGTCTTATTTAAAAAAAAAAAAAGGGGGGGCAAGCGTCATTAAGAATAGGATGAATAGATTCTTGCTGAAGAGGTAAGTCACTCCTGTGGGAAAGAAACATTTATGATCTGGCGTATGGTGAGCATTCTCTTCAATGCTGGTGATGGTAGGCGCTTGTTGGATGTAATTCATAATTAATTGTGCCCAACAGTTCAATAGTAATTCAGATGGAAAGAGAAATGCAGAAAGATTCTGAGTTCCTAGAGCTGTATTCTCGGCAACAAATAGCCAGAAATAAAGTCTCACTTGGGGAATTGTGCTGTATTTTTTTTTTCCTCCTCTCTTGTCTGTGCTCTACCACACCCCCTCTTGTTTTTTAACTCTCTCTTTTTCTCCTTTTCAATCAATCTTTGAGATTTCCCCTCAACTCCCCAGTCTCTTTTTCATCTTACAGGCCATTGAGCTCCCTCTGACTGAAGATTCTTCAATCCAGAGCAGCAAACCAAAGATTGCAGCTAGAGCACAAGATATTTTTCTGCCTGCATCCACATGAAACATACACGATCACTCACCTAATGTTAATTCTTCCTATGTTTCCTTCTCTAAATGTCTAGAGTGAGAAAGATGGGAGTAGTTGAAAGAAGGGGGTGGGGACTCTTCCTAAAAGGTGATAGACAACCAAGAGACATCTTTGACTCTGCCTACAATCTGCCGTGAAGAGAAGAGCAAATTCAGCAGTTTTTTGCAAAATTACCAACACAGCAAGAAAGGCAGGCAAACAGATTGCTCAGATGGACTGACTCTTAATAACTAGATCTATCAAGTCCCAGATTTGCTACTTGCTGGGAGACTTCAAAGTGGGTCTGATTTTAAATCGTATTTGATTTCCTCAAATTAGGGAAAACTCTCTGAAACATTTAGTAGTGTGGGCCGTACTTTGAGAGACACAGGGAGGTTTTGAATCATGCCAATGAGGATGACATCAAAGTCAATTTCTCCAAAGAGCTGTGTTATCATCTTGACTACCTTTCTTTTATCTATGAACGAGTTTGGTTGCCAACTGCCAACTGTTTGTAGGTACAAACAAAAGGGTAGGGTACTCTCTACCCTTTTCTCTCCTGCTCTGTGCCCCAGGAAGCTGACTGTTATTGAATATTACTGGTCTCCTTTGTCCTATGGCTTCTGGTGGGTTCAGCCAATGGGAGGCACTGGCAGCTGATCTGGAGGTCAAGGGAGAAATGAGCGGGGTGGGTATTTATTCCTCAGGTCTCTTCCTTTCTGGTCACTGTGGCTTGGCTGTGTCCCTTTACGGTAGCCACTGCTCCTTTTAGGTAGCCCTCTCCTATTACTACTAACTAATCTCTGCAGGTCCCTAAACTGCTTAATCACCTTGTCTCTTCAGACCCAGGGGTGTTGAAAGCGTCCCGCTATTGCTCATATTGGGGTACTTTCCAGTTCTTTTTCATGTCCTTTAACCCTACCGACCTGTTAACAGTGTCTCTATTGAGCTCTCCTTACATACTCTTTGAATGTGCCATTTCCTATCAGTACGCTGGGCAATACTCAAGGGTAGGGATTATTTGTTCAGTCAGATTTTGACAATAAAAACACCTAAGGCATAAATAAGTAGATCTGAATTTACATATGTAGCGTAGAGGCTTAGGGAGGTCAAATGCTTTGCTCAAGGTCACAGAGAGAGTCATTAGTGGAACCAGGATTAAAACCCATCTTCTCCAGAATCTATATCCCATGTAATTCCAAGTGTATTCCATGGCCCACTAGCCCCATGAGTTTGCCATGATGGAAGATGGAAATAACTGTATATCTTGGGGAATCTCAAAACATATTACCAGTTTATAGATTTTAAGCAATCTAAAAAAAAGCAGAGCCTTTTTTCTTTCCCAGTTGCATCCCGTGGATGTAATGGTCTGTAAAATCCAGACTGGATTTCTCTGCTCCCCCAAGCATACTGGAAAAGGGGACTACTTCAGTGCTCCACAGTTTATGTATCCTTCTTTCAAGCTCCCAGTACAGGGTAATTTGAACATTTCAGCCCTAATAATGAGGCTGGGATTGTGATTGAGCTTGACTTGTGGGGTCACATCATTGGAAAATGACTGCTCAGACAGAGCCTTTGAGTTGGGGGATGTGTCAATAACAGATGCTCACTTGGGCTTTTGGAGACACCCCCAAACACATCTGCGTCATTATTTTCAAGTGGCATAGCCTAATGATTTGTATAGCCTAAGAAAACAACTTTTTGTTTAAGTATCTGGATATTTTCATTCTCCAACAATGATCAAAACATAGATATAACATATACTTCTTCTAAAAGCAGCTATTGGCTTTTCTCTCCCATTCTATAGGTGGATGATTGCCTCTCAACAACACACACACACACACACACACACACACACACACACACACACACACAGAGTGTTTGGCTCAGTATCCCTTAGATACTGCTCTCTATTTCCTCTCATCAATAATGTCTCTTATGCAGATGTAGAGAATGGACTTGAGGACATGGGGGGAGGGGGAAGGGAAGGGTAATCTGGGACGAAGTGAGAGGGTAGCACTGACATATATACACTACCAGATGTAAAACAGATAGCTAGTGGGAAGCAACTGCATAGCACAGGGAGATCAGCTTGGTGCTTTGTGACCACCTAGAGGGGTGGGATAGGGAGGGTGAGAGGGAGACGCAAGAGGGAGGGGATATGGGGATATATGTATATGTATAGCTGATTTCACTTTGTTACACAGCAGCAACTAACACAACATTGTAAAGCAATTATACTCTAATAAAGATGTTTTAAAAAAATAAAAATGTCTCTTAGCCTTACTTAATGCAGTTTCTGCTTTAGTCATCACAACTCAAGGTGAGTGGAAAAGGAAGAGAATTAGCAAGTATTGAGTATCTGTATATGCCAGATCCTTTATATCTATCTCCTTTCATTTATTCCTTGGTGTTTCCCACAGGAGAAAACTGAGGCTTGGCACATTTGTATTCCTTTCCCAGGGTTTATAAGCTAACAAAGGTTTTAAACGGCTTGCTCCCTTACCAACATTCATTCCTTTGTTCCATTTATATTTGATGCTACCTGTTGCTAAGAATGCATTTTTGCAGGCACCGAGAGTACAGAAGATGTTGTTTAAAAATGCAACAAAGACAACCTAGATGCAATAACCAAAGTATATCCATGGGACTGTGGAGGCCAGAAAAGGGGCAGTACCCAATTCTGTAGGAGCGGTCAAAAAAGATGGTGAGTTTTGATGTAAGTGTTGAAAATGGAAAGTTTATTGGTTGAACATGATGAAGTAAGACATTCCACGTAGGGGCTTCCCTGGTGGTGCAGTGGTTAAGAGTCCGCCTGCAGATGCAGGGGACACGGGTTCGTACCCTGGTCCGGGAAGATCCCACATGCCGCGGAGCAGCTAGGCCCGTGAGCCATGGCTGCTGAGCCTGTGCATCTGGAGCCTGTGCTCCGCAACAGGAGAGGCCACAGCAGTGAGAGGCCCGCGTACCACAAAAAAAAAAAAAAAAAAAAAAAAAGACATTCCACATAGAGGGAAACAACACGAGCAAAGACAGGTGGCATTACTGGGCATCATATGTTTAGGAAACCATGATTCATTTGAGTCGGTTGAAATACAAAGTGTAAAAGAAGCATGGTGAGAAGTGAGAGATGAAGATGGAGCTGTACACAAGTTCTGATCTCAGGGCCTTATACTGTAAACCATGCAACGGGCTATCTAATGTACAAAATGCACTGAGGAAGCCCAGAAGAACAGAATGCATGATGAACATGAGGATCTGTGAATATTTCACAGAGGAGATAGCATTCTGAATTTGGTATTATGTAAAAAAAATTAAAAAGGAACAGTTATAACAGCACATCCACTCTCAGTGCTCAAGTGCCCTTTGGCTGGAGTGCATACACATTTCTCTTAAGATACCTAAATCCCATTTGCTTTAAATAGAGCATTCAGTCTAAACGTATAACAAATGACCTGTCCACAATTAGTATTTTGTCAGGGTCTGCTCTTATAGGTCAACCTAGAGTTTTGGATGGGTGAGAGTTTTCTCTTAACAACACCCATAGAGGTTTCCCCCCAAATCATGCTATTTTCCAAATGAGTTTGCAGGGAAATAAAACTGGTTTGCTTTAGGACCACCGATACGGAGTTGATTTTCTTTGCTCAAGCACCCCAAAGGGATTGTAAACTTGAATGTTTAGCAGTATTCTTGCCTATAGGCTATTGAGCTCTCTCAGGACCTCTTATCCAGAAACAGCTTCTGCAGTTCCACTTTTGTATGCTAATTGATTATTTCTTAATAATGCTTCTTTTTGCATTTTATTTGAATTGGTTGCACTGTAAATTAGAATGAGGAGGAGAGAAATGCTGAATATTGGTAGCTGGATGCAGCCTTCGAAAAGAAGGCAGGTTGTAAAGCTGCTTCAAAAAACTGCTGCAAAATTTCAGGCTTTGGCCTCAAGTTTCCCCTTGAAACCCAAAGACAGCATTTTCTTATGAAACCTCAACTCGTTACCAAATCTTACAAAATAGAATTGAGGGCAGGAAGAAAGAGAATAATAACTTTTTGTTAATATATCTCAGTTTGGCATTTGTTCCTTCAATCACTCATTTGCTGTTGAATCTATGTGTCCAATATATAATGAATATTTACTATGTATAATATATTGGAATCCATATTACTATAATGAGATAATCATATGTGAATGCTGCCCTTAAGAATTGCTCCACTAGACTATAAGTTCTCTGAAGATAGATGCTGTGCCTATTTTGCCCACAATTAAGTCTCCAGAACCTAGCAACACAACTAGAATATGGTGGATATTAAGAATTTAGATGGGATTTGGTGGTCCCACCCCTTGTCTTTCCCTTAGTGGAGGCAAGATAAAATCTCTCCATGATCTCATCTGAACAAGAAATATACGTGAAGAAAACAGCTGAATTTTTACAGAGCGCTTTTGTTTTTTTCAAAACAAAAAGATAATTATTTTACTTGATAAAGTTACAATTTGCCAATAAGATTTAACAACCATTACCATGAACAATATATCAGTATATCATAGTGATATATCATGTAACAATATAGCTTGTATCAATAATTAATATATCATAACTTAACGATATATCTTTGAGATATACAGGAAGCAAGTGCCCTTAAAGACAAGTAGAAATGGACTATTCCACTGTTAATTACAGAGCGCTTTTTGATTAATACTCAGGAAAGCATCAAACAGTGTTCATTGCAAAGCCTTGAAACAAGTTGTGTGGGAGAACATGAATTCCACTTCCTAATTCTGAATTTAAAATGCCCCCTGTAGGGAAAATTCCGGCCCAGCTTACTTATCCAGTTGCAGGTAACAGAACTGAAATAAGAAAATCTGAAAATTGCAGACCTGTCCCAATTTTTTAGGTCTCTACAAAATATTTTTGCCACACCACCTGCATGGAGATGAAAAGGGCTCAAGAGGGTGAGGACGTCCAGAAGTACTCTGCAAAAGTTTACCTTGAAACTAGAGCAAGTTTAGGGGAAGATTAACATCTGTGCGTTAACCTTTGCACTCACAATGTCTCTGCCCACAGGTAAACCAGGTCCCAGTGAATAACTTAGGCACTGCCAATTCAAAGTAACCTCTTCCTTTTGAAGGGCTTTGATTAATTAATAGGCTAAGAAGTTTGTACTTTATTCTGCAGGAAAAAGAGCTATCATACCCACGTGGCAACCATGGAAAAGGGGTAGTAAAAGGGAGTTTTTTGTGATGAGGGAACACTATTATATCTTGGGTGTACTGTGGTTACGTTCATCTAGACACTGGATTAAATCACCTAGAATTATACACACACACACAGACACACACACACACACAAGTGCTTAAAAACTGGTGAAAACTGAGTAAGGTCTGTGGTCTATTATAAAGGTTATACCAATGGTGATTTCCTGGTTTGATATGGTACTAGAGTCATATAAGATGTCACCATTGGGGGCAGTTGGGTGAAAGATTCTTGGGATTCTATATACTATTTTTGTAATTCCCCTTGAATCTCTAATTATTTCAAAATAAAAAGTTGAGAGAAAGTACCCCCACCCTCCTTGATTAAATTCTAATGCTTCAGGAAGTTGAGATATCCTGCATTAGATTTGTGATGGGGAAAGACTAGAGGCTACGTGTCCATATGGAATCTCATGGCTTTTTTCCTCTATCAACAGATTAAAAAAAATTTCAATTTCCTGATTCAAATATTTGACTCTGGGGGCTTCCCTGATGGCGCAGTGGTTGAGAGTCCGCCTGCAAATGCAGGGGACACGGGTTTGTGCCCCGGTCTGGGAGAATCCCACATGCTGCGGAGAGGCTGGGCCCGTGAGCCATGGCCGCTGGGCCTGCGCATCCGGAGCCTGTGCTCCACAACGGGAGAGGCCACAACAGCGAGAGGCCCATGTACCGCAAAAAAAAAAAAAAAAAAAAAAAAAATTGACTCTGGGAAGAGAGAAGTAAACATATCACTGGCAGAAAAGAAGATTCAAATGTGAAAATAATTGTTTTAATCATGTCTTCAGGTTTGGTACACCCCACAGGGAGCAGCTTGAAGCCAGGAGGAAACTATAGATGCTGAGGAGGCTGTGTTGGAAAAATTTAGAATGAATTCCTTTGAAATTTATGGATGAAGTGAAGGCAATTGACAATTTCACTGCATCACAATCTTTATTACTCTTTAATAGCACATCACCTTTAGTTAAAGACTTTATGGACCCACGACAAAATATAATCTAGGAGGGAAGCAGCACACCAGAATAATATCTTCATGCAAAGGAGTTTTTAACATTCTAATGTGCTGTCACACATATTTTGCAATTTTACAATTATAATAATTATTTGAGGGAATTATTGATTAGTTCTTTAATTAGCTGGGGGATATATATAATTAAATTTTTATTAGCTTCATTTTACTCTGAGGGAAATGAGGCACTAAGCACTCAGATGACTTTACCACGTGTCTCCCACTGAACAAGGGGAGCACTGAGATTAGAACCCTGCTCTCTGGAAGAACCAAGCCTTGACCATTATTCTCTGTGACCAGGCTGAACTTTGGTTTCGAAGAAACATCAGAACAAAGTTATTGTGCCTGATAATGCATGGGGAAGAAATGAACCTAACCTATGTGTTCTCAGGAAACTGTGAAGATACATATTTTTCACACATTTGGCAAATGAAATTGCAGCCATTTGCATGGAGCTTTCAAACAGATCTCATTCCAAGAATATTAAAATAACAGAAGCTGCAACTGTCTGTAGTTGTGTTCAAAGCCAATCTTTAGGGCTTGCTGCAACTTAGGGCTTCCTGGAGAAACCATCAAATACCACCAAGGCCCCTTCCCAAAGAATTGGTTTCCTCAAACATGCAAAATAATGGTGTTTTTTTACAATAAATGCTGGAAAGGGTGTAGAGAAAAGAGAACCCACCTACACTGTTGGTGGGAATGTAAACTGGTACAGTCACTATGTAGAACAGTATGGAGGTTCCTTAAAAAAACTAAAAATAGAGTTACCATATGATCCAACAATCCCATTCCTGGGCATATATCCAGAGAAAACCATAATTCAAAAAGATACATGCACCTCAGTGTTCATTGCAGCACTATTTACAATAGCTAGGACATGGAAGCAACCTAAATGTCCATCAACAGAGAAATGGATAAAGAAGATGTGATACATATATACAATGGAATATTACTCAGCCATAAAAAAGGACGAAATAATGTCAACACAGATGGACCTAGAGATTGTCATATTGAATGAAGTAAGTCAGACAGGGAAAGACAAATATCATATGGTATCGCTTATATGTGGAATTAAAAAAAAAGGCTACAAATGAAGTTATCTACAAACAGAAATAGTGTTACAGATGTAGAAAATAAGCTTATGGTTACAAGTGGATAAGCAGGCGGGGGGTGGGGGGGAGGATAAATTGGAAGATCGGGATTGACACATACACACTACTATACATAAAATAGGTAATTAATAAGGACCTACTATATAGCAGAGGGAACTCTACTCAATACTCTGCAATGGCCTATATGGGAAAAGAATCTAAAAAAGAGTGGATATACTTATATGTAGAACTGATTCAGTTTTCTGTACAGCAGAAATTAACACAACATTGTAAGTCACCTATACCCCAATAAATTTTTTTTTTAAATATGGTGTTTTTTAGATAAGTTGATCAGCAGAAGAGAATACACTTTCAAGAATATGGTTATCTAATTTACTATACTGGTGATATCACTGTGTTGGGAAAATATGATCTTGCCAACAAAGGGTAGCGGGCCAACGGGATATCATCACAGAAAAAAAAAAATTCTTGAGCTCCTACCTCATACCTTACACAAAATTAAATTCCACCTAGACTGCTCACTTAAAAGTGAAAAGCAAACAATCAGGAATTCATAGGAGAACACTTTTTAAACCTTAGAATTAAGAATAATTTTTCATTTTGATGACTTGCTCAGTTTTTCTGGGTCTCTCCCAGGTATGCATGTTATTAAACTTTTGTTTGATTTTATCCTGTTAATCTGTCTCATGTCAATCTAATTCCTAGATCAGCCTAGATCTTAAAACCTAGAAGGGTAGAGGAAAATTTCTTCCTCCCTGACAGCAATCATCAGAATAAACAGTTCTAGTATACTATAATATTGAGCAAAAGAAATAGACAAGACACAAATAATTATATACTTACATGCCTCAATTTTGGTATATATATTGCCATCTGCAGCAACATGGATGCAAATGACTATATATATATATATATATATTTATATTTAAAAGGCAATCTAACATATGCAGTTGCTTTGTGTGGTGGTAGTGACAGAAAGACCACAGAAAGAGAGATGGGGAGTGGAGATAATTTTTTGTTTGTTGATCTGGGAGATGGTTTTATGGGTTTGTCCAGTTTGTAAAAGTTCATGGAGCTATATATTTATGACGTGATCATTTCTGAGTGCATATTATACTTCAATTTTTAAAATTTATTCTCTGTAACTTTTTCAGATTCACCACTCTGTTCACTCATTCATTCATCAGTTATTTTGAGAGCCCACCATGTGCTGAGTGCATTTCCAAGCCATGGGGTTACTACTATGAGCAATCCATGAGGTTTATCATAAAATACCTCTCCTCTAGTCCAGGTTTTCAATATCTCTTTCCTAGGTTATTGAAACAGCCTCCTAATTGGTCTCATTTTTGTAGGTCTTACCTTCCTCAAATCCACTCTCCCTGTTGTGGAGAAGGTAACCTTTTTAAATTTTAATACCCTTCATGTCCCTCCTAGCACACAAGATAGAATTTAAGTTCCCGGATAATAATAAGCAAAATTAAAAAAAAAATAATATAGCTAACATTTATGAAGCTATTATGTGTTAGTGACTATGTTTATACTTATTTGATTTAATGATAAAAATAGGAATCTGTTTTGGATTCTATGTCATTGATCACATCTTATAGATGAGGACACTAAGGCACAGAGAGGACACTAAGGTTACACATCAAGTGGAAGAATGCGTATTTAAGCTGAGTGAGATATATCTGTAGAATTCATGCCTACAACCTAATTTCACCTAATAAACACTTCCTGGAGTGTTCCTGCCTCAATTCCTCCAATCTCCTCCTGAAAATTCTACTCTGTTTGTAGCACCCTGACTTCTGATCTTGCTTACTCATTCTCTTTTTCACTCTTCGGCTAGTATATGTTCATCTAGTCTCTTTTTCTCCAACCCCTTCTGCTGCCATGATCACCTTCCTCAGCACAACTCCTCACACGGTGTCCTTGGTGTCCTTGCTCAAAAGCCTTCAACTGGCTGTCCTGCCAATGGTTCAATGCCAAAATTTTACATCTACATTTATTGGCCCTTCATGATGTGGCCCAAACCTACGTTTTCATTCACCTAACTACTCCTGTTCGCTCATTATACTCTTCTGCCCAATTCACTTATTCTCAATGCCTTTGATCCTCTAACGCCACTTTTCTTAAATCTCCTTCCTCCGTCTCTAAAGGTCCATACACTACCTTGCTCAAGCCGCACTCAATGTCATCTTCTCCAAAGAATCCTTACTTATGCCCAGAATCTTCCCTCATCTTTCCCAAGTTGGATTAGGTGTCTCTCCTCTGGTTTTCTGTTACACTTTCTGTTTCCATCTATCATTACACTATCACCAGAATTTCTTTCCATGGTAACAAAGTCGTACAGAGCCTCTACCTTTATACCAACCCCCATCCCTAACCACACACACACATAATTATCCTTAGTGCCTAGAACATAGTAGATGACCAGTTCAAGTCTTCTGAACTAAATTGAAATGGAGGTGCTGTAGGAACCTGATTTCAGTCTAATGGGCAAAAATGGACACATGCATTCACACGACACTCTATGATTGTAATATTACCTTTTCATGCCTCACTTCACGTGACCGTCTTAGGAATTATTATCAACATTTATTTTATTGTGAAACTGAGGCTCTGGGATATGGATTTACCCAACAAAGGTAACAGAAAATTATGAAAGAAACCCAGGTCTCACCTAAAAGTGAATTTCTCTAGAAAACCTCTCTGTAAGAATGTTACTTTTGTCAGAAACACAGAGGAAAAACAAACAAAAAACAACAGAGGAGACACACTTTTTGTTTTTAAAATATTTTTCTTGTCTTTAGTTCACTGTTAGATCTTTCAGGTCATTTACTACCTACTTGCAGATCAAAGGTTACTATTATCAAAATTGTATCTCTGGTGTCTTTTTATTTATTATTTCCCTTCCTCTTTAAGTTCTACACAGTGAACTTCTTAGAGTCAAGAGGACACAACAGACATTATTTCAGTAGAAGACCATGGATTGAAGATAAACAACATGGAAGAAAAGAATCATAGGACTCATCCAGACAAGCCTTCCTTTTTCTGAATTCTTAGCTGCCAGATCTCAGGACACTCACAGATCCTAGAAAAGCAAGGTGTAAACTGAGAAGTCTAGTGGGACTTGTGGGCCTGAAAAGCTTGGGCTCAATATCAACCCCCTACACCAGTTAGGAGAGTATTAAAAATATACCTACATACACTGTGTTTATATGTATTTAATAATGATTAAGTGCCAGGCATCATGCTGGGTGCCAGAGATACAAAACTATTTAGTCTTTTGCTTCTACAGAGCTCACAGCCAAGTGGCTAACACAGCTGTAAGTGAATTAAAAAGCTCAAATACATAATTATAAAATGCAATAGGAATGCAACCCAGCAATTACCTTCTTGGGCATTTTTTTTTCAGATAAATAAAAACATTTGTTCACATAGAGCGTTGTTTGTAATCACCAAAAGCCAAGGGAAAAATAAACCTTTAGATGTTGTTCAGTGGGGGTGAATGGTAAACAAACTGTGGAATGTCCATACCATGTAATACTACTCAGCAATAAAAAGGGTGAACGACTGATACACACAAAGACTTGGTTTCATCTCAAGAAATTTGTTCTGAGTGAAAAAATCCAACCCCCAAATTACATAATGTATTCCATTTACATAGAATTTTAAAATGACAAAATGGAGAAATGGAGAAAAAATTAGTGGTTGCTAGGGGGTTAGGGATGGCTCACGGTTATATGTGAGGAAAAGGAAGTGGACATGTGACTATAAAAGTCAATATCTGGGACCCTTATAGTGATGGACTCTTTAGTGTTTTGACTGTAGTGGTAGATACATGACCCTACATATGTAATAAAATTGCATGGAACTAAAGACACACGTGCAAAAAGTAAAATTGGGGAAATATAAATAAGGTTGGTGAAGTATATCAGTATCAATATAGTGGCTGTGATACTGCACTGTGGCTTTGCCAGAGGTTACTCTTGGGGGAACTTTGGAAAAGTGTACAGAGGATCTTACTGTATTATAACTGCATGTGAATTTACAATTATCTCAAAATAAAAAGTTTAATTAAAATACAACATGAGCTATAATGGTATTTATTTGATAGAATTAAGGTATTATGACACAGGAATTTGGTCCAGCCTGGGGGAACCAGTAAAATCTCTCCTGAAGAGATGACATTTGATCTGAGGATGAGTATGTGTTATCTGGGGAAACAGTAAGGGACACCTAGGAGGAGGGGGCATGATGTGTTCTTAGAACTGAAAGAAAGGATATAGAATAGTATAGGATAAATTACAGAGGTAAGCAAGATAGCCATTATAGGCCATTTTAAGGACTGTTCCTTTATTTTGCACTTTCTTAAAACACTATCATACAAGAATGCAATGGGTTACTCTGGTGACTCTAGGGAATAAAACTGTCTTCCCTAGAAATACCAACGGGATGATTTTTATTATTACTTTCTAAAACAAAAGCTTTCAAAAAATATTTTGTGTGTGTGTGTGGCCGGGGGCTGTATTATAATATAGTGAATTTCCCTTATCTGAAACTATTCAATAAGAGTGGTTGACCATTATAATTTTGGACATATATAATGATTAGGAACAATATTGAAATAGATGATACCTAAGTTTCCTTTCCATTTCTATAAGATTATGTCTTAGTGTTCTTTTTGCACAGGATTAAAGAAGAAAAGGGCAGGCAGATTTGGGAGAAATATCTGGAAATTGATCATAGCATCTTGGGTTGATTTAAGGACTTGTTCTAATGAGTAATTGCATCATTCAGGTTGCAAAACCCTGAAGCATGGTGAGTGATAACAGGCATGACATCACAGAGGATTTCAAACATAGGTCCCTGGAGTCAGCTCTTCCTTCAGGTGGATGAGTCTTTTCTTAATGGTCTGCACTGCAGGCCAATCCATTCTGGATTGGATTATAAACCCAAGCTCTCCTATTACTTTCAAATGACGCATTTCTATCTCTGGCGATGAATAAAACAGATCAATGCCACATGCATGTTTTATTGGGTCTCCTGTGAAATGAATCTGTAGTGAGACAGCCAGCAGGATGGAGTTGACATGAAGATGAGATTTGTAAGTGAGGACATATTGTCTATTTTCATCTCAGCTTAGGCAGTAATTCCACGCAACGCTGCTTCTCCTGTTTGAGCTCATTATTTATGCCGTAAAACAATATCTCAATGATAATAATAGGCTTCATTTACAAGCCAGAACATAAAGCATCAGCGCTCATACAGCTCAACATCAAAAAACAAACAACCTAATCCAAAAATGGGCAGAAGACCTAAATAGACATTTCTCCAAAGAAGATACACAGATTGCTAACAAACACATGAAAGGATGCTCAACATCACTAATCATTAGAGAAATGCAAATCAAAGCTACAGTGAGGTATCACCTCACACCAGTCAGAATGGCCATCATCCAAAAATCTACAAACAATAAATGTTGGAGGGGGTGTGGAGAAAAGGGAGCCCTCTTGCACTGTTGGTGGGAATGTGAATTGATACAGCCACTATGGAGAACAGTATGGAGGTTCCTTAAAAAACTACAAATAGAACTACCATATGACCCAGCAATACCACTGCTGGGCATATACCCTGAGAAAACCATAATTCAAAAAGAGTTATGTACCACAATGTTCATTGCAGCTCTATTTACAATAGCCAGGACATGGAAGCAACCCAAGTGTCCATTGACAGATGAATGGATAAAAAAGATGTGGCACATATATACAATGGAATAGTACTCAGCCATAAAAAGAAACAAAATTGAGTTATTTGTAGTGAGGTGGATGGACCTAGAGTCTGTCATACAGAGTGAAGTCAGAAAGAGAAAAACAAGTACTGTATGCTAACACATATATATGGAATCTAAAAAAAAAAAAAAAGGTTCTAATGAACCTAGGGGCAGGACGGAACTAAAGATGCAGACATAGAGAATGGACTTGAGGACACTGGGAGGGGGAAGGATAAGCTGGGATGAAGTGAGAGAGTAGCACTGACATATATACACTACCAAATGTAAAATAGATAGCTAGTGGGAAGCAGCCACATAGCACAGGGAGGTCAGCTCGGTGCTTTGTGACCACCTAGAGGGGTGGGATAGGGAGGGTGGGAGGGAGACGCAAGAGGGAGGGGATATGGGGATATATGTATACATATAGCTGATTCACTTTGTTATACAGCAGAAACTAACACAACATTGTAAAGCAATTATACTGCAATAAAGATGTTTAAAAAAAAAAAAGATTTCAAGCGGTAGAAGAGAGAGAGAGAGAGAGAAATTTAACAAGTCCTACAGAGGCACAAAACTGCCAAGGCTCATCTTGCTGCTTTTATTCCCCAGAAGGCAAGAATGAGAGCAGGTACTCGATTACTGGGCTCTTTATTTAATAACTCCAGACTTGTACAAGGGTTGGATTGATGGAGGACTCAGAACTTTCTCCATAGCAAAACTTTTCTTATGGAAAGCTGATTTTTACTGTGCCAGGCCACTGCCTCTGCTCAAGGTATAGAGAGCTTTTTCGGGTGCCTTGTGGCACTTGTGTTTGACAATGTCAAATATCCATCTGAGTGTCCATTCAAATGGAATCACATTCAGCAGAAACTGAAAAATTCATCAGTTTTGTTTTTTGTTTTTGTTTTTTACCACCAATGGGTAATTTCCATAGTTAACATGACCTATATCTACTGTCATGTCATCAGTACTGTGGTAATCTCCTTTTAAATGTAAACCCCACACAGGTAATTCAATTCAGGTCAACCAGGAGTTATCGTATATACATATTCTTTGCATTGCTCTCGGGAGCTATAAGGGTTTCCCAGTTAGATAAGACATGGTCCCTGCCATCAAGGAGTCTTTAGCCTCGGGCAGGAGTCATAGATATAGCAAGAAGGTCTAAACACTTGTAAAGGGAGAATTTAGGGAAGGGAGAAATAATTACAACATGGAGACATGGGAAAGCATCCTGTGACAGATGATTCCTTAGCTGGGTCATGAAATTGGCAGTATTCTTCTGCTACATTTTTATTTTAAAAATTGCTTAATTATTTTAATAAAAGAGTAATATATGTTTATTAGAGAAAATTGAAAAAAGTATATCTATGTAAGAAAATGAAAACTAGGTCAATAGCTCATCATACAGAGATAACCACTATTGATAGTTTAGTATGTTTTCTTCTACAGCTATTCCTATTTAGATTTTATATACAAAAACAGATATATAATTTACATAATGTTTCGTACCTACATGTTTTCCACTTAAGAATATGTTGTGAACAGCTTTTTAGGTCACGGTATATTCTGCTCCATCATTCTAATGACTGCAAGGTATCCTTTATAGGGATATCTCATACCTTATCTAACCAATTTCCTGATACTGGACATTTAGTATTAAGAATGTCACTGGGATTAAAAACAATATTCTAATGAACATCCTAGAAACAAAGTCTTTACTTACATCCATGATGATTACTTTAGGATAAATTTCTAAAGCTAAAATTACCAGATAAAAAGACATTTTTAAAGTTGTTGATAGATACTGCTATGTCATTTTTGATAAATATTCTATCAATCTTCTTTCCCAACAGTAGATAGGAGTGTGACTTCTTAGACAGTTTTCTGACAGGCAGAGTTGATGGGGAATGTTTTGTCCACTGATAAAATAACCTTGGCAGGGGTAATGTAAATATTTGGTGGTATTCAGGCCTTATGTCTAGGTGTTAGCTGGAGACAAAGTTTGAAGGGAGGTTTGGAGCAAGTGAATAAAAATAAATTTGCTTTTTTTATTCAATAGCAAAAATCAGGCACTGACAAATGTTTTAAATTAGTTTTATCTCTGTAATAAATAATATATGTACATAATAAAAACAAATCTGAAAAATACAAAGGATATAAAACGAACGATAATAGTTGCTCCGAGTCCTTGATCTGTTGTCTTCCACAAATGTAACCAATAAAGAGTAGTTGGTCATATTTCCAGAAGAGTTGGAGTTACTCAAGTTTGCTTTGTGGCCTTGGATTTTTTTTTTTTTTTTTTTTTACCAAAATGGGATCACTTATTAATTGGTCACTTGAGAAGAATGAATTTCACACACTTGTCTCAGCTTCTTCCTTTCTTCTCTTTAGGAAGTTCTGCCCCAGGGAGCATGCACTAGGAAGTCCCTACAGGAGCAAGCCCTGCCCAATGGGAAGACCTCTACTGGTCCAGAGATACACAGGGCATTCTAGGAAGCCAATCTGCCTGTAGATAAAAGCCACAGCCTTTATTGTTTATTGTTCTTTAGCACAGCCTTTATTGTTTATTTATTTCAAGGGGTTATTTTAGTCTCTATATATGCTATTTCTTGTCTTATTTCTCAGTTGATTCTTCACTTAGGCAGGAGAAAGGTGTGCTATTTGCTGGGCACTCTCTCCAAGAACCCAATGCATATAAATGTAGGAAATTTAGTTAACCAGGCTTCTGTTGATGGACATTTATGTTGTTTGCAGATTTTCTTTTAAATCACACAAAATACACTAACATAAGTAAATGTGAGTAAATCTGTAAGGTACAACCTAACAAGTGGAATTATTCTATGAAAGGGTATGCATTCCTTAAATTTTGATAGAGCCAAATTGACTTCTATTTTTTTTACGTGTTATGTATTTTACAAATTTACAATCTCATCAATAGTTAATGCAAGATCGGATTTTCTCAACCACTGCCAGTATGCGGTATTCTCAAACTGATGTATACCCTTCTGAATAGGTGACAAAAGGCATGTCATTAAAATATTAATTTGCATTTCCTTAATTATATGTGAGATTGTGCTCTTTTTCATGTTTATAGTCCATATGTATGATTCTTTCTGGGGACTGCCTGTTCATCTTCTTTGCCCGTTTTTCTATTAAATAATTTGTCTTTCTGTTATTGATTTTTAAGAGCTCTCTGCATATTAATAAAGTCAGCCATTTCCCTATGTTATGTTCTGTAAATAATTTTTCCATTTATTATTTGTCCTTTGGTTATGTGTAGGCATTTTTTTTTTTTTTGGTCAACTATCATGTAGTCAAATTTCCAATTGCTTTTATGACTTATCTACATTGATCCCTAAGAGGAAATACCCTTAGATTTGAAAAGGAAATATTAGAAACACAGATATGAATTGATGGAGTATTACAATGACTTTAATAAGTGGTCAAGACTATGGTAATGGTAAAGAAATAGAAGAAAATGAGTGTGAACTTATTCAGAAAATAAGTGTTATTAAGGAAGAATAGAAAGTGAGTGAAAATTAAAACGAGTAAAATTCCAAGGTTAGAATGTAGATTGAACTGGGAGTTGATACATACATTTTCTCTAAGGAAATTCCTTTATTTTCCAGTCTTCCATGAACTGCATTAATCTGGACTTGGAAACAATTCTAACGTATTAGAATATTTTCAATGAACAATGCTACTCCCTTTTTCAGATGTCAACTACTTCTTTTCCTCTCCTTAGAGAATGAGAGCTTTAATAATGTTGACATAATAGAGGATTGTTTTAGGACTGTATCAATTTCATAACTATGTTATTATTTATTGATGAATGTTATGTCTCTGATAATCTTATATAGTATTCCTTTGTAATGCTTATTAAAAATAATGATGATATATTTATTTATGAATATTTACCATCTGTCCTTTTCTTAGACCATGAAAACCATGCCTGTTACATTCACTGTGTCTCCTGCACTTAGCACAAAGATTACACACACTAAGTGCCCAATAAGTCCCCTTACATGAATGAACAGCAGCTACCATTCACATACTTCCTTCAATTTAAAGTATTCTTACTTATAAAATATATCCATGTACAGAAATTTATTTGGATGTTGAATGTCACAGTAACTCCGTGGGTTAGGTTTTTATCCCCATTTTATTGAGGAGGAAATTTATGCTCAGATATGTGACATGACATTTCCAAGATCACACACAGAGTGAAATAATTACTTCAAGCCATGACTTCACCCAGTGCTTTTTCCACAATGTCACGCTTCAAGTTTAGAATCATATAAACTTCGATATGAAAAGGTTAAAAACTTTCTAAATGCTGTCAGACTGGGTAGTTCATAAAAATAAATGTTTGCTGTGTACAAATAATGAAATGATCTTTCATTATTCATACATCTTCATTAGGTGGTTCATACAATTGCGGTGGTGACTTTGATGTTCAAAGCAAAGTGTGTTATTTACTAATAGTAAGTTATTGAGAATACACTGTAAGTGTGCCAGTGGATTTTTCCTCCCTGAAGTCACTATGAAAAGAGTGTAGCTTTATGTTGGAGAAAGAAGGGTTTAGGTTAGTTAGTAAGATGATTACATTAAGATATGAGTTACTATGACTAAGTAAAATTGTAACTGTCCAGTCAACCAGATGTACCAAGAGAGCAGAGTTTCCTATGACATAGCAGATTAGACAAGAAGCTACTTCTGATTTCAGCAGAGCCTGCATTGGTAAAACCTGCAACACTAAGTTACTCATTCAGTGAGTATGTATTGAAGGCCTGTTTTCTACCAGGCCCCCTGCTGAAAGCCAGGAATTCCACAGTAGAGAAGAGGGGCAAAATCTCTGCCCTCAGGAAGCGTATATTCTAATAGGGTGACAGACCAAAGACAATGAATATATCAATAAACAAAGCATAACAGCTTCTGATTGCTGCTGCTGTAGAAGAAGAAATATATACTGGGTGATAAACCAGGGAGTGATGAGGTGTGCGGGAGATATACAAGAGATTGATCAGGGAAGTGCTCTCTGAGGAGGTGAGAGTTAAGTTAGATCTGAATACTGGGCTAAGTTATATATTAGACAAATATTCAAGGCAGAGCAAAATAATAAGGGTCAAACTCTGGAGGCAGGACATTTATGTCCACAAAACAGAATGGAGGTTCTGAAGCTAGAGAACAAGAAGGAAAATGAGACACGATACAGTCAAAAAGCCAGCATGAGCAAAGTCATGCAGGTGCACAAGAACAGGTTAAGAAGTCTGGTTTTCTTCATTAAATGAGGAATCATTAAAGGGTTTTAAATAGGGAGATATTTGTGAATGAAAAATGTTGCCTGCCATCAAGCCCTCAGCCGCTGAAGCCACCCCCAACTGTGTACCCCGAGGGATTCAGGATGCATCCTGAATGCAGTATACTGGCCCTAGAAAGTTAAGGTGCATATCAAAGGAATGGTTTCAATAAGCCCACACTCTTGCATCTTCCCATACAAAGAAAAGAGCTAAAGTCATTAACTTGAGGTATCTGGTTTTCTTTAGTAACAAGTAATCTTTCGAAGTTCCAACCACCTGTTCTTTGCTGCAAAAACATAACCTGGCTCCTCCCTTACCTCTTTGGAGCAATCTCTCAGAGCTGAGGGGTGGTGTCCCAGGCTTAAGTCCTCAGTTTTGTCCACCAAATAAACCATAATTCTCAACTTTTAGGCTGTGCATTTTTTTCAGTCGACAATTATAATCTCATACGTTTTCTTTTAATCTATGATATCTAGACTGAAAGAGTAATGCTGTTAAGAGAGATGGACATTAAGAAAGTTTGATAAAGTTTCTGCTTTAAGGGAAGCACCAGAGTCCAATGGGAATAAGCAAATTTAAAACAAGATCAGAGTTTAGAAGGGAAAGAGAGTGACCTAGTGTTAGGGATTTACAAAGAGGAAATGTTGCTGATGGTAAGCTTCTGGAAGCACCCATGCTTTGAAGAACTTCTAGCCTCTTATCTCTAAAACTGATTAAAGCACATCCTGGCCACTCACCCATGAGAGGTCTGAAAATTACCAATGGGGATCTGGAGAGTTTTATTGCAACATTTTCCTTACTCAGGTAAGTGAATAATTGAATGAACGAACATGTAAATAAGCAAATAAAATGACTCTCAGAGTTTCAGTTGAAAATGAGATACAGATTAAAGCAATGTTTTCAAATCCCACCTTATCAGAATCATTTGGAAAGCTTTGTAAAGACTAAGATTTCTAGGTCCCACTTGTGCAGATTCTAACCTACAGATCAGTAGGGTTTTGTGCCCAGGAATCTGTATTTTTTAAAGGTCCCCATTAAATGTTGATGTTCAGCCAGGTTTAGCAACCACTGAATTAGCTAAGCTTGCCAAGTCCCTTTCAGTCCAATGAGTCTGTAAATTATCAGACTTCAGTGGGACCATGGGACCATTGCTAGATGGTGCTAATGTGGATTGCCAAATTGTTTCATTTTAAATTTCATTTGAGGAGAAAGCCAAATGATATTAGCAAATAAAAAAAATTATTGGCACCAAATTCTCCCAGCTGCTATGCATTGAGGGCTCATATTCTGATTGTTTGAGAGAGACAATGCATCTTCCAGGGTGACATGACTTATGGTCAAGAGAGTGTTTAGGCACAGGGAGAAGGTGTTTAGGATCACCATACATTATTTTTGTAAAGCTCCCTCTGTTGTCACTTTGGAATAAAATTTTGATCACTTGTGGCTGTGTCTTCTAGCTATAAAGTTGTGCTAAGTGAGGGGGAAGCTGACGTCAAAAGCGTACCATGGGTTCAAGGTCATACGATGAGTCACGGACCAAAATGGTGTTCAGCCATGGACTCTTTGTTCTTAATTATGTAACTAGTCTCCCAAGGCAAAGCAACAGCACAAACCAACAGAAGTATTTAATGGTTTAGATGGAAATTATATTGCTTTCCTGTACCAGCGTAAACTGTTCTAGGAAAAATGATAGGATCTGGAGTGAGAGGAGTATTGGCAAAGTCTTTTGTCCATAAATAATTTCCTTTTTCTCCCTTGGCATCATAATATTTGAAATGCCACCACTAGTGACTCTTCTTGGACAGGGAAACTATACCCCCATCAGGCCACACACTTTTAGCCTTCCTGGTCAAAATAATAAAGTAAGTATTTTACACATGTGTTCACTATTTGACATTCTTTCAACAGAGCTTGAATTAATTCATTTCTTTATTCAACATATGTCTATAGAGCACCTGGTATACAGCAGCCACTGTAATGCACACTAAAGGTACACTGGTGACTAAAACACAAATCCTGCTCTCAAGGAAATCCTATCTGGTATGGTGGCCAGGTCCTGTGCTCATATGAATATACTTGACTAGGTGGTATAAGTCTATTCAGACACTGTGACATTGTTTAAAAAAAGAAACTTTCATGGAAAAGAATCTGAAAGAGTATATATATATATATATATGTACTTTTAAATATATATGTAAAAATCTGAATCGCTTTGCTATACACCTGAAACTAACACAACATTGTAAATCAACTATACTTCAATTTGAAAAAGCAACTTTCTTTCTGGGGTGGTCTTGCAACAGATTTTAATTTCTAAAGGTAGCCAGAAAGTTTCTATTTCATATGCTCCTTGCATGCGCCCTTTTTGGACCACTCTCTCGGAATTCAACTGCCATCTTTGAACAGCCCAAGTCACACGGTGAGTCCCCCACGCACATCATCTTGTTCACAGTGCCAGTTGCCCTGAGAGTTGGAGACATCTCTGCTCAGATTCCAGATAATCAAGAAAAGAAGCCTTTAGGTACTTCTAGCTCCCAACCATTCAAGTCTTCTCAGATAAGAGCCCAAACCTCACAGGGCACAGATCAGTTATTCCTACTATACTCTGGCTGAATTAAAAAAAAATAATAATAATAGCTAACATTTGTTGGTCTCATTACTTGTCAGGCACTCTGCTAGGGATTTACATAATTAGCTCTCTGCTCATTTAAACCTTAAAATGACCATGTAATGTTGCTTATTCTTATAATTTCCATTTTACAGATGGTGAAACAGAGGCTTTTAGAGGATGTGACTTGCCCAAGGTGACGTAGCTGGTAAACAGTAGGGCTGAGACTGAAACCCAAATATGGTTGCATGTCTCCATGCAGACACTATAATTTATTTTAGCCAACGGTCAACTTAATTTGTCATTCTGTATGAGTATCTGGCTGAATTCTTGACCTATAGAATACATAATAGAATGGTTTATTTGTTACACCACAATGTTTGGGGTTGTTTATTATTCAACAATAGCTATCTAGAATAAGTCTCCCCCAGTCTGACTGTTAGTTGTAACAAAAGTCCACATTCCTCAAGGATCAGTTTATTAGCTCTTACTGAAAGAAGGGGATAGTAAAATTTACAGAGCTAATTTTACATTCTAATTTTTTAGAGTTTACTATTGGGTGGGCCAAAATGTTCATTTGGTTTTTTCCATAAGATGACTCTAGTAGCACTTAGTTGTCTTTAACTTCATTCTAAACAATTATGTTAGATTGTATGTGACAGCTGTCATATCAGCGTGCATTTAAAAAAAAGACTCATCGGGCTTCCCTGGTGGCGCAGTGGTTGAGAGTCCGCCTGCCGATGCAGGGGACACGGGTTCGTGCCCCGGTCTGGGAGGATCCCACATGCCGCGGAGCGGCTGGGCCCATGAGCCATGGCCGCTGGGCCTGCGCGTCCGGAGCCTGTGCTCCGCAGGGGGAGAGGCCACAGCAGTGAGAGGCTCGCGTACCGCAAAAAAAAAAAAAAAAAAAAAAAAGACTTATCAAAATTGGTGGATTTTTGTGTAGCCATTTTAATATTGAAGATGGAAGAAAAAAAGCAATGTTTCTGGCATATTATGCTTTATTATTTCAAGGAAGGTAAAAATGCAACTGAAACCCACAAAAAGATTTGTGCAGAGTATGGAGAAGGTGCTGTGACTGATTGAATGTGTCAAAAGCGGTTTTCGAAGTTTCGTGCTGGAGATTTCTTGCTGGACAATGCTCCACGGTTGGGCAGACCAGTTGAAGTTGATAGCAATCAAATCGAAACAATAACTGAGAACGATCAACATTATACCACGCGGGAGATAGCTGACATACTCGAAATATCCAAATCAAGCGTTGAAAATCACTTGCACCAGTTTGGTTATGTGAATAGCTTTGATGTTTGGGTTCCACACAAGTTAAGCGAAAACAACCTTCTTGACCATATTTCCACATGCGATTCTCTACTGAAACATAATGAAAACGTTCCGGTTTTAAAACAAATTGTGACGGGTGATGAAAAGTGGATACTGTACAACTATGTGGAACGGAAGAGATCGTGGCACAAAGCAAAATGAACCACCACTAACCACACCAAAGACCGGTCTTCATCCAAAGAAGGAGATATTGTGTATACGGTGGGATTAGAAGGGAGTCCTCTATTATGAGCTCCTTCCGGAAAACCAAATGATGAATTCCAACAAGTACCATTCCCAATTAGACCAAATGAAAGCAGCACTCGATGAAAAGCATACAGAATTAAACAGAAAACGCATAATCTTTCATCAGGGTAACGCAAGACTGCATGTTTTTTTGATGAACAGGCAAAACTGTTACAGCTTGGCTGGAAAGTTCTGATTCATCTGCCGTATTCATCAGACATTGAATCTTCGGATTTCCATTTATTTAGGTCCTTACAAAATTCTCTTAGTGGAAAATATTTCAATTCCCTGGAAGACTGTAAAAGGCACCTGGAACAGTTCTTTGCTCAAAAAGATAAAAAGTTTTGGGAAGACAGAATTATGAAGTTGCCTGAAAAATGGCAGAAGGTAGTGGAACAAAAGGGTGAATACATTGTTCAATAAAGTTCTTGGTGAAAATGAAAAATGTGTCTTTCATTCTTACTTAAAAAACCAAAGGCACTTTTTGGCCCACCCAATATGTGCTTTGCTTTAGAGACATTAGACATTTTCATTCTGGACCTCATTTTACAGAAGATCACATTTACTTTGAGCATGGAGAAATGCTCAGACATTACCTATAGTGTTCCCTCTTCCTGGATTGATGTGTTAATATTCAGCATCCCCTTTAGCCTTCCTGCTGCACACTCATCCTTCAGGTAATCAACCCAGATTTACTTTCACCTAGAAAGTTTCCCATGATCTCTACAATTTTTTTTTATATCTATATTGGAGTATAATTGCTTTACAATGGTGTGTTAGTTTACAATGGTGTGTTAGATTTATAAAAAGTGAATCAGTTATACCTATACATATGTTCCCATATCTCTTCCCTCTTGCATTTCCCTCCCTCCCACCCTCCCTATCCCACCCCTCTAGATGGTCACAAAGCACCGAGCTGATCTCCCTGTGCTATGCGGCTGCTTCCCACTAGCTATCTATTTTACGTTTGGTAGTGTATATATGTCCATGCCACTCTCTCACTTTGTCACAGCTTACCCTTCCCCCTCCCCATATCCTCAAGTCCATTCTCTAGTAGGTCTGTGTCTTTATTCCTGTCTTACCCCTAGGTTCTTCATCACATTTTTTTTCTTAAATTCCATATATATGTGTTAGCATATGGTATTTGTCTTTCTCTTTCTGACTTACTTCACTCTGTTGACAGACTCTAGGTCCATCCACCTCATTACAAATAGCTCAATTTCGTTTCTTTTTATGGCTGAGTAATATTCCATTGTATATATGTGCCACATCTTTATCCATTCATCCGATGATGGACACTTAGGTTGTTTCCATCTCCGGGCTATTGTAAATAGAGCTGCAATGAACATTTTGGTACATGACTCTTTTTGAATTATGGTTTTCTCAGGGTATATGTCCAGTAGTGGGATTGCTGGGTCATATGGTAGTTCTATTTGTAGTTTTTTAAGGAACCTCCATACTGTTCTCCATAGTGGCTGTACCAATTCACATTCCCACCAGCAGTGCAGGAGTGTTCCCTTTTGTCCACATCCTCTCCAGCATTTATTGTTTCTAGATTTTTTGATGATGGCCATTCTGACTGGTGTGAGATGATATCTCATTGTAGTTTTGATTTGCATTTCTCTAATGATTAGTGATGTTGAGCATCCTTTCATGTGTTTGTTGGCAATCTGTATAGCTTCTTTGGAGAAATGTCTATTTAGGTCTTCTGCCCATTTTTGGATTGGGTTTTTTTTGTTATTGAGCTGCATGAGCTGCCTAGACATTTTGGAGATTAATCCTTCGTCAGTTGCTTCATCCGCAAATATTTTCTCCCATTCTGAGGGTTGTCTTTTGGTCTTGTTTATGGTTTCCTTTGCTGTGCAAAAGCTTTGAAGTTTCATTAGGTCCCATTTGTTTATTTTTGTTTTCATTTCCATTTCTCTAGAAGGTGGGTCAAAAAGGATCTTGCTGTGATTTATGTCATAGAGTGTTCTGCCTATGCTTTCCTCTAAGAGTTTGAGAGTTTCTGGCCTTACATTTAGGTCTTTAATCCATTTTGAGCTTATTTTTGTGTATGGTGTTAGGGAATGATGTAATCTCATACTTTTATATGTACCTGTCCAGTTTTCCCAGCACCACTTATTGAAGAGGCTGTCCTTTCTCCACTGCACATTCCTGCCTCCTTTATCAAAGATAAGGTGACCATATGTGCATGGGTTTATCTCTGGGCTTTCTATCCTGTTCCATTGATCTATCTTCCTGTTTTCGTGCCAGTACCATACTGTCTTGATTACTGTAGCTTTGTAGTATAGTCTGAAGTCAGGGAGCCTGATTCCTCCAGCTCCGTTTTTCGTTCTCAAGATTGCTTTGGCTATTCAGGGTCTTTTGTGCTTCCATACAAATTGTGAAATTTTTTGTTCTAGTTCTGTGAAAAATGCCAGTGGTAGTTTCATAGGGATTGCATTGAATCTGTAGATTGCTTTGGGTAGTAGAGTCATTTTCACAATGTTGATTCTTCCAATCCAAGAACATGGTATATCTCTCCATCTATTTGTATCATCTTTAATTTCTTTCATCAGTGTCTTATAATTTTTTGCATACAGGTCTTTTGTCTCCTTAGGTAGGTTTATTCCTAGATATTTTATTATTTTTGTTGCAATGGTAAATGGGAGTGTTTTCTTGATTTCACTTTCAGATTTTTCATCATTAGTGTATAGGAATGCCAGAGATTTCTGTGCATTAATTTTGTATCCTTCTACTTTACCAAATTCATTGATTAGCTCTAGTAGTTTTCTGGTAGTATCATAGGAAGTATTTCTGAATAATCAATAGTTTACTGCCCATTTTCCCAGCTAAACTATACGGTCCTTGAGGACAGAGATATAGCTTTTCTCAGTGCTCTATCTCCATAACTTATCACAGAGCATAGAAGATCATAAATGACCATCAGAACTAGCATTCAAGTTCCTAGCATCTCACCTTAAATATATTAAATAATTACTTAACCCTTCTACTTCTGATCAATGAATACCTCCGATATTTTTCTATCACCATCATCTTATTTTTCATTCCCTCAGTTCGTTCAAATTAGAAACATGGCATAATGGACACTCACTGGTATTTAGGGGGAGAGTGGGGAGGAATGGGGTTGAGGGAAAGGGAGAACATTGGGTGGCTGGATGAGATGAGGCAGACCAAATATGTCCATGGGTCCTGGAGTTAGACTATCTTGGTTCAAACCCTGGCTTTGTTACCTGCTTCCTTGTGATTTTGGTCATTTTACTTAACCTTACCAAGTCTAATTTTCCTCATTTTAAAAGTGGAGTTAATAGGTATTGTTGAAGAAATAAATGAAATGATGCACATTGAGAGCTTGGCCATGTGCATGGCTCATAGTAAGCATTTCGTTATTGTCAGTGACAGTCATCACAGCAACGGCAGTGGAAGTAAGAATATTAGCACCAGACTGGGATTGCAAGTCGCCATTCAAATCATTTTTACTTCCTGGTTCCAAGTCTTGCAGTTTGATGTCTGAGTCACCTGACATGGTTTTTCTCATTGTTTTTGGGTCATTTAAATTCTATAGTGCTTCACCCTAATAATTCAATTCAAGTAACAGAATAATGACATTTTAGAGCTCCAGTAGAAAAAGTGGAGATGTTTCCATTTATTGAGCACCTACTATGTGCCAGGCAATTGCTATGGCTTTGCACTAGGGAATTTAAAATTACCATCTAAATTCTTGACTCTCAGGAAAAAAAAAAAAAAAATCTGAGCTTGAATAAGAAAATCTTCCATGTGATATTCTGAACATGAAACTATTGCATGTGTCAAGAAATATCTTAAAAGGAGTCAAGGTAAATAAAAAACGTGTGGCATCCTTAGACTTTCTAATGGTAAATCACAGAGTATGGGCTAGTCTGAAAATGAAGCTGCAAAGGAGTAATAGGAACTTAAACTCATGAGGGAGATTTTAAGTAGCTCTTTTTCCCTTGAGGAGCTGATGTCGTGGTGAACTAAGAAGAACCTCTAAAAACAGCATTGAGACTATCATTAATTAGAAACAGAGCCATTGGCGATGGAGAGGAACTATTATGTAGCTCCTCCCTGGGGTCTGGGCTGGGATGATTCCCCAAAGGGTTATTTCCAGTTGTGTGTGAGTTAATGATTTTAGTGTAATCAACCCTAGTCAAAGAGAATGCAACCTAAAGAACAAACAAAAGAAAATTGTTGGGATTACAAATAAACTCTCTTTGGACACAGGTTGTCTCACAAAGCTAATGAGTTTCCCATTCAGACTCTCCAGTGGCAGTCTACTGTAATGGCCCTAAACATTCTGAGAAAAGTGCTGATGAAGTTGGGGAGGGGGTGGCTATTATAGCCGATTGCTGAAGAAGGCAGTTTGGTGAGGGAGTAAAGGTCTTTCTCCTGTGGCTGCCTTTCACTGATAGGAAAGTGCAAAGCCCAGGAAAGGCAAGCCAGATGCTTGGCAAAAGCCATTTTAGCTTCTATAAAATAAAAAAGGGGATGGAGAAGGGAGGGGAAGGGGCATAGGAGCACACAGCCCCTCCTGCCACAGGAGAGCTGGGGCGTCCTTTGAGGTCTGAATAGGATACTAACGGAAAAAATTCAACTGCATGAAAGGAAGGGCAGTAAACATACAAATCTCATTACACACAGCAAACAGAAATAACACCAAGAAAAGAGATGAATCTCTTGATTACAAACCCCATTGTTTGTAAAGGGAAGGGAAAGATATTTTAGATATATTAAGTATTATTCTTCTGTCTCCATGTAGCAAAAAAAAAGGTAGTGTAGTTCAAGATTTTTCCCATTTTATGAAATGTCAGAAGCCATGTATCCATGAAAACTTGTCTTGAAGTCCAAAACACAAAACACAAAACACATTAAAACAGATCTATCACATTTAAAGAAAAGTAGAGACTCAGATCCAATCTCTTCTCCTAGCTTCCTGGCCCTGACAGTTGCCCTGGGACGCCCCAGGGAAACCCAACAGATCAGAAAACACAGCTTGAAAATCTCTTTGGTCTGGCTTAGCCGCATGTTATTCAAGAGCTACCAGGGAAGCTGCTTAAATTCTGACCCTCAGTTTCTTCATCCTCAAGCCGGCAATAATAGAAACCTGACAGGAACTTGAGGAGTGAAACAGTTCAGGACTTGGCCTATAGCAAGCTCTCAACCAATATTGCTTCTTTCTTTACCGCTAAACGCAGCATGAATTTTGCATTCTCTGAAAATCATTCTTAGTACTTTGACAACACAAAGTTATCTCTTTTTAAAGTCCTATTGCACTTTTAGTCAGTACAACATTTCACCATTTGGTCCTCTGAAGTTATTAACAAAATAATCATAGCTGCTACTGTTTCATTAATCATGTATTATAAACAAAGTATAGGATGATTATATTTATTTTCTCAAACTTTCACAACAAACCATCAGAATAGTTATCTTTCCCAATGTATGGAAAAAAACTGGTGAAGAAAACTGGAAACTTTCTTAAAAATATATATATCTGATAATCCTGGTCCATTTGGCTCCAGCAACCTGAACTAGAGAAACCAAATTTAGGAGAACGAGCTCAAACATGTGCTCTTGCCTTGGTGGGAAAGAAGTAAGTTCATGGTCCAGTTACAATGCAAGGGGGCAAGATAGATAGGTATGGGGCTATCAGATTTGCTATCCAGTGAGATCCACTGCAGTGAGTGAGATGTGCACTCAGGAGCACAAGCAGAAAGTGATGACTGAGGACCATAAACGACCTTGTTAGGACTTCCTGCCATGTAGTCTTTCTCAACCTGGGTTCTTCATCTGAACCACAGATCACAAAAATGATGTGAGTAGTGATTTAGCAAATTTTTTCAAGGATGGCACATAAGGAGGGCATTCTAGATTCATGGGAGAGAAGCTATTTAATTACACATTAGGGATTCCTTGGGGACCTCTGGGCTTAATTCTCGTTCAGAACCCTGATTGAAAAAGGCTAGAGCAGAAACAATTTCCCATGCTACAGGAACAGAAAGTGGGTGAAAAAAAGGCAGTAAGTCTCATGCTGCGGGATCAGAAAGGGGGTAAAGACATCAGAGATTCCCATCTCCCAGACTGACACATAAACCTGGAGCACTTGCTGTAAACCAGTATTCTTCAAGAATCATCTTCATTCTCTTTAATCTGTTGTGTTTTGCATTTATTCTAAACAATCTCACTTATAGCATGTGTTTGCTCATGCACATTTATAGTGTGTGTGTGTGTGTGTGTGCACGCGCACATTTGTATGTGGGCACACAGGTGCATAGGTTCTCACCAATTAGCTCCCAGCCTCTACAGTGATCTTGGACCTAGTCAAAAGGGACTAATGGTCAGTTGAGGTTAGTGATGTGAGCCATGAGTTTGGACCATGAATTCTCCTGCCAGCCATTAACCCTTAAGAAATGGACCATACTCACTAGTTCTGCCAAACTCCCTCCTACTTGGAGGACTCTGCAATCCCCACATATTGTGAAGAAAAGAATACGTATAAGAATATGTTTAATCAATAGTTGCAGTGTGCACACTGACAGGTGGAATGTAAGCCTGGGGTTCTTTAGCAGGGACCCACCCAGATGCGTCCCTATAGTAATGTTGCTTATAAAGTGACTTGGTGATTCCCTGTTGTTTCTGGCCCTAATGAACTATTTACCTGTCATCTTAAGTAGGAAATCAGCATGGTGCTTTGGAAAGAGCTCTGCTCTAAGAGGGAGGAGATCTGGCCTCTTTCCATCCCCTACAGATACCTGTGAGGTTCCATGTACATAATATTTACTTAATGCATATTTGTTTAATTGTATTGAACTCAACTGGCTGTGACTCTAAATGGCTCTATTAATAATAACATAATACTTGCTTTTAAATTATATATTTATTTGCTTATCTGTTTTTTATCTGTCTCCCTCCTAGAATATACACTCCGTGAGTTTTGGGGTCCTTGACAGTTTTATTTACTGAATGTTCCCAATGCTTAAAATGGTTCTTGGTCCCTAGTAGGTGATCAATAACTATTTGTTAGACAAATGAACACCCTTACATTGAGTTTTTTTGAAATATGCCGGCACTGCACAAAACGATTTAATACATATTATGCCATTTGATCAAACTTGAGTGTGCGTATGCATCTCCTGACACCTTGTTAAAATGCAGGTTCTCTTCAGGCTTGGGGTGGGGTCTGAGATTCTGCATTTCTATCAAGCTTCCAGGTGATGATGCTCATTTATGTACCATACCTGTAGCAGCAAGGATCAAATCCTCATATCGACCCACTGCATAGATGCTATTCCACCCCTTTTTTTAGAGAAGGAAACTGAGACTTCTGGATGTTCAGTAACTTACCCAAGGTCACACAGCTAATGAGCAAGAGAGTCTGATAATACAAAAAATAAGCTATCTTATGTCTCCAAATTACAATTCCTGAAAAATACACATCCAGGTACATGCACTTAGATTGCTGCAGGTAAATGTTTCAGGTATACTTAGGTAACTGTTTCAGGTATACAATACTTAAAGTATTGTATACTTTATACAATAAAGGTTGATTTATTGATTGAATAAATTTATTTATTGAAGGTCATCTCTAGGTAGCTCTCTGCCTGTATGAATGTTTCACCTTGTTTTGAAAAAAACATCTCTACCTGTATTTCCTTTTATCTATCCATCCATATTTATCTGGCATTAGAAACAAGCAGAGTTTCTCTCATAGCATTCTTCAGTGAAAACCGTCACCAACCGCCCTCAAAGAAAACTCCAGCAGGCTCATGTCTTTTCAGCTCATTCTTAGATAACAGTCAATCAGGCATCATTTAAAATTGCATACAAAACCTCAACTCAGAATTTGTCCCAATGAATCCAAGATTTTTTGTTGGCTTTTTTTTTAAATTGTGGTAAAATATACATAACAAAATTTACTATTTTAACTATTAATATTTTAAAGTGTATAGTTCAGTGGCATTTAGTACACTTACAGTGTTGTACAATCATCACCAGTAATGCAAGAACATTTTCATCACCTCAAAAAGAAACCCCACACCCAATGAGCAGTCATTCCCCATTCTCCCCCGTTCTCAGCTCCTGGCAATGACTACTATGCCTTCTGTCTCTATGAATTTGTCTACTATGAATATTTCATAGAAATGGAATCATATGTTTTATGGCCTTTTGTACCTGGCTTATTTCACATGGCATCGTGCTGTCAAGTTCCTTTCTGTTGTACTTCATTCTTTCTAATATTTCATTGTATGAATATACACATTTTTTAATCCATTCATCAGCTGACAGATATTTAGGCTGCTTCTGCTTTTTGGCTATATTGTAAATCACTTCTTTTCAGTCCTTCTGGTTATCTATCTAGAAGCAGAATTGTGGGGTCATATGGTGACCCTATATTTAACTTCTTGAGGTAACACCGATGCTTCCCACAGATGGCTGAATCATTTTACATTCCCACTAGCAAGGTATAATGTGTCCAATTTCTCCACATCCTCACCAACACATTATTTTTCATTTTTTTGATTACAGATCCTAGGTAATGTGAAGTGGTATGTCTTTGAGATTCTGATAATCATATGCCTCGTGACTAATGGTTGCACCCATCAAAACCCTGAACTTTATGCCACATCAGATTTCTTCTCTCCCCCAATTCAGACCTCATCTACCTGTAAGCCGGCCCTAAGAAAGTGGAAGATGGCTGGGTTGTTGGCATCTTGTCTTTTTCTCTATCCAGCATCTTTCCTGTGTTTCTCAGAAGACTCCCTCTGGCTAGGTGATGCTTGGAATTCCTTCCTCACCCTTCAGGCATGCACCTCGAGCTTGAGGTATGGTTCTTCTGCCTTAAATAGGTAGCCCCATTAAACAGGATCCAAGGCATATCTATCTCAGCTTTCTGCATTTGGTTGATGCAAAAACACTAGTGCATCCTTGCCCAGATCATCTCTTGTGCAGGCTGAGCTGACTATAGCAGAATTCTCATATTTGCTGTCAAAGCTGTTGGCCACCCATGCTCACCCTCTAGTTATCTTGGGCAGTAGACTTACTTCAGATCATAATGTCCATCAACCACAGGGACATATGTTATCAAGTTCTCTGGATAATCCCAAGGAAACCTACTCTCTCTAGGCTTGGGGTGAAGGAGGCTGCCCGCTCCCCTCACCTCCCCACCATCTCTCCCCCCAGCAGATTTGGAAGAGACTCGGCCTCAAAAGTACTTTGAGGGCTCTCTATAAAGGCTTCTCTTTACAGATCCCTCTCCGCCCCACACTCTCTTTTTGATGTCCTCCTGTTTGCAGGGTTAAGAGTTATGGAAGCTGTCCCCTTACATTTACTTTACAAATTCTATATATGAACATAATGAGGATTTTTTGCACATTCAGTTTATTACTGGCCCCTATTATGGGCTGAATTATGTTCCTTCAAAATTAATATGTTGAAATTCTAGCCCCCAGTAGCTCAAAATGTGACTGGATTTGGAGACAGTTTCTTTAAAGAGGTGATTAAGTTACAATGAGGCCCTTAGGGTAGGCCCTAATCCAATCTGACTGGTGTCCTTATAAAAAGAGGAAATTGGACACACAAAAGGACACCAGGGGCCCACGTGCACAGAGGGATGACCATGTGAAGAGGCAGCAAGAAGACAGCTGTCTGCAAGCCAAGGAGAGAGGCCTCATAGGAAACCAAACCTGCCCACACCTTGATCTTGTACTTTCAGCCTCCAGAACTGTGAGAAAATAAATTTCTGTTGCTTAAGCCACACAGTCTGTGGTATTTTGTTATGGCAGCCTGAGCAAACTAATGCAGCCCCTCAGTGGAAACTTAGGGAGGAAATGGCCCATTCCAACACTCAGTGACATATAGGAAGCTTGGTGATCACTGGCTCCGGATCCCCACATATTTTATCGGGAACTGGCTTTAACCCTTACTAGTGTGTGATCTTGGGAAAGTGACCTTGGTTTTCCAAAATGATTTCTACAGGTATAAAATGGGAATACTAATGGGGAAACTACTTTATTACAGAAGGTAACCATTTATTTGCTCACATGAGTCTCACTCCAACCTCTGAAGGCCTGTGAGGCTTAAATGAGAGAATCTATGTGAAAGCACTTTCTAAATTCTAAAGTGTTATAAAATGCTCATTAATTCAATCACAACATCTACAAAACTGTTAATGGTGGGGGGAGGAAATCAACTAGTGTGTTATTTTGTTTTGAGTGCAGGGTCAGGGTGTAAAGTGGCATACACTCCCCTCCACCTGTCAGCAACCAACAATTAATCCATCTCAGGGTATTTTCAAATATCAGGAATCATGCATTTTCCATTCACCAGCTGGAAGATTGCCACACAAAACAGCCAGCACCAGCTATCAGCTAAATTAATACTTGCTGCTACTAAGAACTCAATTCCTCCACCACTTTCTTCACTTCTACTAGCTCATGCAAAGTGGCCAACACAATGTTCCCCTGGAGCTGAGCTTAGGCATATATGTGAAGCCTGAACCTCTCATTTCAATATCCACGGGATCAGGGATGCATTAACTATAGAACATCCATAAGTGCCAGGAAATGTGCTAGACACTGAACATAAATGCAGTATCTCATGTCAGTCCTTTAAGGTAGGAATTAATAGCTCCATCTTATATTTAGGTAAATTGAAGCTTAGAGAGGTCAGTTACCTTCCATCCATGTATTTGACAGGTTATTAGTTGAACACTTTTTGTTTGCTAATTCCTGAGTATATGCTGAAAAATACAACTTGCAATCTTGCTGGGGAAGCAGACCATCTGAAATAAAGGAGCAAATATATTTATGCATATTGTTTTTGTTTTCCAAAGGAAATTCACAACACAGCCACTCACAACATGGAATTAAAGATCTTAGAGGGGGAGCAGACAACAAACAAACATGCAAATAAACACAGATTTAAGTTCCATGAAGGGGTTTCACAGAAGGAGTGATAAAAATTCAAGTAGGTGGATTAGGAAGTGTACTTAATCAGGAAACTAAGGGTGAAAAGTAGCCATCTGTCCAGAGGACAACATGGAGACAAAGTCGTGGTGATACAGTTTAAGTCTCTGTATCTGATCATGAAGAACCTGTGTAATTTTCAGGTGCAGAAGCTGACACATTCTCCTTTTTACTACAGTTAAAAGTTAGGAATTTAAGTATAGAGCCAAGGATAGAAGAACCAAATTGTAAGACCTTTCTGTGACACTTAATAGCTGGTGTCTTTAGGAAATTCATTTCATCTTTCTGAGCTTCAACTTTCAAATCTGCCTTGTTAAACTTATAGCACTGTTCTCACGATCCACGGGGCAGTGTATGTGAAAATGCTTTTGAATGTGCTATATGAATGTAAGAGATAACTGAAAACAGCAAAAACCTCTGATAGGAAAATGCATTCCATGTCTGTCATATTAACCCAATAGGTTAAACCTCTTCCAGAAGATTTTACCTGGTTAGGTTCCTAAAACAGCCCTGATCACAAATTGCTGACAAACAATAGTTCACTCCCTATTGCCTCCAGGGTAAGGGGCATGCCAGCCAGCCTCCTCCCCTCCTACCACCATCCCAACCTCTAGCATTGTTTCCCAAACGTCTAGTATTTTAAGAATCATACAGGGGCTCATGGAGACCTGATAAATACCCAGATTCCAAGACACAATTCCTTTCTCACTGAATCTGAATCATAAGCCAAGGAATCTGTATACATTTAAATAAGCAGTACAGGTGATTACTGGAATCAGCTTATTAGGAGAAGTACTATGGGTCACTGGTCCTCAAACACATGTATACATAAGTATCACCCATGGAGCTTATGAAAAAAGAAATTCCTGGCAACAGCCTTCAATAAAATTTCTAATTTACTGTGTTTACGGGGTAACTGAGGAGTTGCATTTTTAACAAATATCTCTCCCTCTCTCCAGCTGTTGTCTGTGGTCTATTGTTCAAATGTAAGGAAGAACGGGTCTAGGATGGAATGAATCTTTATTTCCTGCACCCTCTGCACTTCTACCTCTCTTTCTCTCTACTGTCTACTGTCAATTTGAATTCCACTTCTCACAAAAGGTCCTGAAATTTCTGCCCTCTCCTCTACTGCCCTAGAGCTATTTTAAAATATTTTGGGAGAGACATAGACTTTCTGAAGTCACTCCATGCAATGGCTTGGATTATTAATTAGATACTGGAGGAAAATGTAGAATTGGGGGATAATTAGAAAGAAAAGGAGAAAGAGAAGGAGGGGAAGAAAAGGAAGGAAGGAAGGAAGAAAGGAAGGAAAGAAGGAAGAGAGGGAGGGGGGGGAAAAGTAACCGACTATTTAAAGTTCTTTTTAAGTGAGAAAAATATATATGGATGTCAGAAAACCTTGCAGTCCAAATGTGATGTATCTCTCCCACATGTTTATGGGGCAAGTGAATGTAGTGTAAGCCTATGGTCTGAAAGTGTAAAATATCTGTGCACTACCACAAGAAATTCCTGCCTTAGAATGAGAAGGATAGATGTTTAGATAATCGTGAGGTATTTTCCAGAGCCCCTCAACTCACATCTATTGTAAGATTTTAACTCTGAGCAATATATGATCCTTCCTCTGAAATGAGGCCTGGGAAAAAAGAAAAAAAAAAAAAAATGCCCTAAAGAAAGGGGTAGGTAAAAAGGAAAGAAAGCATTTACAGGCAAACTATAATGCTTTTCCAGATCTGATCTATAAATGTTCGTGTCTCCTCCTTCCAAATGCATATGATGAAGCTTAAATCCTGAATGTGATGGTATTTGGAGGTGGGGGGTCTTTGTGAGGTAATTAGATCTTGATGGGAGCCTTCCTGAATGAGATTACTGCTCTTATACGAAAAGACTTGAGAGAGATTATCACACAGGTAGAAGATGGCCATCTGAACACCAGGAAGAAAGGCTTCATCAGAAAATGAGCCTACTGGATCCTTAATTTTGGACTTCCCAGCCCCCAGAAGTGTGAGAAATAAATGTTTGTTGTTTAAGTCACCCAGTCTATGGTATTCTGTTATAGCAGCCTAAACTAAGATAGAATCTAGCCCACACCAGACTGTTCTGAATCATGAAGCCTCCCAATCGCCTGTGTGTTAACTTTACCCAGCTCAGGTACAATCATCAGTGAAAGAAAACGAACTTTAGAGCACATGTGTTAAGTCACCACCAGAGGGGTCTTGAGGGGAGGGGGATGGCCAGAGGATGGTGATGGTTGAGGATAGCAGCCACCTGTACATTTGCTCCATCAGTGGAAGTCCTTTAGCATGAGGAGAGCCTCAAGATTTAGCATCTGAGACAGATGGTGGGATTTCATGCAGACTTCAGCTGTGCGTCCCTTGCTGGAAGCTCTCTACTCTTTCTCCTGTGATGAAGCTTTCCTTTCTCTTTCTTAGAGTCTTCTGAAACATGGTCAAACAGGGACCAAGTCTGAATGTTCATTTTGACACCTCTCTCTCCAAATATAAAATGGTTCAATTTGCTGCCTGCTACCTATGGACACCATTTAGGAGTTGCTTTCTGGTTCAGGGCAAAGAACTGAAGACAGGGTGATCAACCTAAAAGATACTTTTGAAAATACATCTAGGTTCATATCATGTACACCACAGATTCCACTCTTCTCCCAAATCTGACGGACTTTACAATTTTAACGGCTTCCAGTGCTCTTCTAATGAAGACTAGAATTACTAAAGAGCCTGCAATGATGTGTACAATCTGGCCCCTGCAATGGTTAAAGCTTGCCCATCACCCTCCACCACTTGTCCATCTCCCACTCACTCACAGTTTTCTCTTATCTCCTAGTCTCTAGTCGAGACTCAGCCAAACTTTGTTTCCTCAAGAAGCTGTACTCAGGACAGCGCATGCTCTCTGTGTGAAATTAATGGTCTCTTAGCTCCTGTATTTCTCCTTTGTGTCACTTACTACGATTATAATTAAGATAACAATTATGGAATTAGTTGCTTATATTATTGTTAAATTCATAGTACAATGTCAACTCTGTGAGGATAGGGTACTAGTCTTGTGTTTAGCATCACCAGAGTATAGTAGGATGTCAGGAGCTCAATAAATGCTTTTTGAACAAATAGCAAACAGAAGTGAAGCATGTTTGCAGGAAAAGCCTCTGTGTTGCTTTCCTTTGGTCTTCGTTTGCCAATTTGTATAAATTAGCAGAACAGCAGGAATCCTCTCTGATCTACAAAATCTAGGTAGAATTGTTAGGAGCCTTGGATGTCTGAATGCACTTATTCCTGAAAATTTTTCCTGCACATTTTTAGATTTTCCCCCCCTCCTTGGGAATGTTGGCCTTCAATCTCTGCTTTCAGACTTGCCACTCTCCTCTAAAAATTTAGATGTAAGACTCACTCCTCTCTTTCACTTTATAAATATGTGGATGTATCTAAACCATTTCTGAACATGGACAGTATTGCTGAATATTTCAAGGGGTGGGAGAAGTCAGAAAAAGTGTTGACATCACAGTAGTATAAACAACTTCTAAAGTCTCCAGCCACCACCTTAGAAGTCCCCTAACACCATGCAGGTCTCTCCCCACTAAGTGTTCCCCCCACTACTACGTGTATGTTCTCAGCTCTTTCCTTCATCTTCTCTCAGCCTCCCATTATTTTTTTTTTTCCCTAAACACTCTTTTCTTCTCATCCATGTCTCCTGTTTGATCTCAGGAGTTACAAAGAAACTGCTCTCCCATTATTCAACAGACAAAGTTTCCCCTCTTTTAACATCTTGCCATATTGCAAAAATGAATCTGATTCTTTCTGAATTGTATTTTGGGTTATTTCTCCAAACAAAGATAATTTCCTTCCCAAGAAGAATCTCATTGTCAGACAGTAAGATGGTGTTTATTGTTTTCATCTTACTGTTATCCCCTCTTTAAAGAATTTAATTTGTGTCATATTTTCTTCCCAAATGGTGAATTTGAGTGAATTCTTCCAAATGAAAAACAAAGTAATAATTGAATTAAGTATAACACTTAAAAGCAATAGCTAGGGAGACATATAAATCTGGGTTAAAATCTCCTTGAATCAACAACCTGTGGGACTGCAGGTAAGTTATTTAAACTCTCTAATATTCCGTTTTCCTATCTGTGAAATAAGAATAAAAATGCTTTTGGATTTTTTAGTTACATGAAATAGTAAATCACTTCACTGTTTAAGCCAATATGAAATGCTTTGGTTTTTGCTCACCATCAAAAGCTTAATAACCCACTGTTATTACCTGATGTATTGATACATGGCTTTTCCTATTTTAGTACCATCCTCTCAGTTCACTTAATCTATGTTTCTATATTTGCTATAGTACCAGAGCTTGGAACTCGACAATTCCTCAGCAAATAATACTACTGATTTCAAGAAAATAAAATTTATTATTATTTTACTTGTTAAATATGCAAAAAAAACTATGTTAGCCCAGAAATTGTGATTTTATACTTATCTTTTAGTGTATCATTTTAAATAAAGAAAAAATTAATATATGTGTTATGTTTAAATATAAATATTTATATATTTTAAAATTTATATTTATAGTAAATATTTATTAAAAATAAAAACGTAAGTACATAAAATGGTTTTCTTCCTCCTTGACTATCTATGATTATAATATAAAATCACATACACACGCGTGCATATAAACTTGCTTCTTCCTTCTTGCCTACCCAAATTACTATTCCTGTTTTACTATTCTGACCACACTGATATATGTTTTTCTTTGGGAAGCCCCCCTCTCCTGTTGCATAACAACCAGATAAGATGTAGGATTGACTTTAGCCCTAACCTGTTGCAAACTAACTCAATGTGCAGCATTCTCCTGACATAATGTTGGTTCACAACGGGCCAGTTAGAGGTAAAATAGGAAAATTCACGTGATGTGGAAACCCACCTGGTCTATTCCCTTGATATGAATAAGGAAGCAAGAAGCCCTAATTGCTGATGGTAGCCACCTTGCAACCATATGGAAAACCAGTCTGGCACTAGGAAGAATGCCAAGTCAAGAAAACCACAAAGAAATAAAGATTAAATCCTTGACCAAATTGTTCCTGGGCCCATATATTTCTGGCTTTTTCAATTATGTGAAATAATCAATCCCTTATCTTTGAACCTAATCACAAGTGGTTATAGTGACAACCTACCAAAAGCAAGCTAAATAATACTCATTACTTTTGTGATAATACACTTTCCATTCAATGTTACTATTTTATGTTTCTATATTTGTAACAATATCTTTTTTTATCTGATAAGACTAGACTACTGTTACTGCTATTCTTTTATTGAATATTGGACCTTCCACCTAATTACATTTCCAAATAAATATAAAATTATTTAATTAAATTTCAAAGATAAGGATGGTTTAGATTTTGACTTGAATTAAATAAAAATCAAGGTTAATAGACAATTTTCCAATATTTTCTCGTCCTATTCAGGAACATAGTGTAACCAACCATTTAATCAAATCTTCTTTTAAATTCTCCCTAATATGAGTTTATAGATTTATTTATGACTACATATTACCCATTCAATTTATGCTTCTGTCTATCACATTTTATTGCTCTTAGTAAAGGATGTTTAAGTATATTTTTTCCCAAATGGTAAGTTATTATACTAATATTCTTCTTGGCAGTTTACAGTAGTTTCCAGAAAGCACAGTATCTTGGAAGCAGACCACCTGGATCAAATCATGGGTCAGCCACTAAGTACCTTTATGTCCTTTGAAACCTGGACTTGGATTGATATTTCTCTCTCTGCCTCTCTCTTGCCATATATATAGTTACCAAAGGGGAAACATGGCGGGGAAGGATAAATTAGGAGCTTGGGATTAGGATACACAGACTACTATATATAAAATAGATAACTAATAAGGACCAGTAGGTATAGCACAGGGAACTTGACTCAATATTCTATAATAACCTATATGGGTAAAGGATCTGAAAAAGAATGAATACATGTATATGTATAACTGAATCACTTTGCTGTACACCTGAAACTAATACAACATTATAAATCAAATGTACTTCAATAAAATTAAAAAAAAGAATTCAATATGTATCTTTTAAATTTGTGTTTATATAACTTATACATACACATACACACACAAATATAATTTGTAAGGTTTGTTTTTCCTGGCAATTTATTTTTCTAACCTTCTAATTTTTGTCCAGATTGATAGCCACATTCTTTTTAACTGCTGCATAATACTCCGTGGTAGCATCATCATAATCCATAGCAGTACATGACAATGTATTTAATAATATCCCTATAATTGGATATGTAGAGATTTTAGTTTTTCACTATTACAGATAGTGCTGTCGTGAACACCCTTGTATATATCACTTGTTGGCATATGTAAATGACTCAATAGGAGAAAAATAAAGAGGTTAACTGATGGAACAATGGATTTGTACATTTTTATTTGACAATTTCTGATAAACTGCTCTCTGAAAATGTTCTAATACTTATATTCCTATTTTTAAAGCCATGGTTTTTTTTTTAAAAGTTCTGTTTGACTTTATTAATTGCATTTGGCCATGCATTGATACATGCTTGTACATTTTCTTGTTCTCCCTATTTCTATGGTTTATTATATCAGTGTATTCTCCTAAATTGAACCATTAGTGTATTCCTATCCAAAAATACTATGCATTTTGAAAGATAAAAAAATTAGGACTTCCCTGGTGGTGCAGTGGTTAAGAATCTGCCTGCCAGTGCAGGGGACACGGGTTCGAGCCCTGGTCCAGGAAGATCCCACATGCTGCAGAGCAACTAAGCCTGTGCGCCACAACTACTGAGCCTGCGTGCCACAACTACTGAAGCTCGCGTGCCTAGAGCCTGTGCTCCGCAACAAGAGAAGCCACCACAATGAACAGCCCTCGCACCACAACAACAGGTAGCCCCCTCTCGCCACAACTAGAGAAAGCCCACGCACAGCAACGAAAACCCAACACAGCCAAAAATAAATAAATAAATAAATTTATTTTTTAAAAAACTTATAGGTAAAAAGGAAATATTAATGAAAACACAATAAATGGAAGTTCTTTTTTTAATTCCAATGAAATAATTGTTTGAAAAACATAGAATTGTATGCTATCTAATTATACTAATAACTTATGGAAATGTGGGAAAGGAAAAAGGCAAAAACAAAATATTTTAAAAAGTCATTAATGAATATATGTCATTATTATGTTTATGTGGTATAAAAAATGTTTATTGACTATTTTAAGATAATGATGAATAATTCCAAAATGGAATGTTTACCCTCTAAATCTGAATCATCAAATATAAACAAATAAATAAAAATCTATACAGCCAAAGGCAAATAAGAAAATAAACAAAAATTGAATGCATTTTTGACTCAGTTAAAAAGATGATGGCTGACATATTGTTACAATACTCTACAAAGCTGTCCTAAGTTCACTCATCAAAGCTGTAATAGATACGATTGAATGGAAAAATCAATAGCTTCTTACCAGGAATTTGTCTGATCCAAAGCAATGGAAATGATAATAAACATATAGGCAAATAAACTCTTACAAAATGAAAACAAGTATGATGAAAGCATACACTCAAAATTGATAAAATATGATATAAAGATGGTCATTGTACTGTGAAAACACGGACACTTGGTGACAATTATGTAGTATTGATAATCTTGTAAGAATGAAATAAAATATCATAATACATAAAGCAAACCTGCTCAAAATATATGGGGAATGCCAGAAATGTAGTTAGTTATCAGATTCACCTCATTGTTATAACCGAGTGTCAGTTATAGTAGGAAAAAATGCTTAGAGAAGTTATTCTTATGGAGCGGGTGGGACATATCGTGATCCTCAAAAGATTATTTTCCAAATTAAATGACTTTGCCTCAGTCCAGGCATCCTTATAGCTCATTTCTCTTCTTTGTTTTAAATGTCACATCCAAAAAGTGATGTGATTACCATCACAGCCTCACTTATTAAGGGAAGTATGTCAATTTCCTCAGGTTCACAGAATGGGAGAACAGCTGAAAACCATAGAAGTTGTTTGTTTATTTTAAAAATGTGATTATATATATAACCCTTTATAGGGAACACATGTTCTTTTTCTATAAATAGAGCTTATATAAATAAAATTTAAAATTTACCAGCTAAATTGCAGAAAAGAAAATTTGTGTTCTCCAGATCCTAAGGACGATTCTTAAAAACTAGAAATTAATAATATAAAACAAATACAGAAGACCAATAATTGAAAAACTGTTGAAAAATTCACCCCTAACTAATAGGTAAAAGATGAAATGTAGAGTACGATAGATGAAGTTTGTGAAATATAATGTGAAAAGTTGTTTAAAGTGTTGCTTAAATGTTTACAGTCTTATTAAAAACAGATTATACATGCAAAAAGCAAAATTTGTTTTTTACTTCAAATATATAAAATGAAATAAATATTTCATAATATTTCAAAAATGGGGGATTTTTATTAGATATGACAGAAATAGATGGAAAGTCTTTCACTAAATATCTGTGACAAGGGCCCAGGATGCCAAAACATTTTATCTAAATGAATGAGAACACTTCAAAGATTATTTTTCTCAGGCAGAACAGCAAGTGTCCACTTAGTTGTCTAGATCTGTTACTTCAAACTTTGGGCTATTTTTGACGTTTAAGAAAATCATAGACACGTATTGGCTCAAGCAATTCAGAAACATAGGGAATCAAATTTTGTAAGAAATGGACATAGGGGGAAACACGCAGTTCAAATCCTGGTTCTTACACTTTGCTTTTTTGGCCAAAGTTTGACATTTTGCTAGTGTTGTATCACATTGACTTTTTTTTTTCAATCTAATATTTTTTTTTAACATCTTTATTGGAGCATAATTTCTTTACAGTGGTGTGTTAGTTTCTGTTGTATAACAAAGTGAATCAGCTATACGTATACATATATCCCCATATCCCCTCCCTCGTGCGTCTCCCTCCCACCCCTCTAGGTGGACACAAAGCACCGACCTGATCTCCCTGTGCTATGTGGCTGCTTCCCACTAGCTATTTTACATTTGGTAGTGTATATATGTCCATGCCACTCTCTCACTTCGTCCCAGCTTACCCTACCCCCTCCCCGTGTCCTCAAGCGCATTCTCTACATCTGCGTCTTTATTCCTGTATTTTGACTTTTTTGAACCCCTTTTTTATCTTCTGTAAAAGAGGGAGTAGGGACACAAAAATCTATGTATTTTACTATATCACATGCTTTAATTATTATTTTCAGATCTCAAAAGCACTGCAGAAAAAATGGTCTGCGGGGCATGGGGTGAAAAATGCAGACTGAATAAATGTATTTATCTCTGTTTTCTCTTTAAACCTTATAATAAAGGGATTTTAAAAGGTGATAAACCCAGAAGGACAGCAAATTTTTATAGCCTTAATGTTGCATGAATAGTATTTAACATATTATTTTTTTTTAAAGCAGAGAAAGGTGAAATCTAAGTGCCTGCAAAGAATGGTGGCAACAGGGGACAAGGGAAGTGGATCAATGCTGCAGAACGGGAAAAAGGCTCAGAAATGAGAAACATCCAGTTTTTCGGAAGGCAGTAGTAAACTCTGGGCTAAAATGAGAAGGACGGGATGAAAGTATGAATAAAAACAGTTAGTTCCCAAATTCTTCCTCTTGGCAAATATAGCTAGGAAACTACCACCAACCCCCACCCTGGAAGATGGAAAATAAGTTCACTAGTTCAAAGGAACTAGAGAAGCACATGACTGTGATTCTTAGCACAGCAGAGAACAAAGGCGAAAAGAATTGGATTAAGTACCAATCTACATAAATAACCATGAGACTCCACAGTATCTTTCTCCAACACAGCTCAGGATAATCAGTAGCCAGAAACACCCCCCAGATTGGAGATTGGAGAATTCCTATGTAGAGAAACTGATCCAACTTACAAACACACACATATATATATATATTAAAGAAAAATAATATATTTTCAACTCCTTGAAAATATAAGAAATACATTGGTGAGAAAGTGAAAATTTGTTACAAATGAGATGCTATTCAAATATGCCTTGAAATACACTGCTTTTTGTCAAACAAACCATTATGATAAGTATCCATGGAAAACACTGTGCTTTAGAACTCAGGGCTTCAAGCAAGCAGAGTAAAAGAGGCTTGAGATTCAGACTGAACAGAATCCTGATTCCTGAAAATGTGTATGCATGTCTGTGTCTGTGCATTGTGAGTGAAAGAGAGGCACCAGAGAGAAAGAGACTCAGATGTTCTAAGGGTCTCATGAAATTCTAAATGACAAAAACCTTTTCCTTCTCTTTACCTACTTTCAGTTAAGACACAGAGGCAATACTGTTGCAAAGTAAGACACTAGTTCCATCAACGTAGAAGAAAAGTCTCTTTTGCTCCTCACTTCCTGGAACGTTTTAGCCCCCTCAAATGTCCTAAAAGCTTACTCACTTCTAGCTGTGCGTTCAAAGAAAAGCTCTTTCCTCCACCTGGTACACCCTTTCTCCTCTTCCTTACCCCATTCCACTTTATCTGGTTCACCCACTCACCTTTCCAGATATCATGTTTGATATTGCCCCTCTAACCTGATCTTTTCCATAAGGAGATGCACCTTTTCCATTAGTCTTTTCAAAAGCACCCCATGTTATTTTTGCTTATATGATTTACCATGTGTATTACATTGTTTTCCTCACAGACATACAATAAAAGATGTATTTTGAATAGTGCAAAGGAAGTGTGTTCTACTCTATACAAAGATAATAGTGATCACCAACCATTAAATTTTCATTCATTCATCTATTCATTCATTCAGTCAATAAAATATTTATTGAGCACCCATTCTGTACCAAACACTTAGACAGTTCTAGGATACAACAGTGAACAAGGAAAGCAGCAACCCTCCCTTCAGGGAACTTGCATTATTATAACTGCAAAACCAAAAGAAAAAAATTAAAGTATATTTCACACACGGTCATTTAGTTGAGCTGCAAGTAGATATTATGTTAAGTTTGATAGAAAATGTTAAGTTTCCTGAAGATGAAGCAAAGCTGATATAGGTGCAAAGTTTTCTTTACACTGAATCAACTGCTCACTTGCTACTGAGTGGATTTCTGTAAGAGGAGCTGAAATTTGAAATGCACCTTTAAAAGACTGGCTAGGAAATCCTCCTGGGGCATCTTCCTTTCCATCTTGTTGGGGGTGTGGGAGGAGTTCTGCCTGCATCACTGCTGATTAATCCATGTCTCAGCTTTCAGCTGCTTCATACTGAGCTCACTATAACTTTAAATATTGATAACCAAGCTCATATATCACAGAGCCGAGAGAATGACAGTTCCAGTGCATAATGGCTAAAGCTTTCTACAATAATCAGATATTCAATAATTCATGAACGTATATCTCCCCAAATCAAATTGGAAGCTATTTTGTGTAATATATTATTTAAAATTCAATATTATAATGCACACAACTTCTCCTCAGCCAGAGGAGGACCATTTCAAAATGTGATTATGTGTGGACTCTATTTAAAAGTGACAATTCTGCTTTTCATTTGTTTAACAGCTTAAGCGGAAGAGCTCAGCTGGAACTAAGTCATCTGACAATGAAACCTGGGTGGCCACAAGCAACTTTGAAACAGTGATATTAGGACCTTAAAATTGCACATGCAAATGGATAGGACAGACGTGTATTTGGGGAAAAAAATTTTGTTCAGGTCGTACATCAACTCACTCCCAAATAGTCCCCTCCAAATTAACTGTAATTTGTCATTATTATAAGATAAATTGTTAACTCTTAAGTCTGAGAGTCAAGACACCTTCACCTCACCCCCGTGTTGTGAGCAGTCTCATTGCTTTCAAAGCCATCATTTACTATATTTTCTGCAAGGAGATTTGGGGTAACTTGCCCCATAAGCGCATAGTCAGATACTGGTTTCATAATGTCTCCTTGTTGGAAGCACCCTTCCATTTCTCCTCTGCCTACGTGAAATCTTCTTTCAAGAAATAGATCACACTAAGTGAAGCCTTTCCTGACTTTTCAAGCCATGTGTGGATCACCCTTTCTCAGAACACCATATTATTATTCCTGTATGTTATTCCACTAGTTACCATTTATTAAGCTGTACATGTTCAGAACAGGCCTCCCCAAGATGTGCTACTTTGGCATGTGATTTTTTTTTGAGCTAAAGACAGTGGAGACCCTTCGGGCTCAAGAGAAACTGCCGCCCCTCCCTTAACTACCTGGAGGAATTTAAATTGGAGCTTTTTCCCGGAAAAAGTTATTACCAGGGAAAAATTTCATCTAAATGGCCCCATCTACATGGAGCGCAAACATCTAATTACCCAACAGCTTCTCTTATCATTCTGTGAATGATCCTTTTGTCCTTGGAAGCCCAGGCCCCTGTCCCATCGCTTAGCTGAGGATGGCATATCTACCTCATGTTATCTTTCTGCCTTTGAACCTCTCATATATGTGGGGTTCTCATGCATATGAAATTTAATTTGATTTTCTCCTGTTAACATGTCTCATGTCAATTTAATTCTTAGTCTAGCCAGAGGAACCTCGAAGGACAGAGGAGAGTTTTCTTCTTCCTCAACAAAGCACTGATCATATGTCAGGCCTGTGTCAAATTTCATGAACTGTTTTCGTTTGACACCAGGTCACCACTGCTACCCCACTGTGACAGCCAAGGAAACTGAGTCTCAGCAGTGTTCACTGAGTTTTTCAAGGATACAAATCAGGAATTACTAGAGGCAGAAGGTTGTCTGTCTGGTTTAGCATTTCCCTGGTCCCTAGTCAGGGCTCCATATCTGTTGACTGATTGAATACATAAACAAAGCCCTTAACATTTGATTGTGTAAATCTAGTGTTGTCTTCTAACCTTGCAGGCAACGAGGTTGGAAGAGACCAGCATTGCGACCTTAAGTGAAAAGAGAGTGCTTGTATAAGAGTAAAGCATGGTGTTTTAGAACAAGTCCTGAATGATCTCGGGCCCTGCCAATATCTGGACTCAGACAATTTGCAATAGGATGACCTTGAACAAAGTTATTAACTTTTCTGGCTCTCAGTATCTTCATCTACAGTAACTTCATTCTAGCCTATAATAGGAAAACTTCCATAAAGTAGTACAGAATTATATGTTAAAATGTAGGCTCTACAGCATGCAGACCTAGGTCTAGATGTCAACTCTGACCTGCAGGACCTGAGGCAAGTTACTTACTATCTCTATGCCTCCAGTTCCTCACAGGGAAAATTTGCATGGTAGCACCTCCTGAATGGGCCTAGGATTTATACACGGTTTCCTAAATGCAAATCCTGTAGAACAATGCCTACTACATAAAAAGTTCTAAATAGATGTTGGGTCTCATTGTTAAATATGTGTAAGTGGCATAGCACCCCACACATGGTAGATCCTTAGAGAATGTTTCTTTCCTTCTTTCTCACCACATTGTGTGTGAACTCAGTTCGCCTCATTTATTAAATTAGAATAATAAAACTGACCTTTCTCCAAATAAGCAGAGCTAACAGACATTTTAATAATATTTTCAACTTTAAGATGCCAATAACATGCATGTGATCCAGAATTTGTAGGCTGGAAAAAGTAAACATCATCCTCAGTAAAAGAATGTTAGAACAGGAGGTACAGACTCAAAGCTATACAGTAAATCAGAGAAGAAAATAAACATCTCTTGGATCAGGTGATTAAAAAAGGAATCTACAGGGATCTCAGATTTGAACTGGGTTCTAATAGATGTACAAGACTATGAATGATGGAAAGGATAGAAAATTATGAAAAATAAGCCTACTTCACATAGATTTCTCCCATAATTTCTCCAAATACTGATTGGTTTAGATAAGTTGATTATATGTTGCAATATTTTCTGGCTTTAGACACAGTAACTAACATAGAAGAAGAGCTTAATTTGTATATACATCATCATCATACATTCCTTTATTTGTTGTCTATTATCATCTAAGTATTGTGCCTTTATTCTTCTTAATTATTTTATATATTTAGTGTTTAGCATGATCTTCTCCATTCAGAGATTAGGAACATGAGATTCAGCAAAGTCAGGTCACTTGACCAGAGTCCCTTCACTGGAGTGGAGCTCAGATGTGAACCCAGCTCACCATCATATCTCATGGCCTCCCTCTCTATGTTTTTGACTATATAGCATTTTAAATGATCATGAGTTTAATGGATTAAAAATATTATTAAACATGCCTGTCACCATAAGCCTCCATTAGCATAATGAAAATATGCAAATCATTAATTTTAAACCATCTAAACAACAGCAGCCACATTTTTCCTCCTGCCAGGGAATATTGGCTTAATGAGATTGCACTGGCCCAGTGATACGGATGCTTAAGCCAAGAAAGGGTAAAGAATGGAAAGAAGCATACAAGGTAAAAAAGGATGCTGCTGGCACCACTCCAGGAATTTAGAAGGGTAAAGACAACAATACCCAAAGGAAGCCAAGCAATTTCAGCCCTAAACGTAGGCACTATTTTAAATTATCCATTCAGACCCAACCCATATGGGGTGAGTCACAGGTCACAGGATTATTTTCTCCCACTAGTCTGGCACAAAGTATAAAATGGTAAATAACATATTTCCTTCCTTCCATCACTCCTTCATCCCTCCCTTCCTCCTCCAGTTATTTCTTAAGCACCCAACCTGTACCAAACACTGTATTATGTCTTTGAACCATATAATGATCCACGAGAAAGACATGAATGTTGCCTTCATTGAACTTGTAGTCTCTACTATACTAGGGGAGACAGGCGGTTAAGCAAGAAGTTACAACACATGTGATATTACATGTTGCTCATGAAAAAGCACTTAAATGTTATGTGAAAGTAAGCTGAACCTGAAGGATAAATAGGAGATAGCCAGGTAAAGGAAATACACTATGTGCATATATCTGGATGTGAGTGGGATGTGGGAGTGTATGGATATATTCTCCAGATAGAAAAAACAACATGTGAAAAGTCTTCAAAATGAAAGAGGAAGTAGGAGAGAAAAGTTCCAAGATAAGTTTTAAAATGTGTAGTAAGCCTGTGCGTGGCATGCTTAGTATGGGTCAGGCAGGTTCAAGTCCCAAAATGAGGCTAAAGAGGTAAGCAGGATTCAGAGGAGGCCAAAGTAAGTAGACTCTACCTCATTCAGGGGGCAATAAGAGCCTGGGGAAGGGCTGGAGAAAGAGGGATGGGACCATACTTGTAATGAAGACTACCCATGTTCTTACACATGGAGGAGTTTAGGGGATCTACTGCAGAGCAGGATTGGATTAGATCGAAGGTCTCTGGTGAGATATAAAGGGTACATTATACTAGTTCAAAGACATCTAGATTAGGGAACTTTAACTTGGAAAAGTAGAAATCTCAAGGGGTCTCCAAGGCTCTCTTTCAATATCTGTGATGCTGTCTCTGGCTAAGAGATGGGGGTATTTCTGCTGGACCCAAGAAGCACAATAAGGACCACTGGATAGAATCAAAGGAAAGATTACTCTAACAAGACTCTTTCTGTTGAGTGAAGCAATGGGTTCCTTTAGGTTTTTTTTTTTTTAAACATTTATTTTTTAATAAAATTATTTTATTATATTATTTATTATTATTTATTTATTTTTGGCTGCATTGGGTCTTTGTTGCTGTGTGCTGGCTTTCTCTAGTTGTGGCAAGTGGGGGCTACTCTTTGTTGTGGTGCGCAGGCTTCTCATTGCGGTGGCTTCTCTTGTTGCAGAGCATGGGCTCTAGGCGTGCGGTAGTTGTGGCACGTGGGCTCAGTAGTTGTGGCGCATGGGTTTAGTTGCTCCATGGCATGTGGGATCTTTCTGGACCAGGGCTCAAACCCGTGTCCCCTGCATTGGCAGGCAGATTCTTAACCACTGCACCACCAGGGAAGTCCGGGTTCCTTTAGGTCTTTATCTGGCTCTTCCAGTGGCCACTCTGACTCTGCCTTGACTTTCTAATTGTGTTCCTTTGGCCCATGTATCTACCCCTTCACCAATATCACACTTTCTCAATTAATATAGCGAAAGCTTAATTATTAAAATAATATAAATCTAAAAATCAGGTACTATAAGTCTACCAATTATTTTTAAAAATAACTTCTACATCCATTGCTTATCTAAAGTAGATTCAATTTGTCAATTTCTACTGAAAATATGTCTGCAATTTACATTAAGTTTGTATTGAATCTAATTGAAATACCAATTTCAAGAAGATCTTAACAATATTTATTAGTCTAATTCATGAACACAGTATGTTTCTCCATTAGCTTAGACTTTTAAAAATTTTGTTCATTAATTTATTATTGTCTTGCCTTGTTTACAATCTTGGGGGTGTGTTAGTCAGGGTTCAACCAGAGAAAGAAAGCTAGTTGGAGATAATATAGTATTAAGAGATTCACTGCAAGCAGTTAGCTTACATAATCGTAGGGCTCATTAGAAAAGTCTAAAATCTGTAGGGCAGGCCATTTGGAAGGTCCAAGCTATGAGGAAGGGCAGGCTGGAACCCTGGTGAATGAGCTGAAGCTGCCGTCCATAGGTGAATTTTTCCTTCTTCAGAGAAGCATCAGTTCTGTTCTTAAGGCTTTTCAAGTGACTGAATAAAGTCCACCTACATTATCTACAATCTGCAATCTAAATTGACAGTCTAAAAACTTGCAGACCTCGGTGTCAGAAAAGTGAATTGCATCTGTAACCTAAATAGCCTAAAATAAGGTTGTCACTAAGGGGACTTCCCTGGTGGCACAGTGGTTAAGAATCTGCCTGCCAGTGCAGGAGACATGGGTTTGAGCCCTGGTCTGGGAAGATCTCACATGCCATGGAGTAACTAAGCCCATACACCACAACTACTGAGCCTGCGCTCTAGAGTCCACGAACCACAACTACTGAGCCCATGTGCCACAACTACTGAAGCCCATGTGCCTAGAGCCCATTCTCTACAACAAAGAGAAGCCACCGCAATGAGAAGCCCGTGCATCACAACAAAGAGTAGCCCCCACTGGCCACAACTAGAGAAGACCTGCGCTCAGCAATGAAGACCCAACACAGCCAAAAATAAAATAAATAAATTAATTAAAAAATTAAAGATTGTTACTAATAACATTTCTATTAGCAAAAATCAGATTCAAGGTGATGTCTGTATATTGCTGTACACTCACATCTTTCAGTGACTTCAAGACAGGAGTTCATCAAATTGAGGGGAGATAATGTAAAACATAATCACAGAATCTAGTAAATAATGGAAGATCACACAGAGGATTAAGATATATGAACATAAGGACAACTTGGTTGTGGAAACATAAACATGCAACTCACTGGAAAACATAGATTGGATGTCTACGTTATAGTTACTGGGTCTCCCTGCAACTTTCTGTATTTTATTGCCAAAGAAACCAAAGGATGGAATGCAAAAGATGATATAGTGGACCTTGAACAACAGGATTTTGAACTATGTGGGTCCACTTATAAATGGATTCTTTTTTAAATAAATGCATACTACAGTACTTCTTGATCTGCAGTTGGTTGAATCCACAGACACAGAACCATGGATACAAGGGGTTTATGGTAAAGTTATATGTGGATTTTCCAGCTAACTCTTTGTTGTTCAAGGATCAACTATAATGGTCCTACACCTAAATCAAATTCTGAGGTTTTAAACTTGTACCTGGGTGAAGAAAGGGGCAACAAACCTGTATCAGTTTTAAAGAACAACAACAATTGATAATGTCAATTATCCAAGGACATAGTCTCCAATTTTATTTTCATGCAGGGCAACAAGGAATATCAGAAAGGAAGAACTATCCAGAAGGTAAAGCCACAGGCCATGGAAGACGCTGGACAATTTAGTGCTTCTCACAGTGCAAAACAAGGGTCCAAAAAAGAAATTTACTTCACTGCCAGCGGAGAGCATATTTGCAATTCCTGACAATTATCATTTCATTAATGCTACAGAATAATGACTGCTGTATGTTTTACATTTTCATAATTTAGCTTTTATTTTTTGGCTTAAATCTAGTACTAGTACCCTGTTTCTACTCCTTTACTGTACATTGGATATGACAGGGAATAGGAACACGGTATGGTAGATATTGTGTACTTATTAATAGGTTTAGAAACTTTCAGAAGTCACCAAAATAGGATATAAAGGGATTATGGACTTTGGGCTGGTATAACTTACATAATCTCTCCCATAGGCAGACAGTGGTTGTGTAGAGTATACACAGACACCTGAGTGGCTAGAGGAGTGGGTTGTGGCTTAGAATATAAATGTTCCCTGAGAATACATTCAATTTTCTTACTGTTAATAGTAGACTTCCTCTCCTTGCCATGGTTTGGCTGGGTATACAACTGTCTTTCAAGAAATTTTATTCCCTAAACTCATTTATAGCTAGATATCACCATGTGACTAATTAGTTTAGACTAACAGGATGCCACTGGAAGTGACTGGTACAATCTCCAATTTACCTCCTTAAAAATAAAGCTGTTTGTCTTGATTCCTCCTATCTTTATTCTGGTTGAGAATTGAAAATGATTTGATTCTTGGATCCAGAAATTAAATTTGTATTTTGAGAAAAGCAAACTCAATAAACTAGTCTAGATCCTGAATAACCTCATAGGGAAGAACCACCTGGCAATCTCTGGACTACTAAGTCAGAGAGAAATGAACTTTGATTTAAACCACTGGGAAAAAATAGGAATTAGATTCTGGTAAACACTATCAGATCAACCCTCCCACAGATGACAACGATAAACTCTAGAAAAATTACAAAGTTCAAACAGATGAAGACACTGCTGGGTGAAACAAAGCAGATGATATAAGAGGGGTGTCAGCCTTAAGAGAAAGTAATGACAGTGAGCACGTGAGTTTCCTGTTGTTAAGGCTTTTAGCTTTGAGACTCTTTCTAGATGTCACCCCTGCAGAGGCTGAGACTTGCACAGAAACCCACAGGTTTGCTACCTTCTTCAAGAAGCAGCGTTTGGAGCAGCCATACAGCTAGAAAGTGTAGAGAGAAGCTCTAGGGAGAAAAGAACTAAGGAGGGAGAGCTATAGGCTCTGTGTAGGAAATCTTACAAAATAGCTACCCAACCCCTGAACTTTAAATGTATTAAGCAGAATTCTAGCAGCACAATTAAAGATACGAAATATAAACTGGAAGTTTACAGTCTGGAGTTTGAGTTCAGACCAATCAACTGCTAGCTAAACACAAGAATGCCAGTAAAGAAACCAATAGGGTTCAAACAAAGGTAAGATAATCTAGAGTCTTTACAGGATATTATGGAGCATGTTCAGGAACCAATATAAAATTACCAGTCATATGAAGAAACGGGAAATTCTGACTCATTAGAGAAAAGGCAATTAATGGAGACTAACCTTGAGCAGCTACTATAATCTCTGCTCAAGGGCATAAGGGAAAATACTCTTATAATGAACAAAATATGACATTTCAACAGAGAAATAGAAACTATAAAAAGTTCCAAATGGAAATTGTATAACTAAAACTGGTAAAATCTGAAATAAAATTTGAAATAAAAGGATAGGCAAAAAAACAGGTTTGAGATAGCAGAAGGACTCAATGAAATAGAAGATTAATAGAAATCATCTGATGTGAAAAAGAATTAAGAAAATAGAATCTCTGGGTCCTCTTGGGGAATCTCTAATGGTCCAACATATATATAATTGAAGTTCTATAAGAGGAGGATAGAAATTCGGGAAGCAAAAGTATCTGAAAAGATAGCAGTTTCATTTTCCCCAAAATTAATCAAAGACATATATTTATAGAGTTAATAAGTCCAGTGAATGTCAAACAGGATAAACAGAAAGGACACCATGCCTAAGCACAGCATAGTTACTGTGAATAAAAGCAAAAAACGAATAGAAGTCATTAAAGCAGCAAAAAAAAAAAAAAAGGTATAATGGAGGAATAATAATTTGAGTGATCACTGACTTCATCAGAAACAATCAAATGGTATTTTTAAAGTAATGAAAGAAAAAAATCCTGAAGCCTAGAATTCTACATCTAATAAAACTGTCTGTCAAAAATAAAAGTGAAACAAATAATACTTAAGATAGAGGACAGCTAAGAGAATTTGATGCCAGCAAGTCTGCACTTCAAGGAACCTTAAAGGAAGGTCTGCAGGCTGAAAGGAAAAGCAGTGGAAGTAGTGTTCAAATACTATCCTACAGGCAGTTACAAAATACTATTTTTATTCTTAATTGTTTAAAATACATATGACTATTTAAAGCAAAAAATTTATAACATTGTAATGAGTGGTTTAAATGTGTGTAAATATAATATACGTAAGAATTATTTCATAAAGGATGGGAGTGAGTTAAATGGATGCATAGTTTCAAATTTTCTATATTTTACTTATAGTAAAATGTAGTACTACTTGTAGTAGTACCATGATGACTTTAAAAGTGAAAACTTTAAGTGAAAATTTAAGTATGTGCATTGTAATCTCTAGCACAATGTATCAGTTTCCTGTGGCTGCTGAAACAAAGTTCCACAAACTGAACTTATAACAACAGTAATGTATCATCTCACAGTTCTGGAGGGGAGGAGTCAAGAAATCAAGGGAAGGGAAGGGTCCTTCTTCATGCCTTCTAGATTCTGGTAGCCTCAGGCATTTCTTGCCTTATAGATGCCATTCTCCCTGTGAGTTCACAAAATCTTCCCCAAACAAATGTCTCCCTCTGTACCCCAATTTCCCCTTTTTATAAGACAACAGTCATATTAGTTTAGGGTCCACCCTAATGACCTCATTTAAACTTGATCATCTGCAAAGACCGTATCACAAAATAAGGTCACTTGGGGTCAGGCACTTGGGGTTAGGAATTCAACATCTTTTTGAAGGACACAATTCGATACATAATAAGTAACTACAAAAAAAAAAAAGAATGCAAAGATACATATATAGATAGATAAAGATATACAAATTTTATTATTTTTTTAAATTTATTCATTTTTGGCTGCATTGGGTCTTCGTTGCTGTGCACAGGCTTTTCTCTAGTTGCTGCAAGCGGGGGCTACTCTTTGTTGCAGCGTGCTGGCTTCTCATCGTGGTGGCTTCTCTTGTTGCAGAGCACGGGCTCCAGGTGCACAGGCTTCACTAGTTGTGGCTCATGGGCTCTCGTGTGCAGGCTCAGTAGCTGTGGCACACAGGTTTAGTTGCTCCGCGGCATGTGGGAACTTCCCAGACCAGGGCTTGAACCCGTGTCCCCTGCATTGGCAGGCGGATTCTTAACCACTGCGTCATCAGGGAAGTCCTAGATATACAAATTTTAAATCACAGTATTTTAGGAGTTTCTTCACACAGAAATTTAGTATCTTTAAAGTAATAAAGCTACTACTATCATCCCCATTTTACTACTGAAAATTCTGATGTTTTGGCAAATTTAATAGCCAGTTCAAAGTCTCATAACTGGTAGATGGTTCATGTTCTCTGTAATTTCAAAACATGCACCTTTAATCGCTATATTATATTGTTTAGGCTCACAGAGATTATGAGCAGGTGGCTCAAGGTCATAGCCCTGCCTAGGACTGAACTGAAACTAAAACACAGGAATTTGGATTCTCAGGCCAGAGGTCTTTTTTTTTAAATTTTTTTTATTGGAGTATAATTGCTTTACAACGGTGGGCTAGCTTGTGCTTTACAACAAAATGAATCAGTTATACATATACATATGTTCCCATATCTCTTCCCTCTTGTGTCTCCCTCCCTCCCACCCTCCCTATCCCACCCCTCCAGGCGGTCACAAAGCACCGAGCTGATCTCCCTGTGCTATGTGGCTGCTTCCCACTAGCTATCTACCTTACGTTTGGTAGTGTATATATGTCCATGCCTCTCTCTCACTTTGTCACAGCTTACCCTTCCCTCTCCCCATATCCTCAAGTCCATTCTCTAGTAGGTCTGTGTCTTTATTCCTGTTTTACCCCTAGGTTCTTCATGACATTTTTTTTTCTTAAATTCCATATATATGTGTTAGCATACGGTATTTGTCTCTCTCTTTCTGACTTACTTCACTCTGTATGACAGACTCTAGGTCTATCCACTTCATTACAAATAACTCAATTTTGTTTCTTTTTATGGCTGAGTAATATTCCATTGTATATATGTGCCACATCTTCTTTATCCATTCATCCGATGATGGACACTTAGGTTGTTTCCATCTCTGGGCTATTGTAAATAGAGCTGCAATGAACATTTTGGTACATGACTCTTTTTGAATTATGGTTTTCTCAGGGTGTATGCCCAGTAGTGGGATTGCTGGGTCATATGGTAGTTCTATTTGTAGAGGTCTTTTCACAATAGCTGTTGGCTTCATGCTCGCTCTCTCTCGGTTTGCAGAGACCTCTGACAACAGATGTCCAAAGGGAGCTCATGCTTAACGAAGTTGATTAATTTTTTAAAGGAGGTGACAGTCACCATAGATATAATTCACTTGGACTTCTAGCAAGCTTTTGATACAATGCACATCAAAGGCTAATCCAGAGGGTTAATGTAGAGGGGGCTGGTGGAGAAATAGTCAATTGGATAAACATTTTACAATGGGTATAGTAATGGAGGGCAAAAGGTCTATAGAAAGTGGCCTTGGCTCAGGTCAAAAGGATTAATCAATGCCAAGCTTAATCTAACTCATGCATCAGTTACCTGGGAATGTTAAAAATGCTGTTTAAAAAAAAATAAGCTTTTGTTGGGAACAATCAACAGGTCTTTTAAGAAATCTCACGTAAGGATTTAAAAAAATCTTTTATCCTTTAAATTTTTATTAAAAACATTTTTTTCTAAATATTGGGGGAGTGAGGCTCAAAGGAATTGATTAATGTGGAAACTTTTTATGCCAGCCCTTTCAAAGTTAGGATTCAGGAGGACTGACTATTAATGGTGACTCTCTGTGGAACTTATGCATTTCCTAGAACCTGGTTCTTCTCTTTTACAGGCCTTAAGTTCTGCACTTTTTTTTTTTTTTTTTTTTTTTTTTTGTGGTACGCGGGCCACTGTTGTGGCCTCTCCCGTTGTGGAGCACAGGCTCCGGACACGCAGGCTCAGCAGCTATGGCACACGGGCCTAGCCAGTCCGCGGCGTGTGGGATCTTCCCGGACCGGGGCACGAACCCGTGTCCCCTGCATCGGCAGGTGGACTCTCAACCACTGCACCACCAGGGAAGCCCAAGTTCTGCACTTTTAAGTGTAGGATATGATTCAACTAATCTCTAATGCCCTTACAGCTCTACAGTTCTAGAAATCTGTAATCACATGATTCTAGGAGTAGTTAACACTTTCTTCCTGCTGAGAAAAGAGACAAGCTTCTTGGATAAATAAAAATAAATCATTTGGTGATTATCAGAAACATATTCATTTTCTTTTCAGTTATAAGGATATTTCTATTCCTTTAGGACAGCTCATACTTTGGACACTGTGTGGCTGCAGCCACAGTCTCTGACTCTTCAACCCTGTTGGAGGTTCTGTCCTTCTGATTTTCCTTCTAAATGTACATCTACTTTTCATCTAAGGACATGATTTCTAGTTGAAAGAATAACGGAGAGCAGCAGATAGTTGGTGGCCCTTCAGTCATAAAGAGGCATATGTTAGCCCCTGAGGCAGATCACAATTCAAATAAAGGTAAGATTATAAGAGACTTTAGGGGTAAGCAAGCTCCCTTTTCTAACAACTTATTTTCCTGTGTGAACCAGCAAGTAATCCTGTACTTAAGTATGAAAGTCTCAAGTGATGGAGACAGAGGATGACACGGTTGGGCATCACTGATTATTGGAATCTTCTTCTGTGTCTCTCATGTAATCCCTAGTTAATATATTTCATTTAAAAAAGAAAATGTATTCATTTGAATCAGGTTCATCTAATCCAGGATTCATCCTCTGATATTCCTATAGCTCCTTCTTTACTTTGGCTACTAGGAAACTCAAAACTGAGTTCAACTTTCCTTTGTATGCACTTCCTTAGTGAATTTAGTAGCTTAAATGAAAATTTAAAATCCACTAAGCAGTGGCTTAGTGGTTTAAATAGATTAAAAGTTTATCCTCTCCTATACAAAATGGCAGAAGGGGGACTTCCCTGGTGGTCCAGTGGTTAAGACTCTGCACTTCCAGTGCAGGGGGCAATGGGTTCTATCCCTGGTTGGGGAACTAACATTTCATGTGCCATGCTGTGGCACACAAGTCAGAAGGTAGGCTGTCCAGGACTGGTGTACGAGGGCCATGAAGTCATCAGGAATCTGTTTCCTGAAGCTCACGCTCTGCCATGCCTGGCTTGTGACAGAGTCAGCCCACATTCATGGACCAAGAAGACTGCAGGAGTACTAACATCATATCTGTAGAAGTGTGAAGTGGATGTGGGGTAGACAACCACAAGGCTGCCGTGGCCGGTATTTGGAGCTGTCTTTTAAGTCATGACACACATACACACTGGCAAGGCACAACTTGCTTTCTTTCCTTTTTCTCGTGCTTCCCAAACACATTTAAGAATTTGAAGTGTGCTCACTTTATTTCTAAATCCAGAGGATGGGAGGGCCTAAAAACTGAAATAAATGTCACCACTGAGATATGAGATACGAACAGAAAGGTGAGAATTAGTTTTGGGAGTTACTCCTTGGCTTTCTAATTGCAGAAGTATAAAAAGGTACAGCTAGGACTACCGAAAGTGGGGATCTGACTTCTCGCTGCTCAGAAGCCAATAAAGAGGCAAGATTACCCTCTATAAACTGCTTCTACTATCTTCCAGAAATTTTGAGATTGATACAGCACTGTAAATAAACTATACTTCAGTTAAAAACAAAGACTGACCTAGAAAACTCCCTTGCCGCTTCCACCATGTGAGGACACAGCAGATCATCGCTGGCTGTGAACCAGGAAGTGGGCTCTCACCAGACACCAAATCTGCCTGCATCTCGATCTTGGACTTGCAGTGGGATTTGGACTTGATGATCTTCAAAACCGTGGGGAGGACAGGCTCTTGGTGCTCCAGCCAGGCGTCAGGGCTGTGCCACTGAGGTGGGACAGCCAAGTTCAGGACACTGGTCCACAAGAGACCTCCCAGCTCCATGCAATATCAAATGGTGAAAATCTCCCAGATATCTCCATCTCAACCCCAAGACCCAGCTCCACTCAACGACCAGCAAGCAACAGTGCAGGACACCCTATGCCACACAACTAGCAAGACAGGAACACAACCCCATCCATTAGCACAGAGGCTGCCTAAAATCATAAGGCCACAGACACCCCAAAACACACCACCAGACCTGGGTGGACCTGCCCACCAGAAAAACAAGATCCAGCCTCATCCACCAGAACACAGGCACTAGTCCCCTCCACCAGGAAGCCTACACAACCCACTGAACAAACCATAGCCACTGGGGACAGACACCAAAACAACGGGAACTATGAACCTGCAGCCTGCGAAAAGGAGATCCCAAATACAGTAAGATAAGCAAAATGAGAAGACAGAGAAACACACAGCAGATGAAGGAGCAAGATAAAAACCCACAAGACCTAATAAATGAAGAAGAAATAGGCAGTCAACCTGAAAAAGAATTCAGAATAAGGATAGTAAAGATGATCCAAAAACTTGGAAATAGAATGGAGAAAATACAAGAAACTTTTAACAAGGATCTAGAAGAACAAAAGAGCAAAAAAAAAAAAAAAAAAACAGATCAGAACAACACAATAAATGAAACTAAAAATTCTCTAGAAGGGATCAATAGCAGAATAACTGAAGGAGAAGAATGGATAAGTGACCTGGAAGATACAATAGTGGAAATAACTACTGCAGAGCAGAATAAAGAAAAAAAGAATTGAGGACAGTCTCAGAGACCTCTGGGACAACATTAAATGCACCAACATTCAAATTATAGGGCTCCCAGAGGAAGAAGCCAAACAGAAAGGAACTGGGAAAATATTTGAAGAGATTATAGTTGAAAACTTCCCTAATATGGGAAAGGATATAGTTAATCAAGTCCAGGAAGCACAAAGAGTCCCATACAGGATAAATCCAAGAAGAAACCCACCAAGACACATATTAATCAAACTATCAAAAATTAAACGCAAAGAAAAAATATTAAAAGCAACAAGAGAACAAACAACAAATAACATACAAGGGAATTCACATAAGGTTAACAGCTGATCTTTCAGCAGAAACTCTGCAAGCCAGAAGGGAGTGACAGGACATATTTAAAGTGATGAAAGAGAAAAACCTACAACCAAGATTAATCTACCCAGCAAGGATCTCATTCAGATTTGACGGAGAAATTAAAAGCTTTACAGACAAGCAGAAGCTAAGAGAATTCAGCACCAGCAAACCAGCTTTACAACAAATGCTAAAGGAACTTCCGGAAGCAGGAAACACAAGAGAAGGAAAAGACCTACAATAATAAACCCAAAACAATTAAGAAAATGGTAATAGGAACATGCATATTGATAATTACCATAAATGTAAATGGATTAAATGCTCCAACCAAAACACACAGACTGGATGAAAACATACAAAAACAAGACCCGTATATATGCTGTCTACAACAGACCCATTTCAGACCTAGGTACACATACAGACAGAAAGTGAGGGGATGGAAAAAGATATTCCATGCAAATGGAAATCAAAAGAAAGCTGGAGTAGCAATTCTCATATCAGACGAAATAGACTTTAAAACAAAGACTATTACAAGAGACAAAGAGGGACACTACATAATGATCAAGGGATCAATCCAAGAAGAAGATATAACAATTGTAAATATTTATGCACCCAACAAAGGAGCACCTCGATACATAAGGCAAATACTAACAGCCATAAAAGGGGAAACCGACAGTAACACAATCATAGTAGGGGACTTTAACAACCCACTTTCACCAATGGACAGATCATCCAAAATGAAAATAAATAAGGAAACACAAGCTTTAAGTGATACGTTAAACAAGATGGACTTAATTGATATTTATAGGACATTCCATCCAAAAACAACAGAATTACACATTTTTCTCAAGTGCTCATGGAACATTCTCCAGGATAGATCATATCTTGGGTCACAAATCAAGCCTTGGTAAATTTAAAAAAATTGAAATTGTATCAAGTATCTTTCCAACAACAACACTATGAGAGTAGATATCAATGACAGGAAAAAATCTGTAAGAAATACAAACACATGGAGGCTAAACAACACACTACTTAATAACCAAGAGATCACTGAATAAATCAAAGACAAAATCAAAAAATACCTAGAAACAAATGACAATGAATACACAACGACCAAAACCTATGGGACGCAGCAAAAGCAGCTCTAAGAGGGAAGTTTATAGCTATACAACCCTACCTTAAGAAACAAGAAACATCTAAAATAAACAACCTAAACTTACACCTAAAGCAATTGGAGAAAGAAGAACAAAAAAACCCCGAAGTTAGCAGAAGGAAAGAAATCATAAAGATCAGATCAGAAATAAATGAAAAAGAAATGAAGGAAACGATACCAAAGATCAATAAAACTAAAAGCTGGTTCTTTGACAAGATAAACAAAATTGATAAACCATTAGCCAGACTCATCAAGAAGAAAAGGGGGAAGACTCAAATCAGTAGAATTAGAAATGAAAAAGGAGAAGTAACAACTGACACTGCAGAAATACAAAGGATCATGAGAGATATAAGCAACTATATGCCAATAAAATGGACAACCTGGAAGAAATGGACAAATTCTTAGAAATGCACAACCTTCTGAGACTGAACCAGGAAGAAATAGAAAATATGAACAGACCAATCACAAGCACTGAAATGGAAACTGTGATTAAAAATCTTCCAACAAACAAAAGCCCAGAACCAGATGGCTTCACAGGCGAATTCTATCAAACATTTAGAGAGTAGCTTACCTTCTTCTTACCTATCCTTCTCAATCTCTTCCAAAATACAGCAGAGGGAGGAACACTCCCAAACTCATTCTACAAGGCCACCATCATCCTGCTACCAAAACCAGACAAAGATGCCACAAAAAAAGAAAACTACAGGCCAATATTACTGATGAACATAGATGCAAAAATCCTCAACAAAATATTAGCAAACAGAATCCAAGAGCACATTAAAAGGATCATACACCGTGATCAAGTGAGTTTATCCCAGGAATGCAAGGATTCTTCAATATATGTAAATCAATCAATGTGATAAACCATGTTAACAAATTGAAGGAGAAAAACCATATGATCATCTCAATAGATGCAGAGAAAGCTTTCGACAAAATTCAACACCCATTTATGATAAAAACCCTCCAGAAAGTAGGCACAGAGGGAACTCTCCTCAACATAATAAAGGCCATATATGTCAAACCCACAGCCAACATCATCCTCAATGGTGAAAAACTGAAACTATTTCCACTAAGATCAGGAACAAGACAAGGTTGCCCACTCTCACCACTCTTATTCAACATAGTTTTGGAAGTTTTAGCCAGAGCAATCAGAGAAGAAAAGGAAATAAAGGAATCCAAATCGGAAAAGAAGAAGTAGAGCTGTCACTGTTTGCAGATGACATGATACTATACATAGAGAATCCTATCCTATGTAAGATGCTACCAGAAAACTACTAGAGCTAATCAATGAATTTGGTAAAGTAGCAGGATACAAAATTAATGCACAGAAATCTCTTGCATTCCTATACACTAATGATGAAAAATATGAAAGTGAAATTAAGAAAACACTCCCATTTACCACTGCAACAAAAATAATAAAATATACAGGAATAAACCTACCTAAGGAGACAAAAGACCTGTATGCAGAAAACTATAAGACACTGATGAAAGAAATTAAACATGATACAAATAGATGGAGAGATATACCATGTTCTTGGATTGGAAGAATCAACATTGTGAAAATGACTCTACTACCCAAAGCAATCTACAGATTCAACACAATCCCTATGAAACTACCACTGGCATTTTTCACAGAACTAGAACAAAAAAACTCACAATTTGTATGGAAACACAAAGGACCCCCAATAGCCAAAGCAATCTTGAGAAAGAAAAACAGAGCTGGAGGAAGCCGGCACCCTAACTTCAGAGTATACTACAAAGCTACAGTAAACAAGACAATATGGTACTGGCACAAAAACAGAAACATAGAGCAATGGAACAAAGTAGAAAGCCCAGAGATAAACCCATGCTACTATGGTCAACTAATGTATGATAAAGGAGGCAAAGATACACAATGGAGTAAAGACAGTCTCTTCAATAAGTGGTGCTGGGAAAACTGGACAGCTACATGTAAAAGAATGAAATTAGAACACTCCCTAACACCATACACAAAAATAAATTCAAAATGGACTAAAGACCTAAATGTAAGGCCAGACACCATCAAACTCTTAGAGGAAAACATAGGCGGAACACTCTTTGACATAAATCACAGCAAGATCCTTTTTGACCCACCTCCTAGAGAAATGGAAATAAAAACAAAAATAAACAAATGGGACCTAATAAAACTTAAAAGCTTTTTCACGACAAAGGAAACCATAAACAAGACGAAAAGACAACCCTCAGAATGGGAGAAAACATTTGTAAATGACAAAGGGTTAATATGCAAAACATACAAGCAACTCATGCAGCTGAATATCAAGAAAACAAGCAACCCAATCCCAAATTGGGCAGAAGACCTAAACAGACATTTCTCCTAAGAAGATATACAGATTGCCAACAAACACATGAAAGAATGCTCAACATCATTAATCGTTAGAGAAATGCAAATCAAAACTACAATGAGATATCATCTCACACCAGTCAGAATGGCCATCATCAAAAAATCTTCAAACAGTAAATGCTGGAGAGGGTGTGGAGAAAAGGGAACCCCTTGCACTGTTGGTGGGAATGTAAACTGATACAGCCACTATGGAGAACAGTATGGAGGTTCCTTAAAAAACTAAAAATAGAACTACCATATGACCTAGCAATTTCACTATTGGGCATATACCCTGAGAAAACCATAATTCAGAAATAGTCATGTACCAAAATGTTCATTGCAGCTCTATTTAAAGTAGCCAGAACATACAAGCAAACTAAATGTCCATCAAAAGATGAATGGATGAAGAAGATGTGACACATATATACAATGGAATATTACTCAGCCATAAAAAGGAACGAAACTGAGTTATTTGTAGTGAGGTGGATGGACGTAGAGATTGTCATACAGAGTGAAGCAAGTCAGAAAGAGAAAAACAAATACCGTATGCTAACACATATATATAGAATCTAAAAAAAAAAAAGGTCAGAATGACCTAGGGGCAAGATGGGAATAAAGATGCAGACCTACTAGAGAATGGACTTGAGCATACGGGGAGTGGGAAGGGTTAGCTGGGACAAAGTGAGAGAGTGGCATGGACATATATACACTACCAAATGTAAAATAGATAGCTAGTGGGAAGCAGCTGCATAGCACAGGGAGATCAGCTCGGTGCTTTGTGACCATGTAGAGGGGTGGGATAGGAAGGGTGGGAGGGAGGGTGATGCAAGAGGGAAGAGATATGGGGACATATGTATGTGTATAACTGATTCACTTTGTTAAAAAGCAGAAACTGACACACCATTGTAAAGCAATTATATTCTAATAAAGATGTTAAAAAAAAGGTACAGCTAGTGCCATTAATGGGCTTTTGATTCCATCTTATCCTCCATTGCAGGCAGTTGTTTTTTCTCATCCTATCTCTTGCTGCACCTACCTTATATGATTATGGTGAGGAATACAGTTGTTGTATGTAATTAATTGTAGAAATATTCAACTCAGCCATGTTCTTTTTAATATGATGAAAATGAGGCCCAGAGAGTTGAAGTGATATGCCAAAGGTCACAAAATAATTTAAAGGCAGGTATCATCCTACACCATCCATTCCATTCAAGCATAGGGGTGTAGAGTTAAGACAGTGCTTTGACCCTGAAGTCATATTTCTGAGATCAAATCCTTCTCTTCCACTTACTTGCTAAGTGCTTTTGGGCAATCCGCTTAAGTTCTTTGTACCTCAGTTTTCTCCTGTGTAACATAAGGATACTAATAGTACCACCAATCTCCAAGGGTTTTTGGTGAAAATTAGATGAGGTCATTTATGAAAGCATTTAACACAGTATTTGGTTTACTGTTAGTGCTTAATCGGTATTAGCTAAGGTTTAAGAAATGGCAGAGACTAGTAAACAATCTGCCAATGGATAAATGAATACAATATGTGAAATGGATTTTGCCCTGAGTTTAGAGAAGGCAGCAGTCCTTGTGAGCCCAAACGATGTGGGAAGCATTCTCAGAGAATTCTGCATTTCTCCGGCTGAGCTTGCTTGCTTAGTAACATTTTTTTAAAAAAACTGCTGTCCAAGCTGTTAGCTGGAATTGAAAGATACAGTGATGGTTAGAGAGCCTATTTAGTAAGAGCAGAAAAATGCACTGAGAGTGAATCATTTGTCTGGACACAGAAGGCTGAGTCAGGGAGAATGGACTGTCATGTAGGCAAATTGGGCTAAAGCCAAGAACACGGGACAGCGATTGCTCTGAGGGACAATATTAAGCCAGGCAATAAGTCTCTTTCCATGCCCCCAACCCACTCTCCAGTTCAGGGTTTTTCAAGGGGTCTCTCAGTTAGTATTCCAGGGAGGAGAGCACAGACTGGTTAAAAATAATAAATAAATAAGGAAAATGCCAGCTTATCCTCCACTGAATTACTAATGGCATTCTTAGTTTCCTATCCAACGAGGCTCATATGATAGGAAAAAAAAAATTGATTCAACATGAGAAACAATATGCTAAAACTTATGACAAAGAATCCTCTCCTAGGAAGTCGTGAGTTCTCCGAAGTTAGAGGGGTTCAAGTACACACAAGATGAACTGTGGTGGGAATTTGTTCATTAAGGAGATCCCTATTTTGATGACCTTCAACCCAACCATTCCGTAACTTTACATTGTGGGTTGAATTAAGAGCCATGAATCAAACATGAGCTTTCCTGGTTGAAAAAGGTAATGATTGTGACTGAAGCCAAGGTAAAAATAGCAATAATAATTAATAAATAAACAGTTTCTAAGAATCTACTGTGTAGTGGACAATGTCCTAGCTATTGTGGAGGATGGAGAGTTGTGTTAAGCATAGTCATTGTCTTCCAAGCTCACAGTAAGGGTAGGGAGGGGAGAGTATTTTTACATCATTAGAATATTCATTCTTTTTTTTCCATCTGAAGGCAAATGTCATTTACTGCAACTATATTCCAAGCTCTCTTCTAGTCTGTGGAGATAAAACAGTGAGTAAACTCAGGCACTGGTCTGAAAGAGGGGGGACAGCAACAACAGGTTTGGGAGATCAAGAACTATTTCTTGGAGGATAAATATTCAGTTAAGGAGAGTAGGAGTAGAAGAGAACCTTCTCACATTCAACCCACATTTCGGTCCAAAAGGGAGGGAGAGGGTGTCTAGTGCCTTTAAGAATCTGAAGGACGTTCAATATCTGGGGAAGTGAGGGAAGACAAGGGATACGGATGGAGAGGTACTCGGGGAGAATCAGGGTGCTTTTATAAAACCATATTAAAGGGTTTGGGCTTCATCTTGAGATTAAGGGGGAGCTACTGATGAGTTTTCAGCAGAGGAGGGACATCACCAGATTGATGCTTTGTAAAGATCATTCTGGCTGCTGTGTGGGAGTGGAATGAAGAAGAAAGATTTGTTAGCAAGCTGTTGAAATGTTTTTGGAGGTAAGATACTGTAGCTTTGAGGCTAAGACAAGGTTGTAGCATCTGTTGATTGCTTTTAAATACCAGTTTTTCTCATACTAGATGTGTGGTTTTGGACAAGCTACTTCATCCAGAAAATAAAGATAATAAAAGTACCTGCATTATGAGATTATTCTCAAATCCAATGAGACAGGCATGTTATGTGTTGAGTACAGTGCTTGGAACTTAGTAAGTACTCAATAAATATGATTTATTATTACTATTATTATTAACTGTGGATGATGGTGAACTGGGTATTGATTGCTAAACTGAGAAATATGTACATAATTATGGAGATACTTCAGAAGATGGGGATTAGTTAGATGTTGCAGAGCCAGGAAAAGACATGTTTAGTTACAGAGTTGATAACTAGCCAGATACAAGGAGGCATACACCCACACATATGCAATCTCTCTCTCTCTCTCTCTCTCTCTCTCTCTCTCACACACACACACACACACACACACACACACACGCAGGTTCTCATGGGCTAGAATATTCAAAGAATGCTTCATAGATCAACTTTGATGATCAGATATACTTTGAAGAACAAATAAAGATTGAGAGGAGAAAGGAGGGCATTGAAGGCAGTAGAAAAATCAGGGGAAGTGTGCACCAAAATACAGAGGCTGGCATAGATGTCAGGAATCCCTTCATTCATTCAACACACATTTACTGAGTATATTCTCTGAGCCAGGCATTTTCCTAAGTATTGGGGATAAAACAAAGAACAAAACAGAGGGCATTCTCTGGCAGTCCAGTGGTTAGGACTTGGCGCTTTCACTACCTTGGCCTGGGTTCAGTCCCTGGTTGGGGAATGAATGGCACAGCCAAAAAAAAAAAAAACAAAAAAACAAAAAGACACAGAGGTCCCCTGGTCTTCATTACATTATTTTGGAGAGCCAGAGTTAGTTTTAACTCAATTAATAGCCTTAGGAAGCCTGCTTTATTATGTAATAGATGCTATTGGTGTCAAACCTGGATCCCTGTTACCTGACAGATATTCCCTAGATGCTGTAAGTATTGGCTGCCAACAAATCACTGATTTACTTCCCTCAGTCAGTAGGAGTCAGTTTGTCTGAAGAAACCTAGGGAGTTATACCTGTCCCAGGAATAGCCTGAAGACAAGGACTGATTGACAGATATGGGATTAAAAGGCCAGGACTCTTGCCACAAGGTGAAACTATCTCTGTGATGCAGTTTATACTCTGGAGATGCTCTGGGATCAGGCTGAAGTTAGACTTCAGCTAAAACCACTGCTTAGCTGTATCCCAAGCCCTCACCTGTTTACCCCACTCCCTTACAGGTTTTTCCTATGAGATCTCCTTCAATAAGTCACTTTTTCATCCATACCCAACTCAGGCTCTGCTTCTACAAAACTCAAAATAAGACATAACTGACTACTTTTTACTATTTCCTTTCTCAAATCCAGTTCTTTCCCCCAGCCTAAAAATTACTTTGTGTGTTCTGATTAGAATAACAGACTATTTACCTGGGACACAGTTATTTAAATGCTTACATCATAGCATCCTCATCATACAGACACAACAATTATTTGATCTGTTTGCATTCATCTTAAAAAAGTGAATGCTGATTTTATTATATAAATATAAAAATATATATAAATTTATATATATAAATTTTAAAGGATACATATGTGTATATCTTTAATTTTTTTTCTGACCTTAATGATTTGCAAGGCTCTTATGGCTACACATTCCAACAAGTGGAGTATCATATGAATTTACCATCAGCAACTCTCTCTCCTCCTGTGCATTACTGGGCATACAGTTTCCACCCCTAACACACATTTTAAAAAACTCGTATTACTTAGAGATTAGAAGTCTTGCGACATAAGAGTCATTGAATCAGAATTAAACTCAGCGTTTCCTGATTCTTAGCCCCATACAGTTTCCATTCCTTCAGTCTAGAGAAAGATGCGAAGTATCCACGCATGACATCTGTTTGTGTGTTTTCATTTTATGCTATCATGAATATCCAATGAGAAGGAATTTTGATCCCTACTTGGCTATGACAATAAATCAGATATGTTGGGTCTGTCCAACCCAGCATTATAAAAGACACAAGTGGCAGGACACCTTCAAAAGGTTGCTTTCTATGGGTAGTTATCACACTGCAAATGGTCCCTGGAAGTAGGAAAAAATTCCAGTGAAAATGCTGTGATCAAACCTTTATCTGATAGAAACTCCAGTAAGACTCAGTGGTATTTGGTCACTGTTAGGTCCACACATTTCTCTGTGTACAGAGTTGGGGTTGTTGTCATTTGTTACATTTCTCAGGCTGCTGCAGTTTCCACTGTACTCAATTAAAATGCTCCTAGTATTGTTCTTCTGTAACAGGGTTATTACAAATACATTGACACACAAATTTACCCTTGAAGATGTGAAAGGTCAGCAGAATGAGGAGTGGAGGAGATGTTCCCAGGAGTACAGATGGAGAGCCTCATAATCTAGATACACACTAATTCTATTCTAGATCCCCAGTCAGAATTGACTTAATGTCTTATGTATACAGCAGAATGTATAGGGCTATGACAGTTGCAGAAAAAGTATAGGACATTTAATCTTTCAAATCCATTGTGTGGCACAGAACTGGGCACAAAGAACCCAATAAATGTTTATTCACTAAATGTTTGAATTTTACATTCTATTTGAAGACTAAATCCTATTTCAAACACTGTGGAAGATACCATCATCTAGAAATAAATCTTTTCAAATGATATACAATTGCAGGGATGGAAAATGTTCTTTTAAAGACAAAGTTTGCCTGAAGGATAAGAAACTTCAGGCTGACATGGGCTTAATTTTATGCTGTGCAACTAATTAGGTGTGTTGAACTGACAAGTACTTAACTTCTCTGGTTTCTAGTTATCCTGCAAATAAAATAACGGGTCACTCCAGGTGACAGAGGACTCCTTAATAGCGCCTTGAAATTTTAACATATTCTGAATTGAACTAAAGTTCTTACCCTGTGTAAAAGTTTCCCTGGCCCTAAAAAGAATTCCTATGGGGTTTGAGTTCCACCGAAACATCTTCTAAAGGAAGTGTGCATTTCCCCTACATATAGAATTTGGTGATGGGCAGGATGCCTGAAAAGATATTTCACTGCAATTAGTTTTCTTTACTCCCTGACAGAATGTTTCAGAGCCCAGAGGCAACTTCCACCAGGATAAAAATACTCTGCACTGTCAGTAGAAGGTATACTTATATAACATACACTGATTTCTTTCCCCCATTTTGCAAGAACTCAGAGGAATGGTGGGGTTTGCTGACATCCCCAAGCAGGTCACCACACAATAATGCTTTACTCCCTTATCTGATAGAACCAGAACATTGCTGATTTCAACTATTCTCTGGATAAGCTTCTGAACAGAACACTAGGTCAAGGGTAAAGATTTTTCTCAATTTTATTTATGAATATTATTCCTTTTAAAATAGAAAAATAATGAAATGTTTTATTGAAACAGTTGTTGTCAACCAGGAATGATTTTGCTTTCCCCCCTTCCCGTCAGGGGACATTTGGCAAAGTCTAGAGACATTTTTTGGTCGTCACAGCTGGGGAAATTCTACTTGAATCTCAGAGGTAGGAAGTCAGGGATGATGCTAAACATTCTACAGTGCACAAGACACCCCCTCCCAAGGAATTATCAGGCCCCAAATTTACCTTGCATTACAATTTATATATATATATTTTTTTTTTCTATGATTCTTTTCTTGTTTCCCCTCATAAGCAAATATAGATCCTTCCTCCACTTATGATGGGGCTATGTCAAAAAAAAACCCACTGTAAGTTGAAAATACCCTAAATCAAAAATGCATTTAATACACCTAAACTACCATAGTTTAATCTACTTTAAACTAGAGTAGAACTCTAGTTTACTACAGTGTGTGTAGAACAGTTACATTAGCCTACAAAATCACCTAACACCAAGCCTAATTTATTATTATTTATTGTTGACTATCTCATGTAATTTATTGAATACTGTACTTATAGTGAAAAACAGATTGGTTGTATGGGTACAGAATAGTGTTAAGTGCATCAGTTGTTTCCCCTCATGATCACATGGCTGGTTGGGAGCTCTGGCTGCCCAGCACCAGGAGAGTATTATACCATATATTGCTAGCCTGGGAATAAATCAAAATTCAAAGTACAGTTTCTACCGAATGCATATCTCTTTCACACCATCATAAAGTCAAAAAATTATAAATTAAAGCATTGTTAGTCAGGGACCATCTGTACGAATTATATAGTTATAATCATAGGTTACATATAATTTAGCATTCTCTTCTTTTTATTAATATCACATTATAAACATTTTCTCAGTTATGTGTATGTTTTCCTAATTGCCATTTTAATGGCTATATAAGAATCCATTGTGTTGATGTTCTACAGTACACAATCCCATTCTCTTATTATTGATCATATAAGCTGTTTTCAAGGTATTTTCTTATAAATGACTTCTGATAAATTTTCAGGGATGTGCACTACCACACTACCATCAACAATATGAGTTTTTTAAAGGCTTTGGTCTTCCAAAGATTTTTCACAGTTAATATTAAAAGCTGGGATATCTTTCAAGTGATTTTACCAAGGTCTCCTAAAAATATTTTACAACATATAAGTGTATCAAATTAACATGTATACCTTAAGCTTACACAGTGTTATATGTTAAGTATATCTCAATAAATATAAATTTAAAAATTAAAATCATTACGTATCCTGTGTAAAAAAAAAGTACATGGCCGTGACATGACTCAGATTTGTTATTAAACTCTTGTGTTTCTCATTAAAAATACAATTTGGATAGGAGGAACCAAGACAGCAGAGTAGAAGGACGTGCTCTCACTCTCTCTTGAGAGAATATCAGAATCAGAACTAGCTGCTGGACAATCATCGACAGGAAGACACTCGAACTCACTAAAAAAAGATACCCCACATCCAAAGGCAAAGGAGAAGCCACAATGAGATGGTACGAGGGGCACAATCACAGTAAAATCAAATCCCATAACTGGTGGGTGGGTGATTCACAGACTGGAGAACACTTATACCACAGAAGTCCACTCACTGGAGTGAAGGTTCTGAGCCCCACATCAAGCTTCCCAACCTGGGGGTCCGGCAATGGGAGGAGGAATTCCTAGAGAATCAGACTATGAAGCCTAGTGGAATTGACTGCAGGACTTCAACAGGACTGGGGGAAACAGAGACTCCACTCTTGGAGGACACACACACAGTAGTTTGTGCGTCGGGACCCAGGGGAAGGAGCAGTGACACCAGGGCAAACTGAACCAGAACTACCTGCTAGTGTTGGAGGGTCATCTGCAGAGGCACGGGGGCGGGGTGGGGGCTGTGGCTCACTGTGGGGACAAGGACACTGGCAGCAGAAGTTCTGGGAAGTCCTCCTTGGCGTAAGCCCTCCCAGAGTCTGTCATTAGCCCCACCGAAGAGCCCAGGTAGGCTCCAGTGTTGGGTTGCCTCAGGCAAAACAACCAACAGGGAGGGAACCCAGCCCCACCCATCAAGAGTCAAGGGGATTAAAGTTTTACTGAGCTCTGCCCACCACAGCAACAGTCAACTCTACCAACCACCAGTCCCTCCCATCAAGCCTCTTAGATAGCCTCATCCACCAGAGGGCAGACAGCAGAAACAAGAAGAACTACAATCCTGCAGCCTGTGGAATAAAAACCACATTCACAGAAAGATAAACAACATGAAAAGGCAGAGGGCTATGTACCAGATGAAGAAATAAGATAAAACCCCAGAAAACAACTAAATGAAGTGTAGATAGGCAACCTTCCAGAAAAAGAATTCAGAACAATGATAGTGAAGATGATCCAGGACCTCAGGAAAAGAATGGAGGCAAAGATCGAGAAGATGAAAGAAATGTTTAATAAAGACCTAGAATAATTAAAAACAAACAAACAGAGGTGAACAATACAATAACTGAAATGAAAACTACACTAGAAGGAGTCAATAGCAGAATAACTGAGGCAGAAGAACGGATAAGTGACCTGGAAGACAGAATGGTGGAATTCACTGCTGCAGAACAGACTAAAGAAAAAAGAATGAAAAGAAATGAAGACAGCCTAAGAGACCTCTGGGACAACATGAAACGCAATGACATTTGCATTATAGGGGTCCCAGAAGGAGAAGGGACAGAGAAAGTACCTGAGAAAATATTTGAAGAGATTATAGTCGAAAACTTCCCTAACATGGGAAAGGAAATAGACACCCAAGTCCAGGAAGCACAGCCAGTCCCATACAGGATAAACCCAAGGAGAAACCCGCCAAGACACATAGTAACCAAATTGGCAAAAATTAAAGACAAAGAAAAATTATTGAAAGCAGCAAGGGAAAAAAGACAAATAACATACACGGGAACTCCCGTAACGTTAACAGCTGATTTCTCAGCAGAAACTCTACAAGCCAGAAGGGAGTGGCATGATGGGAAGAACCTACAACCAAGATTACTCTACCTGGCAAGGATCTCATTCAGAATCGATGGAGAAATCAAAAGCTTTACACACAAGCAAAAGCTAAGAGAATTCAGCACCACCAAACCAGCTGTACAACAAATGCTAAAGGAACATATCTAGTGGAAAACACAAGAGAAGAAAAGGAACTACAAAAACAAACGCAAAACAATTAAGAAAATGGTCATAGGAACATACATATCGATAATTACCTTAAACGTGAATGGATTAAATGCTCCAACCAAAACACACAGCCTTGCTGAATGGATACAAAAACAAGACCCATCTATATGCTGTCTGTAAGAGACCCACTTCAGACCTAGGGACACATCCAGACTGAAAGTGAGGGGATGGAAAAAGATATTCCATGCAAATGGCAATCAAAAGAAAGCTGGAGTAGCTATACTCATATCAGATAAAATAGACTTTAAAATAAAGAATGTTACAAGAGACAAGGAAGGACACTACATAATGATCAAGGGATCAATCCAAGAAGAAGATATAACAATTATAAATATATATGCACCCAACACAGGAGCACCTCAGTACATAAGGCAACTCATAACAGCTATAAAAGAGGAAATTGACAATAACACAATAATAGTGGGGGACTTTAACACCTCACTTACGCCAATGGACAGATCATCCAAAATGAAAATAAATAAGGAAACACAAGCTTTACATGACACAATAGACCAGATAGATTTAATTGATATTTATAGGACATTCCATCCAAAAACAGCAGATTACACTTCTCAAGTGCACATGGAACATTCTCCAGGATAGATCACATCTTGGGTCACATATCAAGCCTGAGTAAATTTAAGAAAATTGAAATCATATCAAGCATCTTTTCTGACCACAACGCTATGAGATTAGAAATGAATTACTGAGAAAAAAACAAAAGACACAAACATATGGAGGCTAAACAATATGTTACTAAATAACCAAGAGATCACTGAAGAAATCAAAGAGGAAATCAAAAAATACCTAGAGATAAATGACAATGAAAACACGACGAGCCAAAATCTATGGGATGCAGCAAAAGCAGTTCTAAGAGGGAAGGTTATAGCTATATAAGCCTACCACAAGAAACAAGAAAAATCTCAAATAAACAATCTAACCTTACACCTAAGGAAACTAGAGAAAGAAGAACAAACAAAACCCAAAGTTAGCAGGAGGAAAGAAATAAAGATCAAAGCAGAAATAAATGAAATAGAAACAAAGAAAACAATAGCAAAGATCAATAAAACTAAAAGCTGGTTCTTTGAGAAGATAAACAAAATGGATAAACCATTAGCCAGACTCATCAAGAAAAAGAGGGAGAGGACTCAAATCAATACAATTAGAAATGAAAAAGGAGAAGTTACAACAGACACCACAGAAATACAAAGCATCATAAGAGACTACTACAAGCAACTCTATGCCAATAAAATGGACAACTTGGAAGAAATGGACAAATTCTTAGAAAGGTATAACCTTCCAAGACTGAACCAGGAAGAAAGAGAAAATATGAACAGACCAATCACAAGTAACGAAATTGAAACTGTGATTAAAAATCTTCCAACAAACAAAAGACCAGGACCAGATGGCTTCACAGGTGAATTCTATCAAACATTTAGAGAAGAGATAACGCCCATCCTTCTCAAACTCTTCCAAAAAATTGCAGAAGAAGGAACACTCCCAAACTCATTCCATGAGGCCACCATTACGCTGATACCAAAACCAGACAAAGATACTACAAAAAAAGAAAATGACAGACCAATATCACTGATGAATATAGATGCAAACATCCTCAACAAAATACTAGCAAACAGAATCCAACAACACATTAAAAGGATCATACACCATGATCAAGTGGGATTTATCCCAGGAATGCAAGGATTCTTCAATATACTTCAATATTCTTCAATATATATTCTTCAATGATACGTATCATTGTGATACACCATATAACAAACTGAAGAATAAAAACCATATGATCATCTCAATAGATGCAGAAAAAGCTTTTGACAAAATTCAACCCCCATTTATGATAAAAACTCTCCAGAAAGTGGGCATAGAGGGGACCTACCTCAAAATAATAAAGACCATGTATGACAAACCCACAGCAAACATCATTCTCAATGGTGAAAATCTGAAAGCATTTCCTCGAAGATCAAGAATGAGACAAGGATGTCTACTCTCATGACTATTACTCAACATAGTTTTGGAAGTCCTAGTCATGGCAATCAGAGAAGAAAAAGAAATAAAAGGAATACAAATTGGAAAAGAAGTAAAACTGTCACTGTTTGCAGATGTCATGATCCTATACATAGAGAATCCTAAAGATGCCACCAGAAAACTACTAGAGCTAATCAATGCATTTGGTAAATATGCAGGATACAAAATTAATGGACAGAAATCTCTTGCATTCCTATACACTAATGATGAAAAGCTGAAAGAGAAATTATGGAAACACTCCCATTTACCATTGCACAAAAAGAATAAAATACGTAGGAATAAACCTACCTAGGGAGAGAAAAGACCTGTATGCAGAAAACTATAAGACACTAATGAATGAAATTAAAGATGATACCAACAGATGGAGAGATATACCATGGCATTTTTTACAGAACTAGAACAAATCATCTTAAAATTTGTATGGAGACACAAAAGACCCTGAATAGCCAAAGCAGTCTTGACAGAAAAAAAACGGAGCTGGAGGAATCAGATGCCCTGACTTCAGACTATACTACAAAGCTACACTAATCAAGACAATATGGTACTGGCACAAAAACAGAAGCATAGATCAATGGAATACAATAGAAAGCCCAGAGATAAACCCACACACCTATGGTCAACTAATCTATGACAAAGGAGGCAAAGATATACAATGGAGAAAAGACAGCCTCTTCCATAAGTGGTGCTGGGAAAACTGGACAGCTACATGTAAAAGAATGAAATTGGAACACTCCCTAACACCATACACAAAAATAAACTCAAAATGGATTTGAGACTTAAATGTAAGTCCGGACACTATAAAACTATAAAACTCTTAGAGGAAACATAGGAAGAACACTCTTTGGCATAAATCACAGCAAGATCTTTTTTGACCCACCTCCTAGAGTAATGGAAATAAAAACAAAAATAAACAAATGGGACCTAATGAAACTTCAAAGTTTTTGCACAGCAAAGGAAACCATAAACAAGACCAAAAGACAACCCTCAGAATGGGAGAAAATACTTGCAAATGAATCAACAGACAAAGGATTAATCTCCAAAATATATAAACAGCTCATGCAGCTCAATATTAAAGAAACAAACCAATCCAAAAATGGGCAGAAGACCTAAATAGACATTTCTTCAAAGAAGACATACAGATGGCCAAGAAGCACATGAAAAGCTGCTCAACATCACTAATTATTAGAGAAATGCAAATCAAAACTATAATGAGGTATCACCTCACACCAGTTAGAATGGGCATCATCAGAAAATCTACAAACAACAAATGCTGGAGAGGGTGTAGCGAAAAGGGAACCCTCTTGCACTGTTGGTGGGAATGTAAATTGATACAGCCACTCTGGAGAACAGTATGGAGGTTCCTTAAAAAACTACAAATAGAATTACCATATGATCCAGCAATCCCACTACTGGGCATATACCCAGAGAAAACCATAATTCAGAAAGACACATTCACCCCAATGTTCATTGCAGCACTATTTACAATAGCCAGGTCATGGAAGCAACCTAAATGCCCATCGACAGACAAATTGATAAAGAAATTGTGGTATACATATACAATGGAATATTACTCAGCCATAAAAGGAATGAAATTGAGTCATTTGTTGAGACGTGGATGGATCTAGAGACTGTCATACAGAGTGAAGTAAGTCAGGAAGAGAAAAACAAATACCGTATATTAACGCATGTATGTGGAACCTAGAAAAATGGTACAGATGAACCGATTTGCAGGGCAGAAGTTGAGACACAGATGTAGAGAACAAACATATGGACACCAAGGGGGGGAAACTGTGGTGGGGTGGGGATGGTGGTGTGCTGAATTGGGCGATTGGGATTGACATGTATACACTGATGTGTATAAAATTGATGACTAATAAGAACCTGCAGTATAAAAAAAGAAACAGACAAAAATAACTAATACTAAACTTTCTTTGGGTTATTTGTATGGAAATATGTTAATATAAATGTTTCAGACATTACATGAAATTTCTAAAAATCTTATATGTTCTTGTATAATGTTATAAGTCATAATTCTCGTTATTAATTTAAAATGTATATCTCAAAAATAACTAAATTTCCTTGTCAGTTGCATTATTATGAACTTTCATCAAATCTTTAACCGTGGTCATTTTTAAGTCTTTTGTCTTTTACAGTCAGTTCTGGGTGTACTCTGATGCTTTTGCAAAAATGTCCCTATAAAAGGGTTTCATCTTCAAGGAATTCATGGAAAAGACCCTGACAAGTACAGGTTTCTGGTAACTGACTATACTGCTGAACTGAATGAATAAGCATTTTCAGAACTCTAATGGAAAACTGATGAATTCATAAAAGTGCTAACAGAAGATCAAGATGAAAAAAAAATAATTACATGGGACTGAGTGAACTGATGAGGATGTTTATAATTTTTGTGACTTTCTGTTTGAATAAAAAAAAAAAATCCCACAAGGACTCAGAGGCAAAAAATATACAAATCAATTTTCACTACAAAGTAAAGGAGCTGTTACAGTGGAGGATTACTGGACTGAATGTCAATATTATGAAATAGTATGAGTATGTTTCGTGTTTGGTAATTGCAATCATTGTTGCTTTTGTTGTGGTCACCCATTTACAATGCTTGGTGTCAGTTTATTTATCTCTTGTAAAAATAAAATACAGTGTGTGTGTGTGAAAAAAAAAACAATATGGAAGAACAAAACCAACAAGAACAGATCATTTACTTTTTCTAATCTCTAGAAATACGTTTATTCCCAGACAAAAAAAGGGAATAACTCCAAGCCCTTGTTCCCACCACTATAATTTTCCAAAGAAACATATACATTAATACAAAATTCAGTGAAGAATCAGGACTGAGCACAATAATGCATGATACATTTCAAATATCCCCATAGGTTTGCTAAGAGTCCCTATGGAAGGGAAAAAAAAAATGGGAAAAGGAAACCACCCTACTGCTTACATTGGAAATAAATAATGGAGTAGATTATGGTCAGATATCAATTGTTCTCAATAACGCCCTCTTTTTTCCTTCCTTCCTTCTTCTTTCCTTCCTTTGCAACAAATACCTTTTGATAGTCTAACATTGTATTGTCTTAAGTCTTCCTACCCATTCTGACCTTCACTGTCTTAGCTTAGAATGAGTGAATTGTCCCTTTCCTCTCCAACTACACTTCCCCCCTTGATTAATGGAAGAGCCAAATAAGCAGTCATTTGAGAAATGGTGGCACAGACAAAGTTAGTGATTGTTGGGGAAGCAATGAAAAGATAAATAATCAACTAACTAGAAAGGTTGTGGAGGGTGGCCCAGAGAAAGTGGAAATCAGATTGGTTCCTGCGTGTTAAGTAGGAGTTGATCCCATGAGAAGCATATGAGAGATGGGATCCAAAGTGTAGGGGAAGTTCACAGAAGACTGAATAGGCGTATACAAATCCAGTTTATCCTGCAATATTTAGCACAGAGTGCTCCCTTTACAGAGCCTTTTCTGATCCTCCAAGTAGGAAGTGATCTCTGCCTCCTCTTAACACAAAAAGACCCCTAAGAATATCCCTCCTATGGGATGCTTCACTTTCTACATTTTTATTTTATTCCGAATGACAGTATCTTTGATGGCATGAGGCATATCTCATTCATATTTCTGTTCCACATGACAGGTGATACAATGTATTAAAGAGAGTAACTGCCCATTCAATAGTTTTATTGAAATGACAAAAAAATGAATTTTTACCAAAGAGTATAATTAAACGGAGGCCAGGGATGCTGACCTTTCCATTATGCAGACTGTATTTGCAGATACATGATTTGGTTTGATGGTTACTGAGAGCAAAGCATTCTGATTCCTGTAGCTTTCAATGTTATGTACAAAGTTAAAATCTGTACTTAGAAAAAATAGAAAGAGTTCAATAAAAAGGTCAATGAAGAGGAGGAACATGAAAGGATATGGGTTGCATGATCTACTGCTGCATAACAAGTTACCCCAAAACATAGTGGTTTAAAATGATCAACAGTATCTCAGTTTTTGTGAGTCAGGAATCTACGTGGGTTTAGCCAGGTCCTCTGGCACAAGGTTTCTCATAGGGCTGTCATCAAAATGAAAAAAAAAAAAGCCTTCAGTTATCTCAAGATTCAAATGGAGAAGGCTCTTCCTCTAGGCTCACTCATATGGCTGTTGGAAGGTCTCAGGTCTCCAGCTGTGAACAAGGCTGGAGACCTCAGTTCCTTGTCATGTGGGCCTCTTCATAGGTGGAGGGATGTCTCCATGGGAGAGAGTAAGTAGGAGAACAAGCAAGGTGGAAGTCATGTTCTTTCATAACCACATCTTGAGAAGTGAGATTCCATAACTTTTACCATAATCTATTTGTTAGAAGTGAGTCATTAGGCTTACAATCAAGGGGAGAAAATTACACAAGGGTATGAATACCGGAAGGGAGGATCATTCTGAGCTCATTTAGAGGATGCCTATCAGATGGGTCAACAAAGGAAAATGAAAAAGCCCATTATGAAACAGGTTTAAAAAGTTAAGGAAAAAAAAGAAAATGGAGCTGGGAGAGAGAAACAACTAAAAGAAAGGAAAAAGGAAAAGAGGATAGCAAACTAAAAATAGAAAACATAGGGAGGGGGATATGAGAGGCAGGAGACTTCACACACACACTTCCATACTTATGTCAAGCTATTTTCCCCCCTTCTGCAGTTGCCCTAATGAGAGAAACAAATCTCTCTAGAGAAACTCTCTTCAGAGTAAACCTCCCAAGAGGGGCACACACCACCACAGAGGACATAAACTGCTGTTTATAGTCTCCATCACGACTGACTGTCTCACTGGGCCTGGAACAAGCTTTTAAAAAAGAAATTTTGATCCCATAGCCTGGGGAAGAACGTACTTCAAAATTCTTGACCTTTTCCAGTGTTCCTAGGGGCCAAAAGTGTTTAGAGAAGTGAAAAATTCAATTTCTCCGCTTGGCTTGTCATTCAGACCTTGCAAAGAACAGAGAGACAGATAGACCATTGCAAATATACCCATGGTTTTGCTCCAAGTCCCTAAAGGAAGGGAAAAACTGGGAAACAGAAACCACCCCACGGCCTCATGCTGGACAGAAATAATAATCTTTGGACGGGAATGGGTATTTCCATAACAGTCATCATTTTTTCAACAAATAACCTTTTAGCTATTCTAACAGTGCATTATTATAAATCATCTGCATCTCTTTATATTGAAAGTCTGAAGCAATTTTGTATGTCTACCCCAAACCAAAAAAAAAAAAAAATAGAGCAATTCAAAATCTCCATTTTTTTCAGAATTCCTCCCCTGTCATTAGATGACTACATACCAAGGGCAAAGCTAATTTCCTGTCCACTCATAGTTTTGAGTAAAACACTAATAATTTCATAGATGTATCTTAAAGGCTGATGCTAGACTCTATTTCAAAAAAGTTTTCTATGTTCTTACTAGTTTATGTCAATATTTCCAAAATCAACCATCAGCTAACATCTTTTGTAAATGCTTCTCCCACTGTCTGAAGTTTCTTCCCTACAGCTTTCTCTGCCTGGATAGTTTTTCTTTCTTTCTTTTTTTTTTTTTTCATTTAAAGGTTTTCTCAGTATTCATTTCTGTCATAAAACCTTTCTTGCCCATGCCCCACTCTTAACCAGACTCAGTTTCCTGAACCTCCTATGTTGGAAACTTGGGCACAGACTAATCAGAACCTATCACAGTACACTGTATATATTGAAAGTAGAAGCTGTGCCTTTTGTCTGTAATTATTGGCACTTAGCCTATTGCCTTACTCATAATACATGCTCATATATTTGTTGAATAAGTAAGTGAACAAAAATTAGATATATAATTAGCTTTTAAAACTGATAAGCTAGAAAATTCTCACCTTTCCTAGGATTACTTTACAAAGAAACAATAACTGCCAAACTGTCAATGCACAGGTGTATCATAATACCTAGCCATTGGACTACTTATCAGAAGCAAGGAACTGGGTCTAGCTTACACTCAAAAGGATGGAATTACACAAGTGCATGGATACCACTGGGCTGGGAATGGGTATCTGATCCTAACCGGGGTAATTACATTATGTCCCATGGGAAATGCAAATATACTTTCAGGGGTCCTATTTAGTCTCTATTTTTTTTTTTTTACATCTTTATTGGAGTATAACTGCTTTACAATGTTGTGTTAGTTTCTGCTGTACAACAAAGTAAATCAGCTATATGTATACATATATCTCCATAGCCCCTACATCTTGAGTCTCCCTCCCACCCTCCCTATCCCACCCCTCTAGGTCATCACAAAGCATCGAGCTGATCTCCCCGTGCCATGTGGCAGCTTCCCACTAACCATCCATTTTGCATTTGGTAGTGTATATATGTCAGTGCTACTCTCTCACTTCATTCCAGCTTCCCCTTCCCCCACCATGTCCTCAAGTCTGCATCTTTATTCCTGCCCTGCCACTAGGTACATCAGTACCGTTTTTTAGATTCCATATATATGCATTAGCATACAGCATTTGTTTTTCTCTTTCTGAGTTACTTCACTCTGTATGACAGTATGACAGACTCTAGGTCCATCCACCTCCTTAAAAATAACTCAGTTTCATTCCTTTTTATGGCTGAGTAATATTCCATTGTATATATGAGCCATATCTTCTTTATCCATTCATCTGTTGATGGACATTTAGGTTGCTTCCATGTCCTGCCTATTGTAAATAGTGCTGCAATGAGCATTGGGGTACATGTACCTTTTTGAATTATGGTTTTCTCAGGGGATATGCCCAGTAGTGGGATTGCTGGGTCATATGGTAGTTCTATTTCTAGTTTTTTAAAGAACCTCCATACTGTTCTCCATAGTGGCTGTATCAATTTACATTCCCGCCAACAGTGCAAGAGGGTTCCCTTTTCTCCACACCCTCTCCAGCATTTACTGTGTCTAGATTTTTTGATGATGGCCATCCTGTACTTAGTCTCCAATGAACATTTGAATTGAGCAGTCATGTGAAGCCCAAACTGAGGCAGCCATTGTCATATCACATATAAATGAACAGAGTGATACTTCTTCTTGGAAAGACCAGTGGGCAGGATCTCTGCTAACAGCCAATTCTGATGACTGCAAGTTTTCAATGCATCTGTGTAGAATGTTAGAGTGCCAGGCATTGGAGATAAGAGAAGTCACCCTTTCATCTCTGCACAGACAAAGTACAAAACTGCAAACCTATTTGATCCTAGCCAGTGGTCTAGAGGGTGTGCACATAAACCTGGCCTTCAACTACAGGTCTGAGATATGGTACATCCAAAACCCAGTGGACAGAGAACAACATCAAGGGGAATGCACACACATTTTGAGAAAGAACTGGGGCTCAACAGATTTTCCCTTGCCTATGCTGAGTAAATTTAAAGCAATCACATGGCATTTATGAAAAATAAATCTACATAGTAAACTGATGATGGCCTGAATGCTCAAAGGAAGATAACATTTAGTTTGAGAGTTTAGGGAGGAAAATCATATTTGTTATGTGCTGTGATTGATTTTGATATTGATGGAGTTACAGTTTTCTTATATATATATATATATATATATATATATAATCTGCCTACATTACATATTAAAACTGTCTTAAATATACATGCTTACGTACTTATATGTATATGTTTGTGTGTACCTATGTACGTATACATAGGTATACTTATGTATAGGTATGTATATGTACATACGTACATATACATCTGTGTACGTATACCTATGTATTCGTATAGAGAGAGACAGACAGACTGACACACAGAGACAGAAAAACTTTTCCACTTGGCTCCACGCCAGCTGTTTTGGAGGGCGTAAAACTTGCTTTGGCTTCAAGGAAACTTTAGTATGCATGCGAAGGCTTGGCTTACTCACATAATTCTTAGTGCAGTAGGAAAAACCAAGTAGAAAAATATGCAGGTGAAAGGCTCCTGAGCGGCCGGCTAGTCCTTCACTAACTTTCATGGGATGAAGAAACTGATGCCCAGAGAGAGAAAATGAGGAAAAAATACCCATAGGGACATCTGGGTCTCCTGATATCCATATTAGAAACAAAAGAAACTCCACTTCTTTCCCTTACTACCATGGGAGAATTGTGTATGGTTTAGGAACTCTAAGAACTCTACTCTTGTAAACAGAATGTCAGGTTTGAACGTTGACTATGCCATTGGCAAACTTGTATATGCAAACATGGGCACATTATGAATCTCCATGAACTTCCATTTTGTTGTCTACTTGAGGGTTTATTGTAATGATCAATTAATGAATGTCCATGAAGCATTTAGATTCTGTCCCATGATACTTGCTCAGTTAATGTTTGCTATTGTTCTTACTATTATTATCATTACTGTTGTGATAGCTGCTTGTGACCATGGCCATATATTAAATACTTTGATTAAAATGGGAGTGATTTAATAAATGGCTCATTGATATCACCTATTCTGTGAATTTCTCTTGGACTTCCTTCCACACAGTATTTTGTAAAGGCCTTTGTTACAGCACAAATAGTGTTATTTTTACACACCTGTAGCCTCATCAGATTGTGTGTTTCTTACAGTTAAGAACTGTATTTTCTTCTTTAATTACTCTGGCACTAACTAAGGGCCTAGAAAATGCTTTGAAACCAGTTTGTTCTGCTTGTGAATGGATGCTAAGATTGTGATTGTGTTAGAAGTGGTCTAATAGCGTGTTGGGACAAAATACCAAAATAAAAAAAGGAGCAGATGATAGCTTTAGTGATGGGGCTCATTTGAGAACTCCTAAACTGAACATTTTATATCATCATCATCACCATTGTCACTGCTAAGATTTATTGAGAGCTCAGTGTGTGGAAATATTTGACTTATCATTTATTCATCACAACTTGGGTGTTAGGAATCATCATTCCCCTACTATAGAGAAGAAACCATAGTATCAGGGTGTTTTCCTAACTAAGTTGGTAATTATCTGAGCTAGACTTCAAACCTATACCTAGCTTTTATATCAAAATTGAGGTTCCTAACTATCATGCCATGTTGCTTCTAATCTATTGTTTCATTCACTCATTCATTCAGCTATTCATTCATTCAACACCTCATAAGCACTCAGTATGTGGCAGGCTCTGAACTAAGACAAAGTTTGGTATCATCCTGCCTTGCACCCAAGTGAGTAGTTTTTGGAGAGACAGTATAAGCTTTCCCCTGGTTGGCATTGCCCAGGTACACATTTTTCACCTACAATCTTTACCCCTACCTCTATCCACCCCATTCCCTACGTTCTCATCTTCCCATTTATGAATGGGGGAAAAAAACCCAAAAACGATAGCCCTGTTAATTCTCTTAGTGACAGAGCCAAGTTTTCTTGGCTCTGAAGGACTTGCCCTCCCGACTCAATGCACCATGTACCAAAGGTAATTAGGGCAACTTATTTAAAACTTACGATCTAATTAGTGGCTTTTAATGATAGTTAATTACATAGAGAGCAACAAAGCAGTTACATTTCCAACCAAGCTTTTTCCCAGACTGAGACAGGAACAGGAGAGGGGAGGGGACACTACAGTTAACATCTAATTACACAGAATTGTCCCTGGTAATTATGAGCAATGTGATTTTACTTATCTGACAATTATAGGGGCTTTGCAAAATCTTTGACCTGGGAGGCTTGGAAAGGGGACAGAGAAGGAATTAAATGCTATACAGTGTCCAGGCATATTTTTTTTAATTACCCAGGTGACTGGAAGTTGGAACGACTAGGTAAGAAAAAGAGGGAGAAATGCTCTCACATCTAATAGAGAGGTAATGATAAGGTACACTGGAATATGGAATATAAATAATGTAAGATTGAATTAATTAATGAAAACTCTAATTCAAATGCCAACTTCACCCCTTACTAGCATGGCAGAAAACTAATCACTCAGAGCCTCCATTTTCTAAAAATAATATTTGCCCCAAATATCTTTTGGAGACATGAACTCATTTGTCACTCAAATAATTGCTACATGAATGAATATACTAGTACCAGATTTAGAGAGAAATAAGACATTGTCTCCCTTCAAAAGTCTTCAAGTTTAGTAAGAGAGATAAATATGCAAATAAATAACATTAAAAGCATATTTTAGGTTCTAGAGACAATATTCTGAGATCATGTGAAAGTTATTTCATATTATAATGTTTTATTATAATGTTATTATAACTAATTATTATATCAATTATACCATTATTATAGTTCAATTTAACAAACATTGAGAACATAGTATATGTTGGGCACTCCAGTTCTCTGCCTGCAGAAGGCACTGTCTCTATTAAGATTTAGGTCGCATAAAGTAGGATCAGCCAAACTGTGAAGTGTGCTTTTGGTGATTCCAGTCTCCATGCTCTTTATGTGGTCTCCCCATTCCCCAGTGTATCTTCTCTATAGAGGCTGCGCTTTGGAGTCAGACAGATCTGGATTCAAATCCAGATCCACCCCTTTGTAGTTTTGTAATATTGTGAGACTCAAGTTTCCTCATAGGCAAAATGTCAGCAATGCAGTGTCACTTCTTGATAGGACCAAATGCCGCACTTGGTTTCATACCCACTCAACGCTGCCTTCGTTAAAATTGTTCAATCTCATCATCCCTAATGAAATAGCAACATCCATGATTATTGTAAATTCTAGCTTTGGAGGCAGTACGGTTAATGAAAAATGACAGTTTCTGGATTCAAACAGCCTTGATATGTTCTCTTGACTAATACACTCTTTTTTACAGTTTGACTTCTTTGGCTTGGGTATATACCATAATAACACTGAAAATACAAATTTAGCTCTTTTCGGTGGCACTGCTGGATTTTACTTGAATGTAACATTGAATTTTGAGTTTTCGATAAATGCAGCTTAGTGTACAAAAATAGCACAAAACAGGGAAGTAGTTCTAAAGTAACGTCACGTGATTTGGGTTCCTACCCCAATCTGCTCACAGAGTGTGCGATCAGAGATGAGTCATTCCATGTTTCTATTTCTGCATTTCTAAAATGGAGTGCTGGTGGTAGGAGAGGGGAACTCCAGGGTCCCTTTCATAATTAATAGTTGATGGTTCTATAAAGATTTTATTTTCACTTTCTTCCCCCATTCCCACTCCCTCTCTAGAACACATGAAAACAGAGTTCTCTCCCACCATCTCACCCCTCAGAATAATATGCATCCTAAAGTACTTTTGAGAAAATATGATATGCTGGAGAAGGTACATTGTATTTTCCCAAGTTTTTCATTTTGTATTATTTTAACCTCATCCGTGAGATGATAAGAGAAAGAAACATGCCACAGAGTTACTCTACATCCTCCACAGTGACTTAGAGTTGTGGGCACATGATCTGTAGTAGCTGAATTGTTCCATAACTCACTATTACATGTGGTTACCAATAGGGAGGGGGCATAAAAAGGTCCCTTTGATCATAAGGAATAATGGGTTAAACCATGCAGGAATTATTGTTTTAATTATTAAGCTATACTCATAAACTTCTGCAACCTGGATTTCTATAACTTTCTACCTCTAAAATACAAACTCATGATCAGGAAAGAAAATCCAGAAGCTGGCAGATGATCATTTGCTATTAAGTGTATGTGCCTGTTCGGGGGGTGGGTGGCATGGTGTTAACCAGCATATGTGTTGGCTCTGTACCCAGCTCGGCTGCTAAATCACTGAGGGATCTCCAGCAAGTCGCTTAACCTCTGATGGGAGGGACCTGGGCATGCCATCCCAGGGCACTGGACCAGGAAAACTTTCAATTTGTATTCCCAAACCAAGCTTACTCCTCTTAGAATAATTCAAAGGGCTACTTCCAGGCACCAGTTGTCCTTCACTTCTCCCTCCTTCAGCCCCTACCTTTTTTCCCTTCCGTTGATTAATTTATTTAAAATGTATTGACCATGTATCATTCATGGATTAGCCATTTTTCTAGACACGAGAGCCTCAACTGAGTAAAAATAAACAGAAATCTATGCTCTTATGCATGTTATAGTCTACTGGAGAAGACAACAATGAAAATAAATATGATGTGCATTTCAGAAGGCAATAGGAGCTGGAGGGAGGGAATTAGCAGAAAAAGGGAATAAGGAGTATTGGGAACATGGTGATTCTAAATGGATGGTCAGAGAGAACCTCAGTGGGTTGACTCAAGACCCCAAGGAGGTAAGACAGGAGGTAATCCAGGGGAAGACATTCTAGTTGAGGTGCATCTGATACGCTTGAGGGACAGCAAGTAGGGCAGACTTGTTGCTGGAACAGAGTGGGCAAGTAGAGAGAAGTTGCAGACGAGGTCAGAGGAGAAACCGGCAGCCAGATTATGCATTGCTTTGTAGGCTGTTAGCTTTCCCTTGGAGTGGAAAGGGAAGCCACTGGAAGTCTTTGGGAAGGATGTCACATGATTTGATTTTTATTTAATAGGATCATTCCAGCTGCTTTGAAAAGCAGGGGGAGCTACTGTAATACATTACAGTAACCCAGACTAGACACAATGACAGCATAGACCAGGGTGGTCGCTGTGGAGGTGATGATATATTTTGAATATATTTTGAAGATTTTATTTTCACATGATGTTAACTACAAAACTTGACTTCCGTCAGAGTTACTCAGATACACCGAATGTTATAAACCACTAAGTACTCAAGATGTCAAAAGTAACAGGAAATTATCCTTCTTTTAGGTGAGGTATACCTTCAGATAATAGCTTTTAGCGTTCCAGCAGGCCTGCCATGTTTTCTTTCACTCAACAGATATATTTTTAAATAACTACCACATTCAGACACATGAACAAAAGTCAAAATCTAATGGTTGGAAACTTACAAAATAAGTTATTATAATGAACTGTTGTGTGTAACTGATGTCTAAACATAACCGTTCAGGACGCAGGTTATGTTGATCCTTCCTCAACATTTAGTAAAGTGTCATATCTGCAGATTTAGTTCCATCCTAACCCATGCAGATTTGATCCCAGAAGCAGCTTCACCTTTTCCCATCTTGACCACAATCCCACACAGCACCCCCGGTTCCCTAACAGCTATTCTATCAAGGGCCCCTCAAATCCAAACTGCATTTTACCAAATGAGAATATCCACTCAGGAATTGCATAGGAGTGAATAAGAACCAACCCTGTAAATGCAATTGAAGTGATTTTACGGCCTATATGTGCTCTATTAGAGCAAAGGGGAGAATATAGCAAATCTTAGATTAAACGGAGCTCACATAGCATTTGTGCCATTCTGCATTCTTTGCTACAAAGTAAGGGGTCTGATTAACAAATATACACTAAGGTATGGGTAGTACTGTTTGAGCACTCCTGGTATATTTAAACTTCAAAGATGTCTGCATCACCAGCGTTAAATCCAGAGGAATAATTCCAAAATCTCAAGAATGTTAGGTACTGTGGGACAGACTCTTTTGGGTGGATGTTTCCCAGGGACTCCCCTCCCAAAGCTGGCTTCGGTACAAGCAGAATACTAAATAGGATGAGAGCTTGAATTATCTAGAACATCCATTCCAATTTCCAGACAAGGAAATTAATCCAGGAGCAGGGGTTATCATGATCATAGTCACAAGATTATTAAGGGGCAGAATCGGCATCTGACTCAGTTCTACTGACCTCTATATTGTCCTTTCCCTGTCACATTCTGCATTCTCCTGAGCATCGCTCTTTACAAACCTGTGGCCATAGAGAAAAAGGCCCAATGGGAAGGCAATGTTCTTTGTCCTCATTCTAATATATGCATGTATTGGAAAAGCAAGAACATTTTTGCCCCAAATCCTAAGAAGTGAATAATGATACTCAAAGTTTCACTTTTTTTTTTTCTACAACACACAGGGGGAATCAAGATAGTTAAAAATCATCAGCTCATTCCCCCAGGATATTTCTCTGTTGTAACAGGTCTCGTTCTAAGCAAGTGGCTCTAATTTTAGACTAGCTGCAAATATACTGTGACCTTATTTTTCACCTAATAATTTTACTATTTTTAGAGAATATGATGATTGCCATGGATGTTTCTGTTATTAAAGGTTCAGCTTCTCTGAGTCAGGAAATGCACATGCACACATGCACAAACATGCGCGCACACACACACACGTATTCCAGTTACGCTGTTAAGTTTTAGACATGGCATTTCAATATGACATCTTAAAGAACCACAATTAGCTACCCTGAGTTTGTAGAAACATTTGGATAGCAAGAGAAACACTCCAAAATGGAATAGATTTATTAACAGATGAAACATACAGATTTTAGAGCACCATGTACTTAAGTTACCATATTTCTAATATTGTATCTTACACATCCCTTTGTAAGAATTATATATTCTTGTCATTTTTTAAAATAAAACAATTTTGAAGTTAGTTAAGGAAAGTATCTCACATAGATGGAGAAACTGAGGGTTAGAAAGTAAACTGGCTTGCCCATGGTAACAGCTAGTTTGAGCAAAACTAAGAGTAGATTCCACACTTCCTCATACTTTGTCCATATTCTGATTACTACTGTATAAGCCAAGGTAGTATTGATGCATAATGTGACGTGATGTTGACTATCCAGTTTAGGGTGGAAACTAACAAAAGCATAGTCTATAAGACTTCCTTTGGGAAGTCTTATAGTAATGTGTTTGGCAAACACAACTGGGCATTTATACCTACAAATCATAATGGCTTCCTCTCCATACTGTCAAAAACTTTAGCACTGCCTTCATTATTCATATCTATGGACTACCTGCCTTGTGGTCTCCTTCTTTCTCTAGCAGCATTTCCCTCCAGAATATGGACTATCTCTACTCTAAAATCAGCCAAGCTGGTAGCAGCTCTACTACACTGTTCATCACATTAGTGTTCTGTTTGTGCATTGAGCCGTAGGAGGGAGTTATAAAGACTAGAGCATGTCAGGACAGGATGGGACCACTATAACCATCAATCATATCTTACAAATGTCAATGTTATCTCCTCGTGGAGTCAAATGACTTTCCCTGCAGTAAAATCTAAACTAGGATGAGGGATTCCTACTTTCACCTATGAAGGAGTAAGGGCTATAGTATTTTCTCTCCCACTCTAAACTTAACAGAAAACTAAACAAGGTAGGATTGTATTGCTATAAACTTCCCTCTTAGAACTGCTTTTGCTGCATCCCATAGATTTTGGCTCGTCGTGTTTTCATTGTCATTTGTCTCTAGGTATTTTTTGATTTCCTCTTTGATTTCTTCAGTGATCTCTTGGTTATTAAGTAGTGTATTGTTTAGCCTCCATGTGTTTGTATCTTTTACAGATGTTTTCCTGTAATTAATATCTAGTCTCATAGCGTTGTGGTTGGAAAAGATACTTGATACAATTTCAATTTTCTTAAATTTACCAAGGCTTGATTTGTGACCCAAGATATGATCTATCCTGGAGAATGTTCTATGAGCACTTCAGAAGAATCTGTATTCTGTTGTTTTTGGATGGAATGTCCTATAAATATCAATTAAGTCCATCTTGTTTAATGTATCACTTAAAGCTTGTGTTTCCGTATTTTCATTTTGGATGATCTGTCCATTGGTGAAAGTGGGGTGTTAAAGTCCCCTACTATGATTGTGTTACTGTCGATTTCCCCTTTTATGGCTGTTAGTATTTGCCTTATGTATTGAGGTCCTCCTTTGTTGGGTGCATAAATATTTACAATTGTTATATCTTCTTCTTGGATTGATCCCTTGATCATTATGTAGTGTCCTTCTTTGTCTCTTGCAGTAGTCTTTGTTTTAAAGGCTATTTTGTATGAGAATTGCTACTCCAGCTTTCTTTTGATTTCCACTTGCATGGAATATCTTTTTCCATCCCCTCACTTTCAGTCTGTATGTGTCCCTAGGTCTGAGGTGGGTCTCTTGTAGACAGCATATATACGGGTCTTGTTTTTGTATCCATTCAGCCAGTCTGTGTCTTTTGGTTGGAGCATTTAATCCACTTACATTTAAGGTAATTATTACCATACGACCCAGCAATCCCACTATTGGGCATATACCCTGAGAAAACCATAATTCAAAAAGAGTTATGTGCCACAATGTTCATTGCAGCTATATTTACAATAGCCAGGACATGGAAGCAACCTAAGTGTCCATCAACAGATGAATGGCTAAAGAAGATGTGGCACATATATACAATGGAATATTACTCAGCCATAAAAAGAAACGAAAGTGAGTTATTTGTAGTGGGGTGCATGGACCTAGAGGCTGTCGTACAGAGTGAAGTAAGTCAGAAAGAGGAAAACAAATACCGTACGTTAACACATATATATATAGAAACTAAAAAAAAAAAAAAAATGGTCATAAAGAACCTAGGGGCAAGATGGGAATAAAGACACAGATCTACTAGAGAATGGACTTGAGGACACAGGGAGGGGGAAGGGTAAGCTGGGACAAAGTGAGAGAGTGGCATGGACATATATACACTACCAAATGTAAAATAGATAGCTAGTGGGAAGTAGCCTCATAGCACAGGGAGATCAGCTCAGTGTTTTGTGACCACCTAGAGGGGTGGGATAGGGAGGGTGGGAGGGAGCGAGATGCAAGAGGGAAGAGATATGGGAACATATGTATATGTATAACTGATTCATTTGTTATAAAGCATAAACTAACACACCATTGTAAAGCAATTGTACTCCAATAACAATGTTTAAAAAACAAAAACAACAAAAAAATCCTAAACAATATATATGAAACAGTTTTTTTCAGCTATTGGAGAAAAAAGCAGCACCAATTATGACATCTGAGAAAAAGAAACCAACAAGGTGTAATCTATGATTATCTAGACTTTCTGTCTGGAGGAAATTTTCAGGTCAGTATGCAAGCTAAGTCTAGTGGATTCGTTGAGGTGAGGAGACAGAGACCAGAGTTCAGGGAGTCTGAGATGGCTAGAATTTTCAGGGAATAATTTGAAGAGGAGAGAGCTAAAAAAGCAAAAACTCCAAAAGTCAGTACAGAAGACTCTTGGAGTCTTGGCTGAATATTAATCTGCACATGCCCAGGATGACATTCCATGAGGCCATGTGACAAGAGCAACTGCCAGAGAAAGAACCTAAGAGCTGTTAGCTTAAAAATGCCCTGAGTTCATCCAAGGCTAGGGATCATTTAATTCCATTTAATTCCACTACCTTGAATAGAGACTTTAATGAATACAAAGGTCATTCAGTAAAGACCCCAAGTCATACCTAGCTCTAGAGTAAAGACCACTTTAGACCTGCCAAAAAAAAAAAGATTTAAATGAGCTTTAAAACTATCACATTGATCCACAAATAAATTAATGGTTGGACTAAATTACTTTCAACATTCATTAAGGACAACAACAGAATTCACCCCTCAGTAATATAAAATTTGCAATGTTTGGCAGGAAATCAAAACTTACTAGATATGAAAATCAGCAGGAAAAAGTGACATATAACCAGGAGGAGAAAATGGTCAACAACAGCAGACTCAGAATAGCAATAGATAATGGAATTAGGAGACAAGAACCCTTAATTAGTTAGCATAAATTCTATAAACGTGCTCAAGGAATTAAAAGAATATATAGATATAAGAGAGACTCATTACTTGAAATGAAATATTCATCAATTTGGCTTAACCCCAGAAGACAAATCAGTGAATTAAAGACATAGCAAGAGAAACTATCCGAAGAGCAAAAGGTTCAAAAAAATAAACAGCAACAGTATCCCACAGAACATTAACAAGTATGGTAATTAAAATTCAATAAGTAGAAGGAAAGAAGAGGAGGAGAAAAATGATAGAGGAAATAATTACTTAATTTTTTCAAACTTGGTGAAAATAATAAATACAAATCTCAACAAACCCCAAAAAGGGGAAAAATAAAGAGAACCACAGCAAGGTACATCATAATCAAATTGTTGAAAACCAGTGATGAAGAGAAAGATCTTAAAAACAGAAAAGATACAAAAAGATACATTACTTACAGAAGAAAAAAAAGAATGACTGCAAAATTATGAAAGCCAGAGGACAACACAATGGTATCTTTACAGTCCAGAAAGAAAACAGTAGTTAACTTAGCATTCTATATCTTATGGAAAAGAAAAACTTCTTTTAGTCAAAGCTGAGAAAATTTCCCACTAGTAAATGTACTCCATAAGAACTGTTAAAGGTAGCTCCTCAGTCAGAAGAGAAGGGATAGCAGATGGAAAAGTGGAACTACAAAATGGAGTGAAGAGCACAGAAATGGTAAATAAAAAATATGTTATTAACTTAATTTTAAATATAATTAAGTTTAAAGCAAAAATAATAATGTATTATGTACAAGGCTTATAATATAGACTCTCTGTTCTCACCACTGCTATTCAACATTGTATTAGGGACTTCTCTGGTAGCACAGTGGTTAAGAATCCACCTGCCAATGTAGGGAACACGGGTTCGATCCCTGGTCCGGGAAGATCCCACATGCCGCGGAGGAACTAAGCCAGTGTGCCACGACTACTGACTCTGTGCTCTAGAGCCCACGATCCACAACTACCGAGCCCATGTGCCACGACTAATGAAGCCCGTGCGCCTAGAGCCCATGCTCCGCAACAAGAGAAGCCACTGCAATGAGAAGCCCACGCACCGCAAGGAAGAGTAGCCCCCGCTCACTGCAACTAGAGAAAAGCACGCGCACAGTGACGACGACCCAATGGAGCCAAAAATAAGTAAATAAAATAAATACATTAAAACAAACAAACAAACATTGTGTTAGTGCTCTTAACCAGTGCAGTAAAAGAAAAACTGTTTTAAAAGCTACTACAACTATTAAGAGATTTTAGCAAACAGCAGGATACAAAGTCAGTATCTAACACCAAGTGTTTCTATATATATTCTAGGGAACAAATGGAAATAGAAAAAAAAATACCATATTGCAATATTATATAAAATTTTAAATAACTCGGGATCTATTTAGTTAAGCATGCACCAAGACCCATACAATAAAAAAACAGAAAATGTTTCTGAGAGAATGCGAAGATTTAAATATATGGAGAAATACACAGTGCTAATGGGTTGGAAGACTCAATACTGCTAAGATGTTAATCATCCCAAATTGATCTGTAGTTTTCATGCACTCTTGATTAAAATGCCAGCAAGCCTTTCTGTAGAAATTGACAAACTGATTTTAACATTTATACTAGAAATTAAAGACAAGGATAGTTAAAATAATTCTAAAACTTAAAAACAAAATTTCAAGACTTAACAATACCTGACTTCAAGATTTATTTTTAAATTACAATAAATAAAATGGTGTGACATTCCCATAATGACAGATACAAAGACTGGAACAGAACAGACATGTATACATATATGGCACATGTGGTTTTCAGAAAATTGCCATAGCATTTAAATAAAGTGTATTACTGTCAACAAATATTGCTCAAACTACTGTATATTCACATGGAAAAAAAATTTTGACCCCTACCTCACGTCATATATGGGAAAAAAAAAACTTGAAATGGATCATAAATGTACATATATACTTATTTTTAAAAATTTTTCTATTTTATTTATTTTTGGCTGCATTGGGTCTTTGCTGCTGCACACAGGCTTTCTCTACTTGCGGTGAGCGGGGTCTACTCTTTGTTGCGGTACGTGGGCTTCTCACTGTGGTGGCTTCTCTTGTTGCGAAGTAGGGGCTCTAGGCACACGGGCTTCAGTAGTTGTGGCACATGGGCTCAGCAGTTGTGGCTCATGGGCTCTAGAGCGCAGGCTCAGTAGTTGTGGCACACGGGCTTAGTTGTTCCATGGCACGTGGGATCTTCCCAGGCCAGGGCTCGAACCCGTGTCCCCTGCTTTGGCAGGCAGATTCTTAACCACTGCGCCACCAGGGAAGCCTCATAAACGTACATATAAAAGCTAAAATTATAAAACTTCTGGGACAACATTTTTCCAAACTTATAGTAGTAAAAAATTTCATAGATAAAACAAAAATGCACAAACCATAAAAAAATTGATAAATCAGATTTAAAATTTAAAAACCTTCTTCAAAAGACACCATTAAGGAAATAAAAAGGTTGTACACACACTGACAAAGACTAATATCTAGACTATATATAGAACTCATAATTTTATAATAAAACAAATAACATGTTAAAAATTGAAAAAAAAGAAATTGAACATACACTTCACAAAAGTAAATATACATATACCAATAAGCATATAAAAATATTTTTAACATCATTAGTCATGACAGACATGAACATTGAAAATTCAATGAGACACCACCAGACACTCACTAGAATGGTTAAATAGCAAAACACTGACAATATTAAATGTTCTTATGGAGGTGGAGAAACTGGAAGTTTCATACATTGCTACTGGGAATGCAGAATGGTACATCTATTTTGGAAAAACAGTTGAACAGCTTCCTTTATGGGTAAACACATACATAGCACATAACCCAGCAATTCCACTTCTAGGTATTTACCTGAGAAAAATTAAAATACATGTCCCCACAAAACTTACATGCTAATAATCCGATCATCTGTATTTCTAATAGCCCTAAAGTGGAAAAAACCCAAAGGCTCATCAACAGGTGAACTGATACACAAATGTTGGTATACTCTTCCAATACAGTGCCACTCAGCATGACGCATTTGAGATTCATCCACGACACTGTGTGTTCACTGCCTTTTATTGCTAAGTGAAAAGAGCCTGACACAAAACACTTTATACTGTAGGATACATTCTAGGAAAGACAAAACTATTGTGACAGAAAGCAGATTGGATATGCTGTTGCTGGGAGAGAGGACACGATGGACATTTTGGGGGAATGATAGAAATGTTTCATGTCATGATTATGCTGGAGGTTCCGTGAATGCATACATTTGTCAAAACTCATAGAACTGTGAATTTAAAATACGTGCATTTTGTGGTATATAAAATAATATGTTTCAGTAAAGCTGAATGGAAAACATCTGAACTAGACTGCCCGTGCTCTCCTTTACAATCTCATCTCCTGTTTTCTCTCTAACCCCATCATCTGCCTTTCTCCCCCAGATTCTATTCTGGCCACACCAACTTAAATTTCTCAGACATGCCAGGAGCACTCCAGCCTCAGGCCTTTTTGCTTGCCATTACCTCTGCTACAGATATCATGTGACTCTCTTTTTATTTCCTTTAGAACTTTATTCAAATGTTATCTTCTGATCGAGGCTTTCCCTCAAAACCCTATTTAAAATGTCCAATTCCCTCCTCAACTCCAAATACCGAAGTCCTTTCTTGACTTCATTTTCCTCCATAGTCTTTATCATTTAATATGTTAACTATTTTACTAATTTAATTACTTAGCTATCTACCTCACCAGAATTTAAGCTCCATAAGGGCAGAGATTTTTAGTTTTGTTCACCACTATCATCTCAGTTTCTGGAACCCTACTAATACAAAGTAACTGCTTGGTGTTTTTTCTCCATTAGACTCTTATTATTTAACCATTTTGGACTATATTCACATTTTCTTCTGGCACAAGCCTTTAAACCCATCTCAAAGAAAATTACAAAATCTCTCACTGTAGTGGTTCTAGTGACACTTCCCAAGAAGCTAGTTTTAAAAGCAAGGATAAAATGGTGAGGATGTGAGGGTTGCTGGTGGTGGCATCTCATGGTATTATGCCCAAGAACTTGAAAATAATTCAATATTTTCCAATACCACAGAAATCCTTTATAATGAAGCAGTTAAAGAAAATATTTATGAAACATTTTCAAATGGTAAGCCTTATAACACTTTATTGTTAGCTGGACCTCTGACCACAAAAATTCTAATAAGCAGGACTTGAACATATGGAGTACTATTTTCAGGCCAAAGCTTACTGTTCTATTTTGCCCTCCAAAATCTAGTGTCAGCTCTTTTATCTTACCAATATGACTGCAGGCGTTTCAAGGTAAGGAGGAAAGAGACAGAGATAGACAGAAAGAGACAGAAAAAGAGAATGAGCAGTTTCGGATATTTTAATGACAGTGAGTTTTCAAGCCCACTAGCCATATGGCCCAATCAGTGACATGATATCTGATTAATTACATTAGTATTTCTTCATCTTGGGAAGAGCACAGATAGGGTAAAAATAAAGAATCTGAAGGTGAAAAAAAAAAAAAAGACTCTGAGTGCCTTCCTTCCCTCTAGCAATATGACTCTAGCAATAGTGAAGATGAAAACAATTTCTCCTTATAAGTGATTTTCAAAGAAGCTCCCACAGACCCTCAGTTACTCAGAAAGCTGTATCCTAAAACTTGTGTTAGCCAATTAGCCAACACTCTGAAGATGGATGAAATGACCTTAGTGTCAAGACGTGTGGCCATCCCTACATTTTTGGGTGTTGCTGTGGTCTGATTTGCTGCCATTTTTATGGTTCAATACCACAAGCAATTAACAGTGAATGAGTGAGCTTTCCCAACTTTTACTAGAAATGGTAGCTGTATATCATCATGTCAGTCTCTTGGCAGATTCAAGAAATCTAAATTTAACAAGTGACTGCCTCCTCCATGGCTGATTGCAACCAATGGATCTTCAGGATACCTACTCCCAGTCCGATGATCCGGACCAATAGAACAAGCTGCTGAAAAGAAAGGGGATGAATGAGGCCCACTTTAGAATCCATCATGCACAAGGGCTTCTGCACAACTCCTGCACTCCTGCATAAATAAACTTTTCAAATGATTTTGATGACCAGTTCCAATTTAAGCTGTGGTGGCATAAAAATAGGTGGATGAATAGATATAAATATAGATACAGATATAAACATAAACAGATACAAAAACAGATACTGATATAGAGATACAGAAATAAATATATTCAGTCATTACCCTATCTTATTGTTATATCATTAACGGCTATCCGCTTGGACTACTTTAAAATAGCTTTACTTATTTTTTTTGTTTTTAGTTGCTTGAGGTCAAAATTGGGCCAATGAAGGCATATTAGTAATATTTAAAATCCCAGTCCATCTGAACTGGTCAGCACGGCCCTAAATATACAGTCATCTTCAAAAAAGAACTTTTTATTTATTTATTTATTTATCTCACAGCTATGCTCACAGGGCAACAGAGGATACCTGGCACTGAAATTTATCTTTTCTGGTCAAATGGCAAAATCTGACAATTGAGGTTAATGGAGAGGTCCTTTTTCATTGATGTGGATGGGAATGACTCCCAGAAAATCTGAACAGAAATGGTGATTTCCCACATAGGGCAGAATGAGGAAATGCCAATGCATCTCTGGCCTAGGAGAAGAAGGTCTACTATTGTTTTCACAATAAACTGACCTGAGTGGTATAATAATCCCCATTTTAAAGATGAGGAAATTAAGGCAGAAGGAAATTATATTAATTGTCTAAAATCATGCAGATCAGAAGTGATGAAGCTGGTTTTAAACTCAGGCATCTGGCTGCAGAGTCTGTGATGTTAAGTAATATGCAGTAGCAATGCTCAGTGTTATGTCTAATGTAATCCTCTGCTTTGGGAATCTGAATATAAGTGGTTATCGGTGATTACTTAAGCATTTTTCTAGGCCAAGTCCATATTTTCCTTAAGAATATAGTCAGGAATATGGAAAACTGTGGTATATCCATACAATGGAATATTACCCAGCCATTAACAAGGAACGGATTACTGATACATGTTACAACATTTACAAACCTCGGAAACATTATACTATGTGAAAGAAGCCAGATACATGAGTCTATTTCTATGAAATATCCAGAAAAAGAAAATTCACAGAGACAGAATGTAGATTCATGGTTGCCAGGGGCTCAAGGAAGGAGGAATGGAGGAGTGTCTACTAAAAGTTATGAGGGATTATTTAGGGGTGGGTGATGAAAAATTCCGGAATTAGATAGTAACAATGATTTCACAACCTTGTGCATATACTAAAACCTGCTTTAAATTGGCAAAGTTTATGGTGTGAATTATATCTCAATTAAAAATATATACATATATATACAGTCGAGACTGAGAATAAAAGGAAATAGAAATAAGAATTACAACTTATTGAATATACAATCCAAGAACTGTGCGATGCTTTAAATATATCATCTCGTTTAATGCTCAAAACAGCCCTAAGGAGTAGGTGCCATTATTACTATCCGCATTTTACAAACAGTATGAGACTCAGTTTAAATGACTGGACCAACGTAATTTGGGAAGTGGATGTGGCAGGCAATGAAGGCAGGTTTGTCTGACTCTAAGATTAGCATGCTACTCTGGAGCCACTGGCAATGTATCGCCCTTGACATTCCGTGCTGGCCTGGAAATAATTTGTAAGAAAAATAAAGGTCAAAATAGATGGTCCTGATATTTAATATCTTCTGCTTTCACAGCTCCCTTATGTCTAGAGATTGAATGTTTCACACCCGGGCCACACTCCACAAGTAGAGTTGGAAGTGATTGTGGACATGCTCACAAGCATAGTAAAAGGGAGAGGAGCCAGGGGAGGATGCTGGCCCATGCTAGAGCTGGTATCTCCAAACATGGTATCTCCCAATGTCTCAGACAGGCTTCACTTTGTATATGTTTCTCAAGATGCCCAGGTTTTCTTGGGCACATTGAAATTCTGTGTCTGGAAATCCCTAGGAATTGTGGAAACTCAAGTTTTGTTAATAATAATAATAAAAGTCTAGGATTTTTGAGAAAGTATTATGTACCAGTAATTATGTTAAGTTTTGACCATTCTATAGACCATTCATAATAACCCTATAGATTGAGTACTTTTAGTAACCCACTTTATGAGGAATAGTAATGATTATGAAGCTAATGACTGTTGAGCATTTACCATATCATCAGCAATGATACAGTATATCATGCCTTATGTATATCATCTAAATAATTGAACAGTCCCATGAAGTTTAGAAAACTGAGGCTTAGTTAACAGTATGTCCAAGTTAGTAAATGTCCAAGTTAGTAACATAGCTAATTGGAGCTGGGATTTAAAAGCCAGTTTGAATTTTCACAAAGTAAACCAATTCATACAGTATATAACCAACACCCAGATCAAGAAATTGAACTTAACCAGCATCCCAGAAAATCTCTCATACCCTCTCCTGGTCACATTCTTCTCCTACCCAAAGGTAAGCACAATGTTGACTGTTATCACCATTAATTTGTTGTGCCTGTTTTTTAACTTTATATAAATGATTACGGTAAGTAAGTACATTATTACAGTAAGTAATAATTTATATCTGGCTTCTTTTTCAGTGTTAATTTTATTTTTTGAGATTCTTCTCTGTTGTTGCATTTAGCAGTAGTTTGTTCATTGCTACATAATTTCCCATTGTATGAATATACCACACTTTATCCATTGTTCTGTTGATGGACATTTTTGATGCATTGAGGATGAAAATATTTCCATTGCCATAAACATTATTTTATGTGTTTTTCGTGAGTGCACAAATGTATGCATTTCCTAGGAATGAAATTTCTGGGTCATAGGGTACACAAATGACCAGCTTTAGCAAACACTGTTAAACAGTTTTTCAAAGTAGTTGTAACAGTGTACACCTTCATCAGCAATGGAGGCAAGTCCCACTTTCTTATATCTTTGCTAATATTGTCATTGTACCTTCTTTTTATTTTAGCTATACTGGTGCCTGTGTAGTGATATCACTTTGTGGTTTTAATATGTATTTCCCTAATAATTAATGAGGTTGAACACATCTGTTATTTTTGAAATGTTTATTTAAGTCTTTTCCCCCATTTATCTAATGAGCTCTCTGTAATTTTCTTCTTGATATGTAGAAGATCTTTATTTATCTATTTGTACCTATAAGATTGTGCATTTTTCTACATGCGAGTTATATTTCAACTAAAAATACTTTAGTAAATAAAACAATATGATTCCAGGGATTATATATTTAGCTAGTAAATCACATTTGTAGAGTGCTTTACTTTTATGACTTACATTTTAACTGTTCTACTTAATGTCTTCCCAAAATATCTGTCAAAGAAGTTATATCATTATTCCTGTTTCTGAGATGAAAAAATTAAAACTTAGTGAGGTAAGTTCTCAGAGACAGTAAAGTGGTGATACTGAACCTTGAAACCATTTCCTCCAACTTATGTATTTCCATTCCATTGACATTTATTTTAAATTGTGGTAAGAACACTTAACATGAGATCTGCTTTCTTAACAAACTTTTCAGTATATAACAGTATTGTTAACTTTAGGCTCAATGTACAAAATCTCTAGAACTTTTTCATATTGTATAACTTAAACTTTATCCCCATTGAACAACTCTCCTCCTCTCAGCCCCTGGCAAATATCATTCTACTCTTTGTTTCTGTAAGTTTGACTATTTTAAATACCTCATGTAAGTGAAATCATGCGGTATTTGTCCTCTGTAACTGGCTAACTTCACATAGCATAATGTCCTCCACGTTCATCTGTGTTGTTGCATGTGGCAGGATTTCCTTCTTTTTTAAGGCTGAATAATCTTTATCTGTTCATCTGTTGTTGGACGTTAGGTTGTTTCCATATCTTGGTTATTGTGAATAATGCTGAATGAACATGGGAGTGCTAAAATCTCGAAGATCCTGATTTCAATTCTTTGGATATATATACTCAGAAGTGGGAGTGCTGGATCATATGATACTTCTAATTTCAATTTTTTGAGGAATCTCCATACTCTTTTCCATAGTGGCTATACCATTTCACATCGTCATCAATAATGTGCCAGGATTCCAGTTTTTCCATAGCTTTTCAGCACTTGTTATCTTTTTAAAAATAACCACCCTAACAAGTGTAAGGTGATATCTCTTTGCACTTTTGATTTGCATTTCCCTGATGGTTAGTGATACTGAATACTTTTTCATATACCTGTTGGCCTCTTGTATGTCTTCTTTGGAAAAATGTCTGTTCAAGTCCTTTACCTCTTTTGAAATCAGGTTACTTGGGTTTTTTGCTATTGAGTTGTAGGAGTTCCTTATCTATTTTAGATATTAATCCTGTATCTGATACATGGTTTGAAAATGTTTCTCCTATTCCATAGGTTGACGTTTTACTCTGTTAACTGTTTCTTTTGTTGTGGTGCAGAAGCTTTTTGGTTTGATGTGGTCCTACTTGTCTATTTCTGCTTTTGTTGCTTGTGTTTTTGGTATCATATAAAGTAGGTGATCTTCTAAAGTACTCTGGTGAATACCTGGGTGTATGATAGCCTTTTTGAAGCTTTTCCCTTACTGTTTAAATGTGATCAGGACTCACTTCATACTCTACCTTCTCCAAGAAGTATTTTCTGACTTCTCCCCATTTTCCTCCATAATTCTATATAATTGTTTACTGATATCACTCTTTCAACTTAAACTATTGGCTAGTTTTTTTATTGGCTATCTCCCCACCCAGACCTTTAGGACAGAGGTCATGTCTTTCACTGATTTATTTCCTCTATGGCTGTGGTTCAAACAGCATTTATTACCACATCTAATCAAACAAGAGAATGGAACAGGCATCCTTGTCCATTGAGGTCATCAACCTCCTGGCCTGAATTCATTGGTTCTGAATAATCTTGAGTGCTCAATCTTTTGGTGTAGTTGGAAGACAAAATACTGAAAAAGCCCACGGAATTTGGTTTGTGAAGCTTACAGTTTAATTACATCTGATTGCTAATTGTTGTGTGACATTGGGTATATTGCCCATCCTCTTTATACTGTGGTCTCCTCAACTGCAAAGTTGACAAAGAAATGCCTACTCACTTATTCCTCAAAATTAATGTGAAGGTCACATGAGGTAGCATCCATGAAACTCTTTGGCAAACTAGCCAGCAGTGAAAAATCAAAATATTAGAAAGTATTATTTCCCCAGCAACATAGTCTGATAATAGCTTCAGATGTCATCCTACTAGGTGACAGGAACACTCAAGGACCAAAACTTTCGAAGTGGAAAGAAAAACAATTCTTAATAGTTAAATGTCAGACATGGCTGCCTGAGGAAGGTATTTGGGGTCCTGCCTGTTATTTCTCAAATTGCATTCTATGGAGTAAAGCCACCTTCTGTCTATTGAAAAGTCCAGCTGGAAGAAGCAGCAGAGGGAAGAGCGGGTAGAAAGTGCTACTTGATTCAAATTAAAAAACAATAGAACTGGGGGAGTAGAAATGCAATGATAGAAAAAAAAAATTAGGAAATTGTCAGGATTAAAAGGTGCCTTAGAAAACATCTAGTTTGAGGCCCCCAATAGATGCTTATTTGGTCCTTCAACAATGTATCCCAGGAAAGCATTTACAAACAAGTTTCATTTTTATATGCAAAATAATCTCACACAATGAGAATAAACAATGTCATATTTTGGACTCCATCTACACCAGCCTGTGTTTTCCTGGTTACTTCTCAAGGTGTCACCTTGCCTCTTGGTGCCAGCAGCCAACCCCCAATGAATCAGAGGGAGGCTGTGACCTTCCCAACAGGACCCAGAACCTTGGATTCCATTCTCCAATCTGTTACCACAGACCTGGGACCAGAGTGAGCAAAGCTAATCAAAGTGCCTGTTATTTGTAAAATCATCACCCACTTTTGTTAATGCCTGCAAGCTGGGGCTAGTAAGAGTTGCTGCTTAGAAATAATGGCGTTCATTGACGGGTTGCAGCAAACTGAGAGAAAGCACACTATAAGATGACGGGATGGACGAGCCTCCCTCACCAGCTTATGCTCAAATCCGGAAGGAAACAAAAGGAGATAAAGTTGGCAACAGCCAGTTCCCTGATCCTAACTTGTCTCATTCTTTGTTCCCTATGCCAAGCTGAATGCCAGCTGGACATGCCCCAATTACTGTGGTCAATCAAATACCGAGAACTCTGAGGCCAGAGTTTTGTTTTTTTCTTTCCCCAGACTGCTGTGAAGTCAGCTGTGCTGGCTGTACAAATGTGACCTACGGCCCTTTAAGTGCCAGATGTGAATAGATGTGCACCTAGCATGACTTCTTTATGCCAACTCCCAGCTAGTGGGGCAGCTGATTAGAAGAGATAAGATAGAAAGAAAAGCAAATGTGACTGTGTAACTGGCTAACACAGCAATATAGCCTTGCAAGCTAAGCAGAGGTTGAGGATCCAGGTAAAACAGGACCAGGCTTGAATAAGCAAGGTCAAGGGAAAACAAAAAAAGATAGAATATAAAGAGGATAAGAGAAGACTGGTAAACTTTTATTTATTCAATCCTTTCGGTCTTAAGAAAGTGCTGGTAACCCCAAGCTTTGCAAATTTAGAGATATGCAGATGCACACACATACATAGGTGCATTTATTTAAATGCTGAGGCTATTTGGGAAATAGCAAATATATCACTAAGAGTAGAGTGCAGGATTCTAGCAGGAGTTTAGGACTTCAAAGGAGGTGACCTCTAACTTGCAGAGGGCATTGAGTAGCTTATGAGGAGCTGGGGCTTCAGTTTCAGATAGGCAAAAAAGAGTTGTAGAAGGTGTAACTCAGATATAATGTAGTTTGACTGACAGTTTAGGAGTGCTGTAAAAGATGTATTTGGAGAGGTAGGGAACGTAGGTGGGAAGACCAGCTAAAAACCTCAAACAAGGGCCGAGGCCAGAGTGATATGAGACTGAACTGAGGTAGAGAGGTGGAAACCAAGGGTCATAGGAGCTAAATGGAAAACTCAGAGATTAGGGTGTGAAGGGTGTGGGTTGTACCTGAGAGGGAGGATTCAAGTAGGACTGAGAATTTGTAGTGAGGGTACCTGGGGACAAGAAGAAGGAAACCAGCCTTCAGTAATTGCCTGTTCAGTGCCTGGTGCTATGTTGTTTAACCTTTATACCAACCTATAAACTAGGTAATATGACCCTTTGCTTCTTGGGTTTGCTTTTGTTTTTTAACAGACATGGTAACCAGAGTGACCAAATACTCCAGTTTGCCCAGGGCTAAGGGATTCCAGAGACATGGGGCTTATAGTGCTTAAATGGGAATAAGTTGTTCACTGGAGCATCTGAGCTCAATCCTCAGAGTGTTTAGATCGTTTGGCCAAATTCACATGCCTGGAAGGAGCAAAGTTGAGTCTCACTTTCTCCCCAGGCTACAGTAATTCTGAGAGAAAAATGATAGCAGTACCCAGAATGGCAATGCAGAAGGAAAAGCATATTTGATTCAGATGGGAGAGGAGATGGGGGTAAAACGTTCTATTTTGGAAAACTGACATTCAAGTTTTTCTAAAATAGAGGCTTTCATTATTTACTTTTTTAAAGTCTTTTTTTCTCATACCCTCCGTGTTCATCAGGCCCTCCTCCCACATTTTGTTTGAAGGCTCAATGCAGAGTGGTTATTTTTGTGACTGGATAATTATCTATATTTTAAGCTTAGGATCCACTCTGAGTAAAGGTGTGATGTGCATCTAATGAATAAATATCTGCCTGGTTAATGTGATCCGCTTTTGTCAGGTTGCCTTCCTCATTTTCTCCACAAAGAAATAACAGGTTAAGTATTAGTCAGGGTCAGGCTGCACCTGTGGGGTAGATATAGGGTGAGGTGGAGACCCTCACACAAGGGACTGTGAAGGTCATTCAATGAGGGGCAAACCAGTACAATTTCATCACTTCCCTTGTCTTGAATCCCTGTTCATTTTCTTATTAAGTCAGAGAAAGTGTGGTCCCTGACCCGTGGTATTGGCACCATCTGGGAGAAATTCAATTTTATTGTGTAAGAAATTCAAATTTATGACCCCACCCCAGACTTACAATCAGAATCTTTGGGGTGGGGACCAAGAATTTCTGGATTTAGAATTTTACTAGGCAATTCTCATCATCATGAAAGATTTTAAGCTCTATGGGCCAAGAGACAAAATCAAAGATATTGTGTAGGTACTTGTGTGTTGTAAGGTCTCTCTCCCAACTACTCAACTCGCTTGTTGTCACACAAAAGCAGCCATAAGCAATACATAAAAGAATGAGTGTGACTGTGTTGCAATACAACTTTACTAATGGACTAAATTTGAATTTCGTATCATTTTCACTTGTCACAAACAATTATTCTTCCTTTGACTCATGTATGTCAAAATTTGAAAACACCAAAACTAATGCTAGGTCTAATGGAGCACAAAAATAGGCAGGCAGTATTTGGCCTGGGCTATAGTTCAAGGAATTGTATTTTAGAAAATCTAGATTGGGTGAGGGAAGATAAGGACAGAGAAACACAATGCAAAACTGCCGTTAGTCAATATCAAAATGTCTCCAAAATATCAATAAACTGCCAGGCTCCTATTACTAAAGAAAGTGTGAATTTCATAGCCATAGAATTTCAGTGATCACTTTTTTTTTTTAAGATTTTGAGGTACTTTTTTAAAATTTCTTTTTTATTGCAGTATAGTTGAATTACAATGTGTTAATGACTGCTGTACATCAAAGTGACTCATTTATACATATATGTGTATTCTTTTTCATATTCTTTTCCATTATGGTTTATCACAGGATATTGAATATAGTTCCCTCTGCTATACAGTAGGACCTTGTTGTTTATCCATTCTATATATATCAGTTTACATCTGCTAATCCCAAACTCCCACTCCTACCCTCTCCTAATCCCCTCTCCCTTGACAACCACCAGTCTATTCTCTATGTCCTTGATTTTGTTTCTGTTTCATAGATAGGTTCATTTGTGTCATCTTTTAGGTTCCACATATAAGTGATATCATATGGTATTTGTCGTTGTCTTTCTGACTTACTTCACTTAGTATGTACAGAGTTATCTCTTTTGAGCACTGGGGCATTGTAAACACCATAAATATCCATTAAGAAGGGTTGGAGGGCTTCCTTGGTGGTGCAGTGGTTGAGAGTCCGCCTGCCGATGCAGGGGACGTGGGTTCGTGCCCCGGTCCGGGAGGATCCCACATGCCGCGGAGCGGCTGGGCCCGTGAGCCATGGCTGCTGAGCCTGCGCATCCGGAGCCTGTGCTCCACAACGGGAGAGGCCACAACAGTGAGGGGCCCGCGTACCGCAAAAAAAAAGAAGGGTTGGATACATGAAATATGGTATAACCATCCCTAGGTGTTAAAAATTATTGAGGTAGGGACATTTGAACACTGAACTAGATATTGGATTATATTAAAGACTTAAAGTTATGTTTACCAAATGTAATAATGTATTTTTAAAATATATAGAAATATTATAAATTATATAAATTCAGGGATAAAATTTGCTTCAAAATAAAGTGTGAAAGTGGTGGGTAAAAATTCAAAAAGTTGACCGTGACTTGATAACCATGGAAAGTACATGACGGGCACATGGGGTTAGGATTTTATTTTCTACATTTTTTATACTTAAAATTGTTTATAATAAAAAGTCATTTTATCCCCCCAAAATGATGACTGAGGCAGATGTAGATGTGTTGATGTGGAACTATGTGCAGGCTGTATTGTTTACTAAAATAAAGGCAGGGTACAGAATAATGTGTGGAAGATGATTTATTTATGTGTCTCTCAAATGGTTCTGCACCATATAGACTTCTGACATTTCAATCTATGTCTCAGAACCCTCCAGCTGTCTTTCTAAAACACAGCTTAGAACCTGCTTCACTCATGCTTAGAAAACTCTAGATGGCATTCCTTTGCTAACAGAGTAAAATCCAAATTCCATAGTATGGCATTCAACTTCTTTCACAATATGTCCACAATGTATCTTTCCAGATATTCCTTATACCACTCCTCTTTTCCAACACATCCTATACTTTATAGTGAAATAATGTAGTCCACAGAATTTAAAGTCATGAAACCATACCATAACCAACTTCTGGCCTTGATACTGGCTGTGTGACCTTGGACAAATTCCTCTGCCTCTCTGAGCTCAATAAATTCACTTATAAATGGGAATCATAACAATGCTTATCTCGTATGACTGTTGTGGGAAACTGAATGACATAATACATGAAAAACGTTTAGTATTAAGTTTGACACTGAGAGTAATTCAATAAACGTTAGCTACCATTGTTAATAATTATAATTATTTAATCATTTATTTCCTCATTAATTCAATAAATATTTATTGATCTCTTATTAGATGCCAGGCAGCATCCTTGACCAATACTACAATATTCACCATTCTAGAAATATCCCATGCACTTTCACAGTGTCTTGACTTTGCTTGAGCCATTTTCATTTTATGGATTATCCTTCCTACTTTTCTGTCTGGTAAATTCATACTTATTTACTCTCATAACTGAGTTAATGCTTTTCTCTCAACTCCACTGTTGCTCTCAGACTCCCTATATCATCTTAACATTCCACTCAATCAATGACTTCCCGACTTTTATCTACACATTGGTCTTTTTCATAGTCTGTGAGGTTCTTTAAGAACAGATCCATTTTTAACTTACCTTTGTATCTTCAGAGCTGAGAACCTGGCCTGTTTAGAGGACCCTCAAGGAATCTCTTTAACAGTGGCATATCTTTCCTTTAACATTAGGAAATGAAATCTCAAGTACATTCCTGTCATGATCATCTAATACTGAAGCAAAGGAATCTGAGACATTATAAAGAGCAATATTCATTTTTCAGATAGTCAAAATGAATGTCAATGAAGTACACTGACAAAGTTTCAGCTCATTTGTTCATTCAATAAATATGTACTTTGTGTCACTATGTGCTTGAGTCTACCAGAAACTAGAGCTAGTATAGAGTTCTTCTCATGGCATTATGTTGTTGCTATGCTTATCAACAGACCTTTCCCAGAGGGTACATTTGAATGTGAAAGAGACACATGGCTGCCTGAATGGGGACAGCATTGCCATAGACAGGGAGAACTGGGTGAGGGAAAAATGGTGTCCAAGAAATTGAAGTCCATTTTTTTCTGGGGTCAAATGTGCACATTACTGTCCAGGTGGCTTGGGGATTCCCGTAATCTATTCCTAATTCATTCTCACTAGTAGTGATTTAGTGAAATTATCTTAACATCCCACTTTATGCTTTCTCATTTTTCTAGCAGACTAGACCAGCCGATGGTTCAGAACTTTGTTAGGTCACAAGAACAACTTGAGATCTAATGAAAGCTGTGGACTTTCTCGCCAGGAGAAAAAAATTGCACACATGTAATACACATATACACACAAAAATACACATTTCTGCAGCATTTATGAGATCACTGCTTTCTAACCTAGGGGCCTATGTTTTCCAGATTAAGAACTCCTAGACTCAGGGGACTCTGAGACACTTGTAACTGTATAATTCTACCTTGAGGATTTTGTTCAAATCATTCTTTTCAGCCACAGGGTATGATTGAGAACTTCAACTCCAACCTGCCACTCTGCCTGCCTCGGCTTAGGTCCACAAAGGAAAAATGTTAGGCAAACAGCTGTACCTTTAGTCATCATGGTCTGAGGGTGGTGGGGAGAGGAAAGGAAACGGGGATTCTTGTCATAGTGCAATGTATGTCTCCTGCCTGCCTCGCTGGATTTCACTTATTGAATTAGGACAAGTGGGAACTTTCATAAACTGTGATATAAATCATTACCTCAAGTTAGCAGATGCAGTCACACCAGGGTGGAGCACTGTTAATAACTCTAGTAGATTAGGACTGATTGGAACAATTTGAAACTTGTTTCTCTCAGCTTGATCAGTCTCATTGTAACCACAGCAATTATCCCATTTCACTTTCAATGGCTCAGCACAGACGTGTTACGGCTTTATATCCATCCTTCTTAATGAAGCCAGCTCAGACTTTTGTCCGTTTGTCAAAGAGCTATCCTATGCAAACAATAAATAACTCCACCCCTTGGAGTATAAGGTGGATGCTCACAGCCTGAGATCTCCAATGGGCTAGACAAATACAATTCATATGTTGGTGATTTCATAATTTCTTTATTCATTTCATTCTTTCATATTTGAGTAGTTGCTGAGTACCCAAAACTGACGTGTTAGGCTGTGGGACATAGAGAATTGGATGAAACTATATTGTCCTGCACCTGTGTCATTGCTATCTCTCCTGATGGGGTATACATATTTGAGGGCAGGGAACATCCTTTAATAATGATAATGGTTATAATGTATCAGTTCTCTACAATGGTCCAGGAACTATGCTAACCAATTTGTATCCAGGAAGCCCAGGGCAAGAGTTGCAAAGAGTTTATAAGAGAGAACTCCATTTTCGTACTGAACTGATCAGTAAAGATTTCACAGAGGCAGAAGCATATGAGCAGGATCTTAAAGAACAGAGTGAATTTGATAGGTGAAGGATGAGGAAGAAGGCATATTTCACACAGAGGAAAGGGCATGAACTAAAGACATATTTCATTACTTTGTTGGAACTCCAGATCAAATATGAGGTGACACAGATAGGGTGGAGAATTGCCAAGCAAAAATCCTTTTGAAAAACTTTTAAGCTTGGAATAGTTGCCAATGAAAGGTAAATAAAAAATAAACATGTATTTGATGTTTAGCATAACTGTAACCCTCATATTACATGAGGTCCTAGATCTCTGCTTTTATTGGTATTCAACTCAAGGAAGATTTTGCTCAGTGTTTTCATGAATACAAAGGAAAATAAGACTCAATCACCTAATGGGCTTCCTGTTCCATTAAAGAGATGAATCAGGTTTCAGGCTAGAAATTTATATCAAAATGCAAACAAGGAGGTTAATAAAAAAATAGATATAAACTGAACAGGAACAGTGTGACTTTGTATTCAGAAGCCAGGAGAAAGAGGGTGTATGTTATTGTGCTCAGCTGTTGAGAGAGAAAAAAAGCAACAGTAATGGCAGACCGATGCTGCAGCTGTGTGACTGACAGGGTCTTGGTGCTCCGGCTGGATGTCAGGCCTGAGCCTGTGAGGTGGGAGAGCCGAGTGACGGATTCTTCCTTCTTGGAGCACCAGAGACCTCCTGGCCCCACGTACTACCAATCGGCGAGAATTCTCCCAGAGATCTCCATCTCAACGCTAAGACTCAGCTCCACTCAACGACCAGCAAGCTACAGTGCTGGACACCCTGTGCCAAACAACTAGCAAGACAGGAACAAACCCCACCCATTAGCAGAGAGGCTGCCTAAAATCATAATAAATTCACAGACACCCCAAAACACAGCACTGATGCGGTCCTACCCAACAGTAAACAAGATCCAACCTCATCCACCAGAACACAGGCACCAGTCCCCTCCACCAGGAAGCCTACACAACGCACTAAACAAACCTCACCCACTGGGGCAGACACCAAAACAACGGAAACTACAAACTTGCAGGCTGTGAAAAGGAGACCCCAAACATGGTAAGTTAAGCAAAATGAGAAGACAGAGAAACACACAGCAGATGAAGGAGCAAGGCAAAAACCCACCAGACCAAACAAATGAAGAGGAAATAGGCAGTCTACCTGAAAAAGAATTCAGAGTAATGATAGTAGAGATAATCCAAAATCTTGGAAATAGAATGGAGAAAATACAAGAAACGTTTAACAAGGACCTAGAAGAACTAAAGAGCAAACAAAAAATGATGAACAACAAAATAAATGAAATTAAAAGTTCTCTAGAAGGGATCAATAGCAGAATAACTGAGGCAGAAGAACAGATAAGTGACCCAGAAGATAAAATAGTGGAAATAACTACTGCAGAGCAGAATAAAGAAAAAAGAATGAAAATAATTGAGGACAGGCTCGGAGACCTCTGGGACAACATTAAATGCACCACCATTCAATTTATTGGGGTCCCAGAAGAAGAAGAGAAAAAAAAAGGGACTGAGAAAATATTTGAAGAGATTATAGTTGAAAACTTCCTAATATGGTTTGAATAGATTATAGTTGAAAACTTCCTAATATGGGAAAGGAAACAGTCAAGGGCAGGAAGCACAGAGAGTCCCATACAAGGTAAATCCAAGGAGAAACACACCAAGACACATATTAATCAAACTACCAAAAATTAAATACAAAGAAAAAATATTAAAAGTAGCAAGGGAAAAGCAACAAATACCATACAAAGGAATCCCCATAAGGTTAATTAAGAGCTGATCTTTCAGCAAAATCTCTGCAAGCCAGAAGGGAGTGGCAGGACATATTTAAAGTGACAAAGGGGAAAAACCTACAACCAACATGACTCATCCCAGCAAGGATCTCATTCAGATTTGAGAAATTAAAATATTTACAGACAGGCAAAAGCTAAGAGAATTCAACACCACGAAACCAGCTTTACAACAAATGCTACAGGAACTTCTCTAGGCAGGAAACACAGAGAAGGAAAAGACCTACAATAACAAACCCAAACAATTAGGAAAATGGTAATAGGAACATACATATTGATAATTACCTTAAATGAAAATGAATTAAACGCTCCCATCAAAAGACACAGACTGGCTGAATGGATACAAAAACAAGACCCGTATATATGCTGTCTACAAGAGACCCACCTCAGACCTAGGGACACATACAGACTGAAAGTGAGCAGATGGATAAAGATATTCCATGCAAATGGAAATCAAAAGAAAGCTGGAGTAACAATTCTCATATCAGACAAAATAGACGTTAAAATAAAGACTATTACAAGAGACAAAGAAGGACACTACATAATGATCAAGAGAGCAATCCAAGAAGAAGATATAACAATTGTAAATATTTATGCACCCAACATAGGAGCACCTCAATACATAAGGCAAATGCTAATAGCTATAAAAGGGGAAATCGACAGTAACATAATAATATTAAGGGACTTTAACACCACATTTTCACCAATGCAAGATCAACAAAAATGAAAATAAATAAGAAAACACAAGCTTTAAATGATACATTAAACAAGATGGACTTCATTGATACTTATAGGACATTCCATCCAAAAACAACAGAATGCATTTTCTTCTCAAGTGCTTATGGAACATTCTCCAGGACAGATCATATCTTGGGTCACAAATCAAGCCTTGGTAAATTTAAGAAAATTGTAATTGTATCAAGTATCTTTTCCAACCACAACACTATGAGACTAGATATCAACTACAGGGAAAAAAACTGTAAAAAATACAAACACATGGAGGCTAAACAATACGTTAGTAAATAATCATGAAATCACTGAAGAAATCAAAGAGGAAATAAAAAAATACCTAGAAACAAATGAAAATGAAAACATGAGGACCCAAAACCTATGGGATGTAGCAAAAGCAGTTCTAAGAGGGAAGTTTATAGCAATATAATCCTACCTCAAGAAACAAGAAACATCTCAAATAAACAACCTAACCTTACACTTAAAGCAATTAGAGAAAGCAGGACAAAAAACACTCCGAAGTTGGCCAAAGAAAAGAAATCATAAAGATGAGATCAGAAATAAATGAAAAAGAAATGAAGGGGGCTTCCCTGGTGGCGCAGTGGTTGAGAGTCTGCCTGCCAATACAGGAGACACGGGTTCATGCCCCGGTCCGGGAAGATCCCACATGCTGCGGAGCGGCTGGGCCTGTGAGCCATGGCCGCTGAGCCTGCGTGTCCAGAGCCTGTGCTCCACAATGGGAGAGGCCACAACAATGAGAGGCCCACGTACCGCAAAACAAACAAACAAAAGAAATGAAGGAAACAATAGCAAAGATAAATAAATCGAAAAGCTGGTTCTTTGAGAAGATAAACTATATTGATTAACCATTAGCCAGACTCATCAAGAAAAAAAGGGAGAAGACTCAAATCAATAGAATTAGAAATGAAAAAGGAGAAGGAACAACTGACACTGCAGAAGTACAAAGGATCATGAGAGATTATTACAAGCAACTATATGCCAATAAAATGGACAACCTGGAAGAAATGGAAAAATTCTTAGAAAACCACAACCTTCCAAGACTGAGCAAGGAAGAAATAGAAAATATAAACAGACCAATTACAAGCACTGAAATTGAAACTGTGATTAAAAATCTTCCAACAAACAAAAGCCCAGGACCAGATGGCTTCACAGGCGAATTCTACCAAACATTTAGAGAAGAGCTAACATCCATCCTTCTCAAACTCTTCCAAAATACAGCAGAGGGAGGAACACTCCCAAACTCATTCTACGAGGCCACCATTATCTTGATACTAAAACCAGACAAAGATGTCACAAAGAAAGAAAACTACAGGCCAATATCACTGATGAACATAGATGCAAAAATCCTCAACAAAATACTAGCAAACAGAATCCAGCAGCACGTTAAAAGGATCATACACATGATCAAGTGGGGTTTATCCCAGGAATGCAAGGATTCTTCAATATACACAAATCAATCTATGTGATACACCATATTAACACACTGAAGGATAAAAACCATATGATAATCGCAATAGATGCAGAAGAAGCTTTCGACAAAATTCAACACCCATTTATGATAAAGAAAACTCTCCAGGATGTAGGCATAGAGGGAACCTACTCTACATAATAATGGCCATATATGACAAACTCACAGCCAACATCATTCTCAATGGTGAAAAACTGAAACCACATCCACTAAGATCAGGAACAAGACAAGGCTGCCCACTCTCACCACTCTTATTCAACATAGTTTTGGAAGTTTTAGCCAGAACAATCAGAAAAGAAAAAGAAATAAAAGGAATCCAAAAGCGAAAAGAAGTAAAACTGCCACTGTTTGCAGATGACATGATATTATACATAGAGAATCCTAAAGATTCGACCAGAAAAGTAGTAGAGCTAATCACTGAATTTGGTAAAGTATCAGGATACACAATTAATGCACAGAAAACTCTTGCATTCCTATACACTAATGATGAAAAATCTGAAAGAGAAATTAAGGAAACACTCCCATTCACCACTGCAACAAAAAGAATAAAATACCTAGGAATAAACCTACTTAAGGAGACAAAAGACCTGTATGCAGAAAACTATAAGACACTGATGAAAGAAATTAAAGATGATACATACAGATGGAGAGATATACCATGTTCTTCAATTGGAAGAATCAGCATTGTGAAAATGACTATACTACCCAAAGCAATCTACAAATGCAATGCAATCCCTATCAAACTACCAATGGCATTTTTTACAAACTAGAACAAAAAATTTCACAATTTGTTAGGAAACACAAAAGACCCCGAATCACCAAAGCAATCTTGAGAAAGATAAACGGAGCTGGAGGAATCAGGCTTCCGGACTTCAGACTATACTACAAAGCTACAGTAATCAAGTCAGTATGGTACTGGCACAAAAACAGAAATATAGATCAATGGAACAGGATAGAAAGCCCAGAGATGAACCGTCACACACATGGTCACCTTATCTTTGATAAAGGAGGCAAGAATATTCAGTGGAGAAAAGACAGCCTCTTCAATAAGTGGTGCTGGGAAAATTGGACAGCAACATGTAAAAGAATGAAATTAGAACACTCCTTAACACCATACACAAAAATAAACTCAAAATGGACTAAAGACCTAAATGTAAGGCCAGACACTATCAAACTCTTAGAGGCAAACATAGGCACAACACTCCATGACAAAAATCACAGCAAGATACTTTTTGACCCACCTCCTGGAGAAATGGAAATAAAAACAAAAATAAACAAATGGGGCCTAATGAAACTTAAAAGCTTTTGCACAGCAAAGGAAACCATTAACAAGACGAAAAGACAACCCTCAGAATGGGAGAAAATATTTGCAAATGAAGCAACTGACAAAGGATTAATCTCCAAAATATACAAGCAGCTCATGCAGCTCAATATCAAAACAACAAACAACCCAATCCAAAATTGAGCAGAAGACCTAAATAGACATTTCTCCAGCAAAGATATACAGACTGCCAACAAACACATTAAAGGACGCTTAACATCACTAATTATTAGAGAAATGCAAATCAAAACACCTCACACCAGTCAGAATGGCCATCATCAAAAAATTTACAAACAATAAATGCTGGAGAGGGTGTGGAGTAAAGGGAACCCTCCTGCACTGTTGGTGGGAATGTAAATTGATACAGCCACAGTGGAGAACAGTTTGGAGGTCCCTTAAAAAACTAAAAATAGAACTTGTATATGACCCAGCAATCCCACTACTGGGCATACACCCTGAGAAAACCATAATTCAATAAGAGTCATGTACCACAATATTCATTGCAGCTCTATTTACAATAGCCAGGACATGGAAGCAACCTAAGTGTCCATTGACAGATGAATGGATAAAGAAGATATGACACACATATACAATGGAATATTACTCAGCCATAAAAAGAAATGAAATTGAGTTATTTGTAGTGAGGTGGATGGACCTAGAGGCTGTCATACAGAGTGAAGTAAGTCAGAAAGAGAAAAACAAATACTGTATGCTAACACATGTATATGGAATCTAAAAAAAAAAAAAAAAAAAAAAAAAAAGGTTCTGATGAACCTAGGGGCAGGACAGGAATAAAGATGTAGATGTAGAGAATCGACTTGAGGACACAGGGAGGGGGAATGGTAAGCTGGGACGAAGTGAGAGAGTGGCATGGACATATGTACACTACCAAATGTAAAATAGATAGCTAGTGGGAAGCAGCCACATAGCACAGGGAGATCGGCTCGGTGCTCTGGGACCACCTAGAGGGGTGGGATATGGAGGGTGGGAGAGAGATGCAAGAGGGTGGGGATATGGGGATATATGTATACGTATAGCTAATTCACTTTGTTATACAGCAGCAAGTAACACAACAATGCAAAGCAATTATACTACAATAAAGACCTTAAAAAATATAGATAAATTTAGTGGAGCACTTTTCCTTTCTACTCCTCACTCCCACGCTTTACCTGGTTAATTCCTAGTGAAAGGTGTTTCCACAGAGACACCAGGAAGACATTCCTGTTGAATGCAACCATCCAAATCAAGCACTCCTGATTTTGATTTAGTATCGCAGGACCCTTTAAAGCACTTTGCAACCTGTAATATCTTTTTGTAGGAATATTTTAAGAATTACATATATTTCATATACTCACCTTCCAATGTAAGAAATAAAATTTCGTTAAAAATGTTGGAGCCTCATATCCTCTGCTAGATTCCAATCCTCTCATTCTCATTCTCACCCTGAGGTAAGCACAGTCCTAAATTTGGTTTCTATTATTCTGTGCCTATACTTAACAAAATCCATAGTAAGATAATATAGTGTACTAACATCATACTTCCGTTGTTCACTCAGTTTTTGAGATGTAGCAATGTTGGTAGTATAATTTTAGTCCATTCATTTTTAGTGCTGCATGGTATTCCATGCAGGCAAAGTTGGTTGTTTATGATTTTTTTTTGTCTATTTGTCTCTCCCATTGGAGCCAAAGCTCCACAGTTGTATTAGGGTAGTCTGCCTTCATCTCTGTATTCTCAGTATCCCACACAGCACCTGGCACAGAGTAGAGACTCAGTGACAATGGGGTAAATAAATGAATATGTTCATGAGGGAACATAACTTCATCACATAAGTGAATTCTGTGGAGAGAAGATGGCATTCAAGCTTAAGCATCCACAATATATATATATTTTTTCTTGTGAGAGTTGGATATAAGATAAAGAAAACCATGAAGGAAGGAAATTAAGGGCATATGTGGGGATATGTGATTTTCCTATTAGTTTGCTTTGGTGACACCTGATGGTTCTACTCCATACTAACTGATAATAAGAAAAAAAGAGGTAACTCACTTCAACCACAGTCAATATTAAGAAAAGTCTAAACATCACAGTACAATGGCACCTTTCAATCAGAAGGAGTCTTCAAAATCTGTGGTGTAACTGATCTCCTAATCCTTGAACCTATGCTACTGACTACTACCCCCATTCCCATATGGTCTCTGTCAGGATTTGGGCACTGATAGAGAACTTAATACCTTCTAAGGAAACCCTCTCTAGCTCTCTTCTAGGAATTTATTTTTGGTAATGGATTAGATGATGATGATGATGATAATAATAATAATAATAATCAACAGTGATGATCACTTGTAGGATACATGTCATGGGCCAGGAACTAAGCGAAGTGCTTTCTGTGAACTTCTGTATTTAATCCATGCAGTAACCCTAGGAAGATACACAATGGAGTTTCAATAAATGTTGAACTAAGGAATACCAGTATTACCCCTATTTTACAAAGAACGAAATGTAAGTACAGGAAAACCAATATTACACACGGTGTAATTTACATACAGTGACACAGTGACTTTCCCAGTGTGACACACAGTCACCTGTGTGTGTCACACAGTGACACATGTTCTTATTTCAAAGTTCCTTTACCTTTCTTTCACATTCCCCCTGTCTACTGAGAGCAGAGACTATAGCTCTCAAAAGTACTCATTATTCAGCCAAGGCCACACCATCATTATAGTGAATCCAGGTCTGCTGGGATTGACTCTGCCTTTCCCATGAAGCTGTGTGAACTGAGGAGACTTAACCTCCTTGAGCCTCATTTTTTTTTCCTGTCTGCAAACCTGGGGTTAATACACCTACCTGGCAACATCATTGTGAAGACTGAGTGACTTTGTCATTACTATTATGATTATATATTTATTAAGCCATATTTCAGAACAGGTTATGTGTTAAACACTTTATGAGCATTATCTGAGTTAATCCTAGCAGCAACTTGTAGTGTAGACATATCAGGCTATGGAATGATCACACCAAAATGGGTTGGAGTCCTGGCTGTACTGCCTTCTGGCTGGATGTCTTTGGGCAACTACGTCATCTCTCTAAGCCTCAAATGATACATCTTTTAAACAAAATAATAGTATTTATTCAATATGGTTTTGTGTAACTCAAATAAGAAAATGAATATAAAGCGCTTAACTCATAGTAAATATGCAAAATCTACTTGCTATTCTTGTGAAGACTGTGATTATTTGGCCTATATCCCAAGGATGCTTTGAGCCAGGTAGCAAAAACAACAACAACAACAGTAATAATAATAGTTTCAACCAAAAATTAATATCATCTGAAGACTTCCTATGGGAAAACCTATAGTTTTAGAGTCAAGAGAGATTATTTTTGGAGAAGGGGGGCTAGATCTTGGTAAAGTACACAAGTGGGACTTCTATATATAGATGTACATATACATACTAAACATGCACTCAGAAATAGAGTGCTAACAAGAGTGATTTTATTTATGAAAATTCCTCAAGTTGTACACCTAGGATTTGTATTTATATTTGAATAAAATGCCTTTTAATTCTCATAAATCACATATATTGGGATCCATTGCTGGGTTCTTTATATAAATTCTCTGATCTATTTCATAAATTAATTCAGCCAATATTTCTTTGGTACTTTTCTATGTGCTTAGAATATACAAGTGAATCAAAAATAATAAAATGACCCCTGCTCTCCTGGAGCTCACATTCCATCTCTCTTCCAGAGGTCACATTCCATCTTTCTTGTTCTATACACAGCACCAGATCTATTTGACTACATTACATGTTCTGAGATCTGTTAAACAATTTCCCCTTCTCTGGAACTCTTATACACAAACTCGTGGCTCTCTTTTGCCATCTCTTTTTCTTGATAACCTTTAAAATTCTGTAATTTTATTTTAAAATCCCTGTTGGGTTTCCAAGTGGAACTGCATACTTTAAAAATATATAAATTAAAATATAATTAGTTAAAATACTACTTAAAATTAAATTTTAATTAAGTTATTAATATTTTGATTTTATAGTTTTATGTAGATACTGTGATTCTCATGGTTAAAATTATTTTTAAATTATGTTTCTTTTTTGTATCTGATGTTGATGCAGATTTTTCTCCTTTCTAAGTGGTATTTATTGTTAGCTCAGAGAAAGTATATTGACTCTTGAATATTTTACCTCTCACCTTACCCAATTTTCTTATTGATTCTATTGTATGTTTTTTTCACTCTAACCTCTTATTGTTAACCAATTATCTTGACTTCTTTTCCTACTGAATCAGCCAGAGCATTTAAGAAAATGTGAATAATGACAATACTAATTATTCTTGCCTGACATGTTACTTTAAGATACATGGTTTTGTATTTTACCCTTTAGGACCATATGGGCTATAGGGTTTTGATGCTAGTCTTTACAAAATCTAAGTCCCTTTATTTTATGTTAACTTTAGTAAGGTTTCTAATTTTTATCTAATGCCTTTTCAGCATATATTGATACAATCATATGATTTTTACCCTTTTATTTGTTAGCTTGATTTAGGTATAAATCTGTTACTCTCTTTTTGGCTTCATTGCTTGATATTGTGTGTGTGTGTGTGTGCGCGCGCGCGTGTATATTAGCCCACAATTTCCTAATTAGCATTAGACCAGATTTTGCCTTTAAAGCCCTAGTGGCTTCATAAAATAAAGTTGAGATAATGTATTTTCCAGGGAGTAGCGTATTTTAAGGAGTATTGAAAAAATTTTTAAGGGTTAGATAGACTCAGTTGTGAACCTGTTTTTTCTGGTGTCTGTTTTAATGGTAGCTACTTAATCACATGTCCTATCTTTTTACTAGACTTGATTTATTCACATTTTCTATTTCTTTGAGGTCAATTATAATGATTTACAGCTTCCTAGGAAATAATCCTTTTGCTCTAGGTTTACAAAATTTTACCACAAAATGTATGCATTGATCCCTTTATCACATTTGTATTTGTTATACCACCTTAATATTTTAAATTTTTAAATATATTTTGATCCCTCTGTTTTATTCTTAATTAAACTAACAAGAAGGCTTCCAGTTGCACTTGCCTTTTCAATTAACATCTATTTTTCATCCAATTTTGTATTGTACTTCATTAATTTCAGGTTTTATCTTTACTAATTCCCTGTACAGAGTTTCTGTGATTTTATTTTTTACTTTTTTCCCCCCCTTAATTCCTCTAGATGAGAACTGTTTTTCTGTTTTCACTGTCTTTAATTGTGAAGGCATTTGTGACTAGGACTTTCCCTGCTATGCTCTGTATTGCTTCCTAGATGGTTTGTAGTTTGACTTCTGATTTCCTCTTTGATCCAAAGGTTATACAAATTTAACTTACTTAGTGTTCAAGTGGTTGAGATATTTTAGTCAAATTTTAATCATCTGTCTCTACTGTAATTAGATTATTATGAGAGAACGTGGCCTGTAGTAACCACGCTGCTATACTCCTTTTCTTCAAACCTGAATAAATTCTAGCTCTTTTAAAATCTCTTTGCACCTTACTTTCTGGGTTGGGTATGTATGTGTGTGTGTCTGTTTGTGCATGTGTCTGTGTGGTATGTGTTTGCCTAATTGCCTCCACTGGAGTGTGAATCTCTTGAGAGCAGGGATAGTGTTTTATCCTATTTGTGTCCCCAGAGCCTGGTGGAGTTTGGCACAATGCCAGTTTTCAAATATTCATTTGATTTGAATTTAATTGGACACAATGAATATACCTCTTAAGCAATGACTCTCAGCCCCCAGAGCAGGCAGCATTTGTTTGAGAGTGGTACACATAGGTGAAGGTGACTCTGAACTGTGAATCTCACCACATCCCTATTTCTAGCCCCTCCTTGCCCTACACTCCTCATCCCCTAACTCCCTGTCCCCAGCCCGGAGAGTTTTCATTCCCTGCTGCCAAATGCCCAGGGAAGGCAGGGGCAGATTCGAAAATGTTGTGAAATGTAGCCATGCAGTGTTGAACAAACAGCATAACAAAGGCATCTGTCACAACGCATCACCTTCTGTTCCTGGGAGACTTCTGCCAGCACTGTGGCGTGCTCACCACCCCCTTCTCTTCCTCTCCACTCACTCCCTCTAATTACATGCAGCGTTCTCTCTCCATCACACAATGAAAGAGGTCCTCATTTTGGCAGGAAAATGGAGAAGACTGGCTAGGGAATAAATCCTGCTATAAGCAACATTTCCTTCTCAGAGAATTTGAGCCAGGTCACCTGTATGAATCAATTTACGAGGACTGAAAGCCTACCTCATGTTTAAATAAGCCATCTGACTGACAGAAAACAAAAATATTGTTTTCTCACTCTTGTCATTAAAGCCCCAAATCTTAAGAACCACACTCTAGGTCCTCATCAAGCTGATTCATACCTACTCTTCCATCCAAGCCTCCCTGTGCATTTTCTCAAAAACAGAGCTGGCTTCTAACTTTTGCATTTATAGCTCCTGTACACCCCCAGTTTATGCTGCTTTGTCCCCTGGGATGCAAACTCAAGTATAATAATAACATCAATAAAAACAGCTGCTTGTATTTTGTACTTATTGTGTGCCAGGAACCATGCCAAATGATTTTATGCATTTATTTCATGTAATGCTTACAATGATCTTATGAAGGATATTGTATTATTTTCCCCATCTGTTACATAAGTAAACTAGAGTTTAAAAAGAGGTTTAATATAAAGTAAAATAAAAATAACACCATACACCTAAGAAGTGGATTGTAGATGTATGATTTATAATCTTTGTGTGTTGTAAATACATGGATGTAGTCACTGGGCTGTCTCTCTACTCCTACCTGTATGAATCCTTCTCTCAACCCTGGTGAAAGCCCAGGTCAGAGGCCATCTTCCCTACAAATCCTGCTCAAATCCTCATCGATGGAGTCATTCCTTTCCTGTCTATGCCCCCTATCACTTTGTTAGTTCACCTCTCTTGGTCGATACAGCTGAGCCCATTCTGCCCAGAGGAGAAAGGTATCCTTCATGGGACCACCACTGCTGTTTCACGGAGTGACAGTTCATTAAGCAGCTCATTATTCCTCTGTTCCTGGTGGTGTACATTTCAATTAAGGTCTGCATTGTGTTCAGGTAAGAAGGCTAGATAAATCAAAGTTCAAATTCAAGTTACCTTTTAGCTAGTTTAGAAAGCTAACTGGTATATGGATTCCATCTTTTCTTACTCCTTGAAATATATATTATTTTCCCTCCCATTATGCTCAGTGACAACTGCTTGCACCACAGCCAACGTTCTTGAAATAATGAAGGCTTAATGACACTGACAGCATTTGAGCCTTTTAGAATATTGCTTTAACTTGCTCTTTGTTATTCTATTCATTTATTAATTCATCAAATATTTACTGAGCACTTATTATGTTCCAGGCACTGCCCTAGGTGTAGGAGACTCAGCAGTAAATAGTCGAGACAAGGCCCCATTCAAAAGAGCTTACTGTCAAGTGACATCTGCAGACGCATTGGCAGGAAGAAAATCCAACAGTTTTATAGAATAAAGCCAGGCATTGTTAAGAATAATAGTTTACATTCACTCAGCTTATTCTTTTTTAATAATATGCTTAACTAAAATGACATTATCCTATCTTAATGAGATCAATCCCATCAATGTCTCCAATTTACATTACTTCTTGAGATAAATCCTGTTGTTATCCTTATCTTACAGGTGAGAAAACTGAGGCTCTGAGAGGTTAAGAAAGATGGCCAAGTTTGCAGAGTTGGAAAATGGTGAGGCTGGATTTGAACTCATATCAAGCTAACCAGGTTCCATCCTACTGTCAACAGTATTAAGGCTAGAGCAGCACAGAGTTCTCAAAGGACCTGGCACTCTCTTTACACTGTGATAACAGACCACTCACCCCTATAGTGCCAGACTCTCCCTTAAGAGAAGCCTGCTTAGCCTGCCTTCCATCCTGACACTATGGGGAGAGTTATAAATTAGGAACAGTTATTCTCAACCTGGGGAACTGTTACCCCTGGGGAACATTTGACAATGTAGGGAGACATTTTTTTATTGTCATAACTGGAGGTGGGGGGGGTGCTGTCATCTAGAAGGTAGAAGTCAGGAATGCTACTAAAAACCCTACAATGCACGGGGCAGTCTCCCCACAATAAAGAATTTATATGTCAATGACATTACCATTGAGAAACCCTGGTACAGAGGCAAAAGAGCAGCAACCTACAGAAAGTACTCATATCACAGCTGAACAAGTGTACGGACCTGATAACATTTACCGGTGTCTGCAATTCGAACCTTGGTTCTAGGCCTAAATATGTAATTTTTTTCAGCTCACGCAACAAAAACACCCTGAAGACCTACTCCATGTGAGATATCACTAGGCACTTTTAATGCAGAAAGAAAAAACATACAAAGTTGATTCTGCTGTATAGGGTAGTAATTAAGATCTCAAGATCTGCTGTCAAACAGTCCCAGACGGAAAACCAGGCTCCAGGCTTCCAAGCTGTGTGACCCTCCTTCAGGGACACATCTTCTCTAACCCTCACTGGCCTCACCTGAGGACTGACAAAAGTAAAGTTTTCTCTTTTATAAGTTGTTATGGGGTTGAAATGAAATAGTGCATATAAGATGCTTAACAGCGTAAGCTTGGCACTTGGTCATTGCTCAATAAATGGCAGTTATCACTGTTAGTATTATAGGTAAAAACAAAGTGGGTCTAGAAGGCCAACACTGCTTTCTCAAAATCACACGATAATAAGTATCATAATTTGACATATGACTCTAGGACCTACTTAGTGATTCTCTGTGCATCACCCATGGTATATTTTTGCATTCCCTTCTTCCAGGACCTTTATACCTGGACCATACCTCAGGGCACAGACTTACCTTGCTATTTCCACTACACAGCTGGATGATTCTCTTCATCTGGCTAGACAGCCCCATTTTCCTTGGGGCACTGCAGTTGGAATCATGGCTACCTTTCATTTGTAAATTTGGTCTTTTCTGGTTCTTGAGCCAGCCTGACTAAGGCAGATGGCATACTAGCCTCAGGTCCATCAGAGTGTGTACTATGGAATTAATTCTGCTGCCTTAAATATCTACCTGGTATCTGGCACTTAGGACACACTCCCAAAACCTCTGTGCACAATATTTTTTTCTGATTTTTCCCTGCTGTCTTAATTTCACTTGTATGTCTGGGATTCTGCCTCAGTCTCCCTGTCTGGCATTCCAATTCAATGATGCATCTGAATTGCTATTTTCTGCCTCAGCCCATTCAATTATCACTCCCAACGTCCTGCTAGACACTGGTTAGTGATTAGGACTTCTTCCTCCCAGTTCCTGATCATCTTAATACAGATCAATCGATCCCTCTAAAAAGAGGCTCTGCCTCCTGTCTCTCTAGAGCACCAGCTGTAGGATCTCATTATGCTGCCTTATCCACTGAATTATTTTTATTTTATTTGTCTATAAGAATTTAAAATTTACAATGTGACAAGCACCTTGTGAAGCACTTCACAATCATTCATTCATTCTTTTAATCTGTACAGCAATTCTAAGACATATTACCACATTAAAAAGAAGAAACACATAAGTAACTAGGGTCACATGGTTGGTAACAGGCAAAACTAGGATCTGACATAGTCCTATTTATTTCCCATATCCATGCTTATCACCTTGAGGCTAAGAGATGCTATCTAGGGCTACCTAACTTCTCATTCCAGATTCATTGTGGGGATCCTCTTCAATAATCAGGTTAATGCACCCAGCCCCTCTTCAGCTTGGTCCTTCTTACTTCTCTCTTCTGCCAGTCTCTGATGCAACATTTTATACATCCTTTATACAGAAATCATTGGGATACACCACTATCTGAATTTAAATGCACTATCTGAATTCTCTACACACTCTTTCTACATTAACTACCCAATTTTCCATCTATCCTTTCTGTGACTATAACCTGGGCTTCTCTGATTTCTACTGGTCCATTATGACCCATGACCTAGAACTGGCAGGCTTTATAGTCATCATAATAATCACTATCAGCAACAGAGTCATTATTGTCATTACCACCACCACCACCATCGTCATTAGCATCATCACCATCATCTTTGTCACCTTCATCATTGTTAACATCATCATCATCATCATCGTTTGTCTTCTATAATATACAAAGAACTGAATGACTAATACTGACCTGGCTCACAAAATTCTATTTGGCTGAAGATGTAAGGCATGGATATATGCAAAGATAAGTAACAATACAAAAGAACAAGCCACTAGGTCCACCAGTATATATTACAAATGCTTAGGAAATGATTAAGTTGGAGCTGTGGCAGGAGAAAAATCAGGAGGCACTATGAGAGAAAATAAAAGATGATGAGTATGGGTGGAGTTTGCCTAGATGTGTAAAGATTAATGTGATTTAGGTAAAAGAAAATAAAGAGGGCACAGCAGGAGACACAAATTGTATGAACAAATATTAGAAATAGAAGGATTCATAAGATGTGCAGTCTTTGGTAAGGCAATCATTTTGGCTACAGCCAAGTATCTACTATAGAGGAGCAATGAGGAACAGTATATAAAGTATGGGAACTGAGAGTAGGATGAGCATTTGGCTAGAAGTTGTCTCTCTGGTCCTAAATAAACATATAACTTGGAGTAAGTAGCTTCTACGATTAAATGAAAAAACTGAACAACAATGAACAAAAACACCTTAAAACTGTTTAACACTTGGTCTTACTAAACATTTTAATATTCATCATTTCATCTGAAAATTTGAGCAATCCCCTATAATAAATATTGCTGGCTTCCCTGTGAGCTAGGTATCATTTTAAGAATGAGAAAATGAGAAATCAGAGACATTAAAGAATTTACTTAAGGTCGTCCACCTAGGAAGGAAAGGCGCAGGACTCAAATCCAGGTCTGCTGGCTTTAGAGAGGAGCACCAAAGAGACCACTAGTACATTTCTGGGTAATATGTGAGAGACAGAAAGTCAAAATTGGTTCCAAGAAAATCAGACAACAGTCCTTCCTAATTGAAAATTATGTGGGAAGACGTATATAGCATACTTGGGCTTTGAAGTACTAAAATCACAAAGTTCTGGGCTTGCTATTGGCTTGACTATCCCAGCCTCCCTCACCTATTTCAACCAGATGCTTGTAATAACCTCTATCACCAGGGCTATAAACAAACAAACAAAAATCAGAAAAAATCTATATTATAGGTTGTTATTAAAAATAAAATACATGTTTCTCTGTGCTTTAAAACAGATTATTGCTCTCTTGGAAATATTTCAATTGGATCAAATTCTTTAGTCTCTACTCCAAGACCACTTTTTTTCTCCCCTCATAAAAGAGAAGGCAAAAGGGAAGAAAGCCCAGCCAACATTATTTCAATAACAAAGTAGCCTCACTGATTCCCCATGGTGCTGGTAAGCAGCAGAGAAGCAGTCAGAAGGAAGGGGAAAAGTTCAGCAGGAACTAGTCTGAAAAATAGCAAGATACAGTTTGACAAACACCAGTCTGCTACCACCTCCGCCTTGAGTGGCTATTTCCCCTCAGAGTGACACTTTTCAATTATGAGATGGTAGCTGAGAGCATTCTGGGCATATCTGCAGCTGGCTGCTATTTCCTTGCCCAATTTGTACACATGCCAGGAAAATGATCCCTTTTTTCTATAGCCACTCTTTCCCAAATAATAACAGCAAAAGTGTGGGAAGTGATATGTATCTATACATACATAGCATAATGTGAGTGTACTGTGTACAAAAGTGGTGATCAGTGAAGCTTTCTAGGGGAAAGACCCCTGATCTGATTTTGTGGGGTTGATTAAGGTTAGTGTTAACTTTAAGATGAAATGAAAAACAATTCAGACAGAGGAAAATGAACGCCCATTACTTGAAAGCTTCAAGAAGCACTGCTTCTTCACAAACTAATAAGTAATTTGGCGTGACTAGGTCAGAGTGTGCAAGTTGGGCAGAAAGAAGAGAGTTGGGAGAGAACTATGGAGAGATGAGTAGATCATAATTGATCACAAGCTATTGAAAAATTGTAAAAAACAAACGAAAAGCAAGCAGTTTAGTGCTTAGAACAATGACTTGCTCATAGTAAATGAATACTCGTTAAATTGAACTTTGTTAACTCTGCAAATCTTACCAGACTCATACTAAAAATTCTGTCATGAATATGAGCATTTAAGATATGTTCCCTGACTTCAAGAAGCTTATAATCGACTTAGAGAAAGAAAAAAAAAAAGGTGCATCCATAAAACACGAAACTAGGGAATCTGAATTAATATCAAAAAATCAAAAAAAATGGTTGGGGTAAAATAAAATATACTTGCTGAAGGATATTGGAGGAGAGGAAGACCCCTAATAGACTGAGTCTGCTTGGATGACATCTTAAAAAATACAGAGACCAAGAATAAGTGGGGGTTGGAAAAGAATTTAGAGGTGTGAGGGATGACAATAAATGACGGCATGGGCTTGGAATGAGTCTACCACGTGAAGGACAAACTGGAGAGATTTGCCTAGTCAGTTGGTGGGGTGATTCTTTGGGTGGGAATGCTAAGTATAAAGTAGAAGAGAATGCATTTACTTTGGAAGAAAACCTTAGATCTGAGCTTCTTATCTGCCACTTATTATGTGTATTGAAGGCAAATCATCTACCTTTTTTTGGAACAGATACCAATTACTTTATCTGCCTAGCAACCCTCCCCTTCTTGTAGGGTTGGTTTCTTCTCCCATTCAAACCATATGTCTGCACAGAGTCTACCATACTCTTAAAAGTTTTATTCAATCTTTCAACTATTGGCCATGTTGACTATTAGAGAGATGAGCACCTGACCCAAGCTGGGCTAACCAGAGTCCTCTTCAGGGAACTTATACTCAAATTGCATTAAGAAAAGACAGTTTGTCTTCCTTTTGTGATATGAATTTTAAGATGTAAAATGAGAGAGCTGTCAGCACCTATGTTTTTGCAGTATTGAAGGTGTTCTGCAATGACAGAGAATAAATATAATATAGAGCAAGAAGCAGAAACAAGAAGTATATAGAGAGAGTCCTAGTGGCAGTGAAGTCCTTGACTTGTGCTGATTCTGAAACCTAAATTTATCTATCTCTTCCTTGTGGATATGTGTCCATACTTTTCTTGGAATCTGAGGGGTCTTTCCAATAAATCCTCCATTTTACCAAATTTAGCACAAGTTGAGCTCTTGCCTCTTGCAACCAAGAGAATTCCAACTAACATATTTCTAAAGCAACTTCTTCATTCCTTAGAAGATATAATAGTCCCTCATCTAAATAGGTTTTTGAAAACTGAATGAGTATAGATGAGAGTAACTCGCTAAATAAAAGTAAGTTATTGCTGCTGTTGTGAATATTAGTATTGGAAGAGAAGAGTAGGTAGTTTGGCCTCACTAGAGTGTGGTATTTTTGGTAGAGAAGAAGATCAAAGAGTTAGAGGATGAAGTGAAATTTACTGTACTACTGAATGTTATTTTGCTGGAGGATCCAGGAACTTGCATTTGGTTTTTAAACTAGTAACCTCTTTACATAATAATCCCAAAGCATAGACGTATAGATGTGTGTGTGTGTAGAAAATGGGAAGTTGACTAACAATGTAATTATTAGCCTCAGTAATTAGTAATCCTCAATGCAGAACTCTCTTGTAAACAGCAATAAAATATCACTTAAGTTCAAGTTCAAAATATTGTCTCCCCCTCCTCCCAAGTATATATTTTTTCCACCACTGGCAGTCACCCAAAGAATAGAACACCTTAGAGTGTGTGAGTATAAGGATATGGAAAATGGTAACTAAACATTGAATCTTGGCCCCAGAAAGGCAAAAGAGAGCAGCCCACTTTGGGACCCACAGTGATCCCACCCACTAGTAAACCAGGCTCTGTCATTCACAGTCCAAAGATCTGTCCCCATGATGTTACTCTGCTCTCCTATAAAGAGGGGCAAGGATGGACTCTCTGATCCAGGTCACTGCAGTGTTCTCCTGCCAAGATTCCTTACCTGTTTTATATCATCTCCCAGCTGATCTTACATCTGTTTACTTTTAAGTCCCAGTTTCTTCCCTTTATACCTTAAGAATAATAATTGCTAGCCCTCCTAATCTTCGAGAATTAAGAGATATTTACTTATTAATGAGATAAATCATTTAGCACATAGTAGGTGCTTAATAAATGTAAATTTGTCTTCTTCTAGATAGCATGACCCTAAGAGATGGTTCAACATTTACTAAAATGACATCTTCCGTAACGTTTTTATTCCATTTTAGGTCACCAAAAATAGAGTTGAATACAAGATTTTTAGTTTTCCCTCAACTATTCCATAGGTCTATAATATTTGCAACTATAAGCAACAGATAACACCATATTTTTGTCAGGTTTAGTGCTCTGGATTGAGTCAGGAAAAATTATGTAACCAAAAGACATAGTTCAGACTATAATTATGATTATTATTAGATGTAATAATAGACCATAATAGCATCTGCTAACAGCACCACGAGAACTCTGCCTAGGCCTCGTTAATCTGCACCTCACTAATTTGCAATGTGTACTTATTTGACAATGGTTAGACCAAAGTTCTCCCCTATATGATCTCTGAGTTTAATTTTTAATGCAATTCAAAAAAATATTTGGTAAAAGCCTGAGTGTCTAACATTGAGCTAGACTCTGATGTAGAAATTAAAGACTCTCTAGGCTATAAGGTCAGGCTTACTGGTATTTAAATCCTGTAACTGTTATGTTCACCTTCATGTGACCTCGGCTAAATCTCAGTTTTTTCATTTATAAAATGGATATAATAATGACTGAGTTGTTAAGATAATTTTTTTTTAAACATCTTTATTGGAGTATAATAGCTTTACAATGGTGTATTAGTTTCTGCTTTATAACAAAGTGAATCAGCAATACATATACATCTATCCCCATATCTCTTCCCTCTTGCATCTTCCTCCCTCCCACCCTCCCTATCCCACCCCTCTAGGTGGTCACAAAGTACCAAGCTGATCTCCCTGTGCTATGCGGCTGCTTCCCACTAGTTACCGGTTTTACTTTTGGTAGGGTGTATATGCCCATGCTACTGTCACACTTTGTCCCAGCTTACCCTTCCCCCTCCCTGTGTCCTCAAGTCCATTCTCTAGTAGGTCTGTGTCTTTTTTCCTGTCCTGGCCCTAGTTTCCTCATGACCATTTCTTTTTTTTCAGATTCCATATATATATGTTAGCATACGATATTTGTTTTTCTCTTTCTGACTTACTTCACTCTGTATGACAGACTCTAGGTCCATCCACCTCACCACAAATAACTCAATTTTGTTTCTTTTTATGGCTGAGTAATATTCCATTGTATATATGTGCCACATCTTCTTTATCCATTCATCTGTCGATGGATACTTAGGTTGCTTCCATGTCCTGGCTATTGTAAATAGAGCTGCAATGAACATTGTGGTACATGACTCTTTTTGAATTATGGTTTTCTCAGGGTATATGCCCAGTGGTGGGATTGCTGGGTTGTATGGTAGTTCTCTTGTTAGTTTTTTAAGGAATCGCCATACTGTTCTCCACAGTGAGAGGGTTCCCTTTTCTCCATACCCTCTCCAGCATTTATTGTTTGCAGAAGGATAATTCTTTTAAAGTCTGCAATACAATCATGTAACAAACACTTAACATATCATAGTTATTATTTTTATCATTTTGTCAATGATGATGATGATGAATAAGTCAGGGGGTACATATTTAATGCAGATACAGACGGAAATAATTGCAGTATCATGGAGTAAAATGTAAACTGCTGTAGTAGAAATATTTATGTAGTGTTGTGAGATCATAAATGAGTTTCCAATTAATTCTATCTGAAAAAGGCAGGGAAGGATTTGCTATCTGCTCAGAGACTTGGAGAAGAAGTATTCTTTCCTGGGGGTTTTAGGAGACAAAGTGATTCAAGTCATACTAAAGAACACTCATTATTCTGGAAAATATAACAATCTGATGTCACTAAGGCAAAGGTTATCATAAATACAAAATTATAAAAATAGGCAAAAGGAAGAGCATATTGAATACATTAACAAGATAAACACCTTTTCTTCCCCAGGGTCAAAGCATTTAGGATGCTATTAAAAACCCAAACAGAATCATTTAAAAACACTGTGAACTGTGATAATCATACATCCTGTCTATTTCTTAAAAATTATTTTATTCCCTTGGAAGCACTGCTAGGAATGAATTTGTGCTATTGTCTCCAAATGAAATAAAACAAATATATTTACTTAAAAAGAATCATCAGTTTAGACTGATGATTCAGTCTAATCATCAGTTACTAAATCATCAGTTACTAAAATCATCAGTTTACTTTTTTTTAATATGAGACTAGGGATACATTATCACTATGCTAACTGATAGAGAAAAGAACACACCTTGTAACTATTGCTTTGGTTTTTATTATTTTAACATTCTTATCAGTTTTATCAAGGTATTATTGACAAATAAAATTGTAAGGTATTTAAATTGTACAACATGATGATTTGATATACATAAACATTGTAAAAAGATTCCCACCATAGTTAATTAGCACATCCATCACTTCACATAATTACCTCTCTCTCTCTCTTTTTTTTTTTTTTGTGAGAACATTTAAGTTCTACTCTCTTAGCAAGTTTCAGTAACAATTCAGTACTATCAACTATAGTTAGAATGTTATGCATTAGACACTCAGACCTTATTTATCTTACAACTGAAAGTTTAAATGTTTTATTTCTATAGAGTAATTTTCTCCTATTAGTCTGGGTCAGTAAGATTTGATTATTGAAATCATTATAGAGGACAAACTATGAATTACTTTGAATAAGTTATTTAACGATTCTGTAGCTCAGTTTTCTTGGCTTTAAAATGGAGACCATGCACATTCAAGACCTGGTAAATTTAAGAAAACTGAAAACATATCAAATATCTTTTCTGACCACAACACTATGAGATTAGATATCAATTACAGGAAAAAATCTGTAAAAAGTAGAAACACATGGAGGCTAACCAATACACTACTAAATAACCTAGAGTTCACTGAAGAAATCAAAGAGGAAATCAAAAAATACCTAGAAACAAATGACAATGAAAACACGATGACCCAAAACCTATGGGATGCAGCAAAAGCAGTTCTAAGAGGAAAGTTTATAGCAAACAATCTTACCTCAAGAAACAAGAAACATCTCAAATAAACAACCCAACCTTACACCTAAAGCAATTAGAGAAAGAAGAACAAAAAACTCCAAAGTTAGCAGAAGGAAAGAAATCATAAAGATCAGATCAGAAATAAATGAAAAAGAAATGAAGGAAACGATACCAAAGATCAATAAAACTAAAAGCTGGTTCTTTGACAAGATAAACAAAATTGATAAACCATTAGCCAGACTCATCAAGAAAAAAAGGGACAAGACTCAAATCAATAGAATTAGAAATTAAAAAGGAGAAGTAACAACGGACACTGCAGAAATACAAAGGATCATGAGAGATTACTGCAAGCAACTATATACCAATAAAATGGATAACCTGGAAGAAATGGACAAATTCTTGGAAAACCATAAGCTTCCAAGACTGAACCAGGAAGAAATAGAAAATATGAACAGACCAATCACAAGCAGTGAAATGGAAACTGTGATTAAAAATCTTCCAACAAACAAAAGCCCAGGACTAGATGGCTTCACAGGTGAATTCTATCAAACATTTATAGAAGAGCTAACACCTACCCTTCTCAAACTCTTCCAACATATAGCAGAGGGAGGAACACTCCCAAACTCATTCTATGAGGCCACCATCATCCTGTTACCAAAACCAGACAAAGATGCCACAAAAAAAGAAAACTACAAGACAATATTACTGATGAACATAGATGCAAAAATCCTTAACAAAATATTAGCAAACAGAATCCAATAGCACTTCAAAGGATCATACACCGTGATCAAGTGGGTTTATCCCCAAATGCAAGGATTCTTCAACATATGCAAATCAATCAGTGTGATAAACCATATTAACAATATGAAGGAGAAAAACCATATGATCATCTCAATAGATGCAGAAAAAGCTTTCAAGAAAATTCAACACCAATTTATGATAAAAACCCTCCAGAAAGTAGGCAAAGAGGGAACTTACCTCAACATAATAAAGGCCATATATGACAAACCCACAGCCAACATCATTCTCAGTGGAGAAAAACTGAAACCATTTCCACTAAGATCAGGAACAAGACAAGGTTGTCCACTCTCAGCACTATTATTCAGCATAGTTTTGGAAGTTTTAGCCACAGCAACAGGAGAAGAAAAAGAAATAAAAGGAATACAAAATGGAAAAGAAGAAGTAAAACTGTCACTGTTTGCAGATGACATGGTACTATACATAGAGAATCCTACAGATGCTACCAGAAAGCTAGTAGAGTTAATCAATGAATCTGGTAAAGTAGTAGGATGCAAAATGAATGCACAGAAATCTCTTGTATTCCTATACACCAATGATGAAAAATCGGAAAGAGAATTTAAGGAAACACTCCCATTTACGATTGCAATAAAAAGAATAAAATACCTCAGAATAAACCTACCTAAGGAGACAAAAGATCTGTATGCAGAAAACTATATGACACTGATGAAAGAAATTAAAGATGATACAAACAGATGGACAGATATACCATGTTCTTGGATTGGAAGAATCAACATTGTGAAAATAACTATACTACCCAAAGCAATCTACAGATTAAATGCAATCCTTATCAAACTACCAATGGCATTTTTCACAGAACTATAACAAAACATTTCACAATTTGTATGGAAACACAACAGATGCCAAGTAGCCAAAGCAATCTTGAGAAAGAAAAACGGAGCTGGAAGAATCAGGCTCCTAGACTTCAGACTATACTACAAAGCTACAGTAATTAAGACAGTCTGGTACTAGCGTAAAAACAGAAATACAGATCAATGGAACAGGATAGAAAGCCCAGAGATGAACCCACGCACATATGGTCACCTTATCTTTGATAAAGGAGGCAAGAATATACAACAGAGAAAAGACAGCCTCTTCAATAAGTGGTGCTGGGAAAACTGGACAGCTACATGTAAAAGAATGAAATTACAACACTCCTTAACACCAAATACAAAAAAACCCCTCAAAATGGATTAAAGACCTAAATGTAAGGCCAAACACCATCAAACTCTTAGAAGAAAACATAGGCAGAACACTCCATGAAAAAATCACAGCAAGATTCTTTTTGACCCACCTCCTAGAGAACTGGAAATAAAAACAAAAATAAACAAATGGGACCAAATGAAACTTAAAAGCTTTTGCACAGCCCAGGAAACCATAAACAAGATGAAAAGACAACCCTCAGAATGGGAGAACATATTTGCAAATGAAGCAACTGACAAAGGATTAATCTCCAAAATATACAAGCAGCTCATGCAGCTCAATATCAAAAAAACAAGCAACCCAATCCCAAATTGGGCAGAAGGCCTAAACAGACATTTCTCCAAAGGAGATATACAGATTGCCAACAAACACATGAAAGGATTCATAACATCACTAATCATTAGAGAAATGCAAATCGAAACTACAATGAGGTATCACCTCACACCAGTCAGAATGGCCATCATCAAAAAATCTGGAAACAATAAGTGCTGGAGAGGATGTGGAGTAAAAGGAATCCTCTTGCACTGTTGGTGGGAATGTAAATTGATACAGCCACTATGGAGAACAGTATGGAGGTTCCTCAAAAAGCTAAAAGTTGAACTACCATATGACCCAGCAATCCCACTACTGGGCATATACCCTGAGAAAACCATAATTCAAAAAGAGTCATATACCACAATGTTCACTGCAGCTCTGTTTGCAATAGCTAGGACATGGAAGCAACCTAAGTGTCCATTGACAGATGAATGGATAAAGAAGATGTGGCACATATATACAATGGAATATTACTCAGCCATATAAAGAAATGAAATTGAGTCATTTGCAGTGAGGTGGATGGACCTAGAGACTGTACTACAGAGTGAAGTAAGTCAGAAAGGGAAAAACAAATACCGCATGCTAACACATATATATGGAATCTAAAAACAAACAAACAAACAAAAAAATGTTCTGAAGAACCTAGGGGCAGGACAGGAATAAAGAGGCAGACATAGAGAATAACTTGAGGACCCGGTGAGGGGGAAGGGTAAGCTGGGAAGAAGTGAGAGAATGACATGGACATATATACACTACCAAACGTAAAATAGATAGCTAGTGGGAACAGCCGCACAGCATAGGGAGATCAGCTTGGTGCTTTGTGACCACATAGAGGGGTGGGATAGGGAGGGGGAGAGGGAGACACAAGAGGGAGGAGATATGGGGATGTATGTATACATATAGCTGATTCACTGTGTTATACAGCAGAAACTAACACAGCACTGTAAAGCAATTATACTCCAATAAAGATTTTAAAATAAATAATTAAAATTAAAAAAAAATGTAGTCCATGGTATATATCTAATCTGCTTTACAGAGATGAACAGGAGCTGGTCTGAATCCTTGTTTATGTGACACCTATTTTTATATGATTTCTTTGAGAGCAGATTCCTCATCAAAATCCTTCTTACATCCCTAGGGACTGATACATGATTGGTGGTTCATAAATGTCATTGGGATAAATGGAAGTAGCTCATATGAATGTAAGCTATTATTATGTTGAAAAACATCATCAAGATGACCTCCTTTCTAGTAAATTGAAAAAAAAATGCTACAAATAACCATAAAGAACAAAGAGATATTAGGAGGGATCCTGTTTTCCCCATCAGCATATAGTGTGTGTATATTAGATAGTAAGTGGCCATTTCCTTCCACAATGTCTCCAAGAATGATTCAGTTCCCAAGGCACAGAAGGATTCTTTGGCTATCTGCAATTCCAAAGAAGACTGAAGAATTATCTCTGGACTGCTGCTAATACGTGTATGGTCAAAATCACCTATTAAATAATCCTTGACTCTGCGGAGTGAGGGTAATTGTCTCAAACAAGGGAACTCAAAGTTAAAGCCAAATCTCTTCCAAGGCTGTAGTTAAGAACACACCAAAAATAACAACAAGACAATGCCATGCTTACACCTCCAATGAGAAAAAGTTGGATGGGAAATATTAAGAGGAAAACACTTTTACTGAGTGCCTGCTGTGTTCTAAGGACCAACTAACACACATCATCACATTATTATGATAAGCCTGAAAGAAAGGCACCATTACGTCCATTGCAAAAATGAGAAAAGTAAGGTGAAGAGGGGTCAAGTAACTTGTTTAAAGTCTTACACACAGTAACTGGCAAAGCTAATATTTAAATCACCATCTTCTTACTTCAAAAGTTCCTTGTTCTTTTTACTTCAACAGCTTTTCCAAATCATCTTTGTTATAACTTCAAATTTACATGAAAAGAGTTGCTGGATAAAATAAATATTGGAAATTATGTTCATTCCAGTTAGATAGCCTTAATTGTGATTATCTGCACTGAGAGTTTCCAAGATGGAAATATAGAATGTATGACATCATAACATATTTTTCAACAGTGCCCTCTTTCTTCTTTTTTTTAATCCTCACAGAGATTTGAAGCCACCTATGTTCATTTATTCATTCATCTGGAAATATTTACCAGATGGCTATTATATAATCTAAATGTAAGGATAAAAAGATGGGTAAGATTCATATTATAAGCAATTGAGGTAGTCAATAAATAGTAAAAATTCACAATCTACCAGATAGTGTCAAGACAGTGTTTTGTCTACTCTGATTCTGGCCCCAAGGAGTATATCTGGGTGGAAAACAATTAAACAAGTAATTATCTTATGTGCAGTATGTGCTATTTATTTATTCAGTGAATACTAACTGAGCATTTACTCTGTGCCAAGCACTGGACTAGACTATCAGAACACAGCAGGCAGTAAGTCAGAGATACCCGCTGCCCTAGGGAAGCTTACATTCTGGTGGGTAGACAGAAAAAATTACACAATGTATGCTTTAAAGGAGTAGAAAGGATCAAGAAGAGAGGAGACTGAGTTGGTAAACAGGGGAGAGTAGTCACAAAGGCCTTGATGAGGAGGTGACAATTAAATTTAGTCGTAAGTGATGAGAAGTAGCTAGCCACATCCAACATTAGTTCGGAGAGCCAGGAGGTAGACAGGGTCTAGTTTATATAATATTTTGAGAAGTTTGATAAGGAATTTGGACTTTCTTCAGTGTTCAATGGGAAGCCACTCAGCTGTTTTTTTAAATTGAAGTATAGTTGATTTACAATGTTGTGTTAGCTTCAGGTGTACAGCAAAGTGATTCAGTTATATATATATATATATATATATATATGTAATATATATTATATATTTTATTTATATATATATATATATGTATATTTAATGTCCCTAGAGCATTAAGTAGGAAGGAGGAAGGAAGAAGGAATCTGGGCTATCGGATGGGATAGGAAGGGAGATGAACAATGAGGCTGGTACATGAGACAGGAGTCAAATCAAATGAAGCCTTTTAAAACATGCTACCAAGCTTGGATTTTATCCTAATGGCAATGGGAAGACATTAAAGTTTATTAAGCAGGGGAATGGCAGGATTCATCTAAACTTTTAGAGAATCACTCTAAATGCTTTATGAAAAAATGAATTAAAGTGAGCACAAGGATAAGACTGTGGGTTCCAAATGTATTCAAAACGGTGCACTTTAGGAAAAACTGATCCCCTTTAAGAGAGAAAGAAATACAGGATAAATCTTAGCCTAATGGGGTATTAACATAATTTTCATGGAAAGGTAGTTCTGGTATCAATATTAGGGAAAGGAGGTGAAATCACCTGGTGAAAGGCAAAACACAAGTTATGAGTGCCTATGACTAATCTCTACCATTTTATAGATTAGAATGGTCTGTTTGGACTGCCTTTACGGGATAACAGGATTGACTTTGGGAATTTACTGGGGCTCTCATCTCTCAGTGGCTTCAGTTATCCTCTCCATTATGAAAATTTTCAAATTTTCACCTTCTTTTTCAGTCTTTGAAGGGAGAGAAAGGTAATACTTCTACCACTTACATCTCCCATTACGGTTGTTTGGGGTGATTTTCTAAAAGAAGTTAAGAAGGTATAACAAATTAGCAATGTTTTTTCTAGATAAGCTGTGCCTGAAATCCCTGTCAGATGGCTGATTCTGGCTTTAATTCCTCCAATATGTCAAGATGTGTTCTGAAATATAAATATTTTAGATGAGGTTATTTGATTTCAATTTGTATGTTTCTCATGAAAATACAAAATCTCTTATTCTTCTTCCTCACCCAAAGATAATTAACTGAAGTTATTTTAACCAACTAATAAGCTCATTTCCAATAACATCAGCCCTATTTTGTGTCTCCAACAGACACACAGAATAAAAGGGAGGCCTTACAAGAACATAATGAAAAATTTAGCAACCCCTCCTCCCCAGTAAAGAGGGATGAGAATGGTGGTGAGCGGCAGGCAAGAACTGTGAATACATTTAATGGTGACATACCATTTTTAGACCCAATTATGTAAATTCATCCTGGAATATTGTGAGTGAGGGTTGGGTGATCATTTTCCCCGACTACCACCCACACACATACACACCCTGGGATTTATAGCAATTATGTCAATTGTCCTATTTATGGTACTTGACACGTTGAATGTAAGAAAGGGACAATGCATCCTATTACCTCTTATTACAATGCAGCATGGTGATGAATGGTATAATAGTGATGATAATTAAAATGTGTTGTGCATACTTAAACATGAGATTCAAGGTTTGAAGAAGTGCCTATTATCACAGCCCTTTTTCTCTATCCTGTCTTCTAAAGAAAGACTCATATCTTCCTCTGCTTGTCTACAATTACTTACATGGTTCAAAAAAACACTCATATTACCTGGAGTTGATTCCCCTTTGTGCAATTCTTTCTTTCTCTTTGCTACTCTGTGTGGGACCTCTGAGTGCCCTAAAAATCTCTATCTTTAGCTCTTGCCGCTGACAGTTCTTCAAGCAGAGGTCCCTGAACTCTAGAATCTTCAAAAGTCATTAGATTTAAATTGTCATAGAAACACTGGGGAATAATGTTAAGGTTCTGAATGTCAATTTTCTTTCTTCTTATTTTAATATATCTGTTATTGTTCTGTGACCAAGGTCTCTATAATGTAAATCAGCTGCCCTGAGTTTCCGTAGAAGTCAGAATGGACTGGGTGACTTTGGTGAATCACTCAAGCTACCTGAAAACCTCCATCACCTTCTCTACAAAATAATCGGGATGATATTAACTGCCCTGGCTTATATACAAGATTGTGATAGAGGCAAAAATATTAAGAAATCAGTCTATGCAAATATATTATAAAATAAAATATTATAGATATATTATTACATAGACATTAGATGAAAGCATAAGAAAAAGATTCATGTCAGCATGGCATTTGAGAGTAAACAAAGCTTTTTAACAAAGTAATTTTTTTAACTTTCCAACAGTGTCATATATAAAATTCCATATGTTTTATAAGAGAGGAAACAGGTTTAAGTTGAGTAAGCCCAAAATCACAGTGCTATTAAACGACTAATTTGCTATTGGGATCGAGTATTTCTAAGTTTGGGCAAAGGAGGTAGCCACAGATTTCTATGTCTCTTCTGTGTAAAAGAGATTAAGAAATAGGATAACAAAGAGAGAGGAAAATAGTATCAAAAGAGGTAGCATAGTGCAATAGTTAAAAGCAAAGTCAGGCTTCTGCTCACCCTTGCTGCTGCCTAGCATCACATCACCAATGATGGTCCAGTGCTCTCCCACTCTTCTGCATGACTTTTTCTACCTTTCCTGTCCTCCTCAAGCTCCCAACTCTCCATGTCCACGCTCAGTCTCCAGTGATTTTGCATCCTATTTCATTGAGAAAATGACAGCAGTTAGAAAAGAATTTCCATAAGCTCCCACCTCCTTGTCAACTATGTGTTCATATTCTCTGATCCCCCATTTAAATTACTATTTAAACCTTAGCATCATTTCCCCAGTGTTTCCTTCATTATCTACATTCCCCGGTCCAACGCCAATTCCTCCACTTGTCCACTACATACCATCCTCTCACCTACTCAAAGATATTGTACTAGCTCTCATTCCTTCCCTTTTTCTAATATCATTCATTCTTTTCTCTCTTAGATCATTCTTATCGCCACACAGACATGCTTAGTTAAAATAATTAAAGAAAAAAAAATCTCTTGACTCATTATGCCTTTCCACCTTTTGCCCTATTTCTTTGCTTCCCTTTACTGCAAAATTCCCTAAAACCCTTATCTAACACCCTATCTCCAATCCCTTCCTTTCATTATCTTTTGTAGTATTCCAGTTGACTCTTACCACTAAAATTGCTCTTATCAAGGTCAGCAATGATATCCACATTGTAATTCAACAGTCAATTCTCATGGAAGAGATTCTTGTATGTTTTGCTCAATACTATATTCCAAGCTGCTAGAGTAAGCCCTAGAATATGGACAGTGCTCAGCAAACACTTAGCGAATGAATAAGCGTACATAAGGCAGACCTGGGCCTTAATCCAGATTTCCCCACCTTCTCATTGTATGCCACTGCGAGTCCCGTAATCCTCTGAGCCTCCATCTGATCATCTTTGCAATAGGAACAAAAATAATGACCTCTCAGATATATTACAAAGAGGAAATGAAATAATGTGTATATATACATGAGTGACAAACAGAAAATGCTTTGTTGTTACAGGTCTGTTTCAAATGGTGCAGTTTATATTATTTGTAGCAAGGCTGATTAATAATGAAGGAGGTTTCTGAGACTATGTCAAATGCTTTCAAAGTTTGCACTGAGGGTAAAACAACACATTACATACTAGTGGCATTGGTTTGTGGTTAGAATTTCTTGATGAGGCTGGGACCTCCCAAACGTAACTGTTGAGCATACTGAGCAGGTAAGTGTCTCCAAGGTAAGACAATGGGAAGTTTGCTGCATCATTATCTTGTGTGATTGCTAATCTAGAAAAATAAAACACATTGCCCATTAAGACTTCCTAAGGGGGGCTTCCCTGGTGGCACAGTGGTTGAGAGTCCGCCTGCCAATGCAGGGAACACAGGTTCGTGCCCCGGTCCGGGAAGATCCCACATGCCACAGAGCGGCTGGGCCCGTGAGCCATGGCCGCTGAGCCTGCGCATCTGGAGCCTGTGCTCCGCAACGGGAGAGGCCACAACAGTGAGAAGCCCGCGTACAGCAAAAAAAAAAAAAAAAAAAAAAAAGTCTTCCTAAGGGTGCAGTGTGGAAGAGAAGTAAGTAATTCTTTCTAAATGGGTGATGACTGCTAACTGAGGTCCTGCTCATTTAACAGCCTGGAAAGGGTATTCTGTCAGCAATCCATGTCATCAGTGAATCTCAGTGAAATTCCCTGGTCTTTAATTAGTGGAACTGATGACCTTTCAGAGGTCAACTTGTGTAACCAAGGCCTTTGATTGGTGATCTTACTGTTTCTTTAAAGGTAACATAAAATATCAATGCTCAGTTTTGTTAAATACTTACTTATTTACATCTTCCTTACCAATATTTTCATGTTGATTATTTCCTAATGACACTGATGGACTGATCTGTTTATTTAAATGATGGCTGCTGTCATCTTTTAGGACTATTAGTGCCCAGAAGTGAAGCTTATAGACAAATAATTAGAATATTGAATCCTGGAGGATATGGGAAGCTTGGGGACCGTCTTTTCACTTCCCATTTTTGACACTGTCAAGAATGTCAAGGCAAGGGAAAGGCAAAGACATGGGAAGTCTCTACTTCATTAAAAACGATTGATAATAAAGCAATTTTTGTTTCATCAGCTTCCTATTACATTTATTTTTCTCTTTTCCTCTTCATAAAAACATGTTCACATATACACATGCATGTACACTCAAAGCATAAACGTATTCATACTAGATCCAAATTTTCTGCATGCACTTTTATCTGCTTATAAATGCAAACACACACAGAGGCACACACACACATACACACAAGTTAAAACACATCTGATATAACCATTCACCAAGATGAATATCTTTACATGCAGCAGCTAACGCACATCCATTCTCAACTCTGCATATTTAAGGATACCCATGAAACATGCATAAACTCACAAAAATGCACACAACTCACACATGCTGCCTACATATACTTAAACACATCTGCGCATACACAGACATACTTATATGGTGAAAAACACCAATTTAATAACTAGATCTTTCTTTTTAGTAGGATGAGTACTTTGAAATGGGCAGTTCTATTTATTTATTTTCCCTTCTGAACACATTGATGGATTTGGAATATGAAACTGCAGCATGATATATTTTTAACATCCCATTATATTTCTAGCATATTACTTTGCACAAAGTAAATAATCAATACATATTTGATGAGTGAGAGAGTGAATGGATGGGTAAATAACTGAATGAATATGAACAGGAGAGAATGAGTTACTCTGAATAATAGAGGGCAGAATTCTGCAGCACGATAGGCAATGTGGGAGAGAGGAGGTGAGGAGGGATGAGGTGAAGAAGAAAGCAAACAAGATGAACTGAGCTTCAGAGTACAGACAGAATGCAAGTGTTGGCCATATTCCCATGGAGCTATTCAAAGAATATATCTGTTTTAATTGTGGGGCCCACAACCATTGGTCATTTCCTTTTATGTTATCATATTTAAAGATGTCACCAACACCAATCTTTCCATCTATATTGCTTTGTAGAGAGAAAAACAGAAAGGTACTTCTTGACCCCTATGATCAAATGTATCATTATCCTCTTTCTGTGTAACAAACTACCCCTTAACTTGGTGACTTGAAACAACGGTGATTTATTATTTCTCACAGTTCAAAGGGTTGGCTGGGCTGCTTTCACCTGGTTTGCTCATGAGTCATATTCCGTTGGGCTGAAAGGTCCATGATGGCCACACTTTTATGCCTGACAGTTGGTGTAAGTTCTCAGCAAGGGCTCCCTGGTTCTCTTCCTTGTGGTCTCTCATGCTCCAGTACACTAGTCTAGCTTTCTTGTATGGTGGCCTCAGAGAAATTTCTAAAAGTGAAAACACAGCAACTGAAGGTGTCTTGAGGCCTCAGCTCTAGAACCTGCACAATTACTCATCTGCCATTTTATATTAATCAAAGCAAGTCACAGGCCAAACCTGATTCAAAGGCTGGGGAAGAGGTCTCCATCATCTGATAGAGGAGCTGCAAGGAATTTTTGGCCAGCTCAAACCTACACACTAAGTTTTCCTTATAACTGTACTTTCTGCCATTGGGAATTCCTAAACCTCCTCGCATGACTTCCCATCCACCCTCAAGATATGCATGTGTTCCAAGGCCAGTTGATAAAAGTGGGACACTGAGGTCCACAAAGATTGTCTCAGCCTCCTAAGAGAATATGAAAGTTTGATTCTCTTTGCCTTGATAGGGATCAGCCAGCCAAGGGATCCAGGTATGCCTATTGTAGAAGAGGTTATTTGTCACCAGGACAGGTGCCCATTAGAAACTGGACCAAAGCCATGGACTCATTTTTCATAGTTCCTAAAGGAGCCCTCATGGTAATGAATTCTGGGCTCTAGAGGCCAAGGTCAGTGTGATTAAAATGCCTCCCTAACACAGAAAAAAACCACTGGGTAATTATGTGTGTTTTACTACAGATTGAAGTTTCTCCATAAGAAGAATACAGAAATTACTTCAGCTCACTTTAGACACTCTTTTACATATTCATATGCTTTTACATTTTTGTAATCAGGGCACACATTTATTATTTTATGCTCTCATTCTCCTAATTAGCATAACTAATTTCCCTTAATATTATGTATAAACATATATCTCTCTCTTTTGAACTTCCCTTGTGAATAGGTAAGATTCTTGCAAGTATTCATAATGTCCCACTTTGCACTGCTATCTATATACGTCTCACTTCCCCTAATTCATCATGCATGTGTTTTCATCATCATTGTCATCACTGCTGTCATCATCACCAGCCAGGGCATTCACTGAACAACCACCATTAACTTTGCACCATACACTTTACAGAAATTATCTCCAATGCTCACAAAACTCTAGAGATAGTTCCTATCCCTATATTTAACGAAGGAGAAAGCTAAGTCTCAGAGAAATTTACTAGCTTGCCCAAAGTTCTGTTGAGAGTAGGTAATGAAGGAAAGACTCAGTTCTACAGCCTATACTATGATTATAAGGAAATGATGAGAGAGCTAAAGAAAGGATCCAAGTCGAAATAATTTTCATATATTCCATTATAGCTAGCAGGGTCCATGTATGTAATACAATAATACATAATTTTAGAAGAATATGCTATTTTATAGAACATGTCCATATATGGGATGGTCATTAGCAGTTTTATTAATAAAGCAGGTAATTACATTTTGTCACTATATGATATCATATAATGTAGTGTATTATATCATTACTACATACTTTGCTTGACCATTCCCCTACTGCTGAAAATGTCTATCATATTCAAAGTTTATCCTATTATTAACATACAGGTATCAGTTCAAAGAAGGAGAGTAGAGTAATTAAGAGTCAATGAATCTTATTGACTTTGGGAGAGTCGGTTATCCATCCAGGCCTTACCATTTTTAATGATAAGATAGAGATTATGGAAGTACCATTATCTTAGAGTTGTCACAAGTATTTTTTTTAACATCTTTATTGGAGTATAATTGCTTTACAATGGTGTGTTAGTTTCTGCTTTATAACAAAGTGAATCAGTTATACATATACATATGTTCCCATATCTCTTCCCTCTTGTGTCTCCCTCCCTCCCACCCTCCCTATCCCACCCCTCTAGGTGGTCACAAACCACCTAGCTGATCTCCCTGTGCTATGCGGCTGCTTCCCACTAGCTATCTATTTTACGTTTGGTACTGTATATATGTCCATGCCACTCTCTCACTTTGTCACAGCTTACCCTTCCCCCTCCCCATATCCTCAAGTCCATGCTCTAGTAGGTCTGTGTCTTTATTCCCGTCTTACCCTTAGGCTCTTCATGACATTTTTTTTTTCTTGGATTCCATATATATGTGTTAGCATACAGTATTTGTTTTTCTCTTTCTGACTTACTTCACTCTGTATGACAGACTCTAGGTCCATCCACCTCACCACAAATAACTCAATTTTGTTTCTTTTTATGGCTGAGTAATATTCCATTGTATATATGTGCCACATCTTCTGTATCCATTCATCTGTCGATGGCCACTTAGGTTGCTTCCATGTCCTGGCTATTGTAAACAGAGCTGCAATGAACATTTTGGTACATGACTCTTTTTGAATTATGGTTCTCTCAGGGTATATGCCCAGTAGTGGGATTGCTGGGTTGTATGGTACTTCTATTTGTAGTTTAAGGAACCTCCATACTGTTCTCCATAGTGGCTGTATCAATTTACATTCCCACCAACAGTGCAAGAGGGTTCCCTTTTCTCCACACCCTCTCCAGCATTTATTGTTTCTAGATTTTTTGATGATGGCCATTCTGACCGGGGTGAGATGATATCTCATTGTAGTTTTGATTTGCATTTCTCTAATGATTAATGATGTTGAGCATTCTTTCATGTGTTTGTTGGCAATCTGTATATCTTCTTTGGAGAAATGTCTATTTAGGTCTTCTGCCCATTTTTCGATTGGGTTTCATGCCTGCAATAAATATTATCAAACACCCAATGTACACCAGGGCCAGACTCTGTTGGGGGTAAGCAGGAAACAAAACAAGTACCTGATGACACAGACCTTACCTTTGGGTGGGAGACACATGATATAAGCATAAAATGAATGTAAATATAATACCCAGTCAAAAGAAGTCTTTGTGAGCAAACCTCTGTATTCTCTGTTTCACATCATCTCATACCCTACTCATTCTTTATAGTTTTAATGTAACTTCCCCAAAGAAGGTCATTTTAAAGCCGCAGATTGGTCAAATCCCTTTAGATTTACATTCTTTCAAAACATGTAGTCCTGCTGTATCATTACATTTACTTCTGTGATTACTTCATCCATTTTTCTTCTTCTCCTAGACTGTATACCAAATAAGAATCCATAACTATCATGCTCATATTGTATCTCCAGGACCTAACTGTGTAGTGCCTAGCAGAAAAAAGATTCACTAATATGCCTTCATTGAGCAAATGAACCTGATGGATAACAGAAAGGGACAAGGTCAGTTTTTATTATGAAAACAAACTTCCCAGTTTCTTCTCCTAGAACTCTTCTACTTCAAGACACCATAAAATCCGAGTTTTTGGATGCTCACAAATCCCCAGCAACCGCAGCAACCAGGCAAAATCAACGGGTGTCAGAGTAGTAAAGGAGGATCTAGATTATTTTTAATCAGCATTAAAAAGAACTTGAACACATCCAGAGAGAGTTTCATCATCATTTGTTTTATTTAATGAAAAACCTACAGAGATTAGCTCTCTGCTGTCGTGAGAAGGAATTCTTTAACACAGTAATGATTTATGATTTGTTAGACAGTGTTTAATTGACTTTTGTCCAGCATCTGAAGATGCTTATCGTATAGCTGGTCACTCATGTTAATGAAAAAATGGATTCCTTACAATAGTCACACTTGAATTTAGATAGCAAATGATATATATCGATCCCAGGGAGAAGAAACAGAGGTTGAGCAAGTGGGGAGAGAGAGGACTTTTTAATTAATTTTATGGTAAGAATAAATGTATTAGGCTTCAAATTCCCAACAATGTGCGTTCTGGACATGGGCATTTGTATGGAGGGAAATGTTTCACAGCTTATACATATAAATGTGTGTGTGTGTGTGTGTGTGTGTGTGTGTGTGTGTGTGTATATATATATATATAAAACTAAATGCCTCAGTGTGTGTGTGTGTGTATATATATATATATAAAACTAAATGCCTCAGTGTTTCTACATCTGTGGGGTCTAGGAACATGCACAAATATATACATATATATGGTATACATCCTTATATACATGAATATATACTGGTGCCTATGTGTATATATGTATGTATCTGTGTAAATATGTTTAACTTATGCATGAATGTGAGTTTGTGCAGATAAGCATGGCTATTATTTTGATTTTTCATCCTGATCCTATTCACAGAAGAAGAAATTAGGACAGCCCAAACAGGAAGAGAATAACAGACTTGTATCCATCTCCAAGTCATAAGAAGGCAGCTCTTTGCCATTTTAAATGGTTTATATTTAACAGAAACCAAAAAATAAAGAAAAAAATTGTAAGTTGATACTTTATCTCCTGCTGTTTGTGAACCTTCAAGAAAATCAAGTACATGATTTGGGAGAAATGTGCTGCCACTTAAATTTCCCCACAGTCCTGCTTCCTAACACCAGCACACATTTGCAGAATAAAAAACTCTTGAACAACATTCCCTTATACTATTGATTAGAGTGTATTTTTTAATTAAAGGCAAATAAACATGTTTCTATAGAGACTTTGGGAAATAAACCACCACAGCACAGTCACTGAGACACGGAATATTAAAAACCACAAAATGAGGAACTCAGACCACTCCCTGCCCATTGGTCCTGCTCAGCAGAATGTAAATCAGGATGCTTCCTAATCTAGGGCATTGCTCTTAATTTTGTTTCTAGATGTGTGTGCCTTTGCAGCTCCAGATGCATTTGCAAAATTAAAAGCATAACTTATCTCCCAAAGGCAATATTCCATCAGCCTAGTGACTTAGTCCTGATGAAAAACTGGTTCTAAACAATGCTTGTTCACTGTTTGGTCTGGTCTCAGGAACAGCAGTGGGTAATAATTTTCAACATCCAGGATGGGTTATGGAGATGTAGGTCAGTTTCTCTCCTTCCTTTGAACAAATATAGGTAAGTTAAACCAGACTTATCTCTTCCCTTATATGTCACCCTGCACCATTAGCCAAATGGTTCAAAATACATGAACTGCCAGGATGAGTAGTGAGGGTCCTGTCACCAGAAGACCCCACGGGCAAGTGTTTTTCCTTGGACTAAATAAGGGCACAGATAGTGCCTTTTTAAGCTGTGAGCACCAGAATGGGAATCGAAAGTCACAAAAAATTGTAGTCTAAATAGCATCAAGGACGGTCAATACAGACCAAGTAGAGCTCTGGAGACTCCAAGGTGCACAGCAGAGGTGATAAATTGAGAATATCATATCCCAGGAAGGGGTGTGTCCAAATGTGAACTAGAGGTACAAATGCAAGAAAAGACCTGGAAGTAGAGGATATGTAACAGTCAGTAGCTTGCTACAGAAGACTTGAGTCAATAATATTTCACTTCTGCCAGATTTCTCTGACTCCTCGTCCTCCTCGCTCCAGAACCCCCACAGCATGCGATGACGAACTGGTTAATGCACTTCAATCATGGCTATAGCATAGGGTTATTTATCTTGTGTATGTACTGCTTACTTTATTTTATTGTTTTAGAGTTATAAAGATTCTTAGCAGTCACTGAGAAAAGAGAGTGAAAGGCATGTATCCCAGATCATAAATCAAGTTGAGAAATAGCCAAGCTTGGAAGACAGATTAGCTGGATTCATGTGCAGTAGCCCTCTCTTGTGTACTTCCTATTAAATAAGGAACCAGCCTCATGGTGAATGTGGTGATGAATTAAGTGGGATAATAGGCAAGTGATTATGCATTAGGGAATAATGGATGAGGGTTGACCTATTTTTTAACTTTAAAGTTTTCTTAGGGCTGATACTTTAATAGCATTGGTTGAGAGTTAATTCAGATAAAGTGATCAAAGCTGTTGTCTTAAGATAGTGGGATAATCTTTACTTAATATAAAAATAACTCCCCTTACTAATGTCAGTATATTACTTTTAAAATATATTTTTAAAAAAATCAATGCAGGTGAAGCAGTCCCAGAGTGAGGGAAATTACTGCAATTATTTTATGAGTTTGGGCTTTCTTTTTCTTTATTCTCCACTTTGGTTGCCCTTGTTTTAAAGTTAATATGAGACTGTTTCTTTTCTTAGTGGCATGTACATTTCCACATTTCCCAAAGGTTCTTAAAGCTAATGGACAATGTGGGACAAAGGTTTTCACTGCCAATTTCCAATATGGGCAGCATATTTCCAATAGCAAAGAGCACCCACCTTGACTTACTTGGGAGGGAGCATCTGTAAATGCTTGGGAAATATATCTTGAATGCATTGATTAGGTAATCTCACTGAAGTCCAATTATAGGCGATGACAATTGGGTGTTATTTTTCGGGATATATCATCTGAATATCTGAATATCCAATTCATTTCAGGACTTAAAGTGATTAATTCATGCATAGTCCCTGTCCAAGATATAATATGAGGCTTTTTTAAAAAGCAATACTGGATACTAAATTCCGGTTTCTCCTCCAGTTTTCCCCAAATCACTTTAATTCAGTTTTTCAAAGGCAGGCTTTTTGTGTACACATGTGTTTCAGACCTTCCACAACCAATACACTGAGCTAAGCATAAAGAGCCAGACCTCAAACTTGAGTAAGAGAGAGTGAACTGGCAGATTCTGTAAGTCAGCAGGGCCAGAAGTTACGTCCAAGAAGGTCATCCAAAAGAGAAAGAAAGGCACACTGACAGGTCCAGAGTCAGTGAGAAGCAGCAGCAGGGATACGTGCTCAAGCAAGGATGCCGGTGGGAAACTAGGGCAGAGAGTGGGATTGAAACTTAAGTGACAAACCAAGGTCAGCCTTGGCTGTAAATGTAATAATGTAAAGTTTACTATTTCTTTAGCAATATGGGAGGAAAACCATGGTCTGATGGTGTGTGTGTGTGTGTGTGTGTGTGTGTGTGTGTGTGTGATCTATCATGACTTGCAACTTAGATATTATCTGCTCCATGACATACAACAGACAAGGTACGTGGTCAGAAGTTTTGACCTAGGTGTCATAGTACTCACTCTTTCACCATGGGTGTTGAATGTGGAATTTCTGATACAATGGATGAGACAAAGGATAGCACTGTGGTTAAAACTAAAGGGACAGGAATATGGCTTCTCTTGTTTAAATCTCAGCACTGTCAGCTACTAATTGTGTGAATATGATAATGTTATTTAACCTTTTTGGGGTTTAGTTCCTTTATAGCTATACTGGGGATCATATCAATTAGGATAGGATCAACTGCTGTAATAAATAGACAGTGGCCCAAACACAGTGGAAGTTTCTTGTTTTTTTATCATTTATAGAACACATCAAGTGTGTTGTTTCTGCTCATCAGATGCTTCTCTTCCATACAGTGACTCAGTAACCGAGGATCCCTATATAGCTCATGGCCCCACCTTACTCTACGACCTTATAATCATTTGCAAGCACCCAGCTGAAAGGAGGGAAGGACATGGAGGAGGTTATCCTTCTTCTGAAAAGCCTTACTTTTCCTTATATTCCACTGACAATAACTGGTCACATGATTACACCGATGTAAAAGCCTTCTTCTGAAAAGCCTTCTTTTGAAAAGCCTTCTTCTGAAAAGCCTTACTTTTCCTTATATTCCACTGACAATAACTGGTCACATGATTACACCGATGTAAATGGATCAGAAGAATAGAAAATCTGACTGAAACACTGTTTCCCAGTGGAAGGATACTACTCTATTCTAGAGCAGGCTGAATAATGCCTACCCAAAGATATCAGTCTCTGATCCCTGGAACCTATCAATTTTACCTCATTTAAAAAAAAAAAAGTCTTTGCAGATGTTATTAAAATAAGGACTTTGACACGGGAAGTTTATCCTGGGTTATCCACCAGGCCCTAAAGAGAAAACAGATGGAGATATGATACAAACAGAAGAAGAGGCAATGTAATCAGGAAGAAGAGATTGGAGTGATGTGGCCACAAGTCAAGGAATGCCAGCTGTGAAGGAAGGGTGTAAGAGCAGCCCAATGCCTCCCTGTGTTCCCAAGAAGAACCTTGTATAGAAGATGTGCTGACAAGCTAACAAATCATGTTGCATCCAAAGAGTTCAGAGCACAGACAGTGCAATCCTTTTCCCTCCATGTGGGGCACATGTATACTTTCATTGGAAGTGCTCAGCTCTATTTTTGTCAATGGCCCTCAGACACACACCCTCAGCTTTCTTTATTTCAGACTCCACAGAATGAGGGTAATGGTTCTCTGCTGTAGCAGGAAGCGGCCATACTGCCTATGTAGGTTGCACAATGAGTGGATCAGCTAGCCGTGAGCAACCGACACATGGCAAGGTCTGGATCTCCTGTGCTCTCTCTCTCCTCTTGAGCCTCATGTGTGTTGTCTGTTCTCAGCAACCTGGAATCATGCATTAGTCTCCTCCCTGGGTGGTACTTCCCTGCCTTTTGACCTTGGCCACACTCTTGCTATATTCTATCCTGCAGCACAGCCTGATCACTGAGTGAAAGACCAGAAGCCACCAGAAGCTGAAAGAGGCCAGGAACAGATTCTCCCCGAGAGCCTCCAAAGCAAGCAGGGCCCTGACAACATCCTGACTTGCATTCAGTGAAACTGACCTCAGACATCTGGCCTCCTGAACTGTGAGAAAATAAATTTCTCTTGTTTTAAGTCCCCAAATGTGTAGTAATTTGTTACAGCAGCTACAGGAAACTAACACATACTCTAAGCAAAAGGAGAATATATTTCATTGGGAAGCTGGTTATTTATGCCACAAAAATATTAATCTCTACCTCACAGGATTATGGCAGGATTAAATGAGATAACTCATGTCAGATAAGGAAGGTAAGATCTAAATTTACAGGTAATTTTTAAAATATAAATGAACTTCCAAAATCTGAAAGTGATTTAAATCTGGGAGAGAGTGGCGTATCATACTTACTTGTATTTTTTAAAATACATTTTTATGGTGTTTTTTTTTTTTGTATATAAGAGGAAAGGGTGGAATTACAGTACTTCAGTTGGGTAATGCCTATGAGAGCCTGTAGCATATGTGCATGCCATCAGTAATGGGAGGGAAAAGAGTGGGGAGTGGGGGGTAGCTCTGAGAATTGCTGGTCTAAACAGAATGTGTGCAAATCCATACAAATTAAAGAAGCCACTGACTGAGAAAATGCTTTATGAGTTTTAAAGTGTTAAATGTGTTCTTCCATCTCCTTTTCCCACTTCTTACATATTATCAGTGGCTCTATGAACACAGACTGCTTGGGAAGATGGGAGAAATGTATAAGCATTGCTGAAAGGGAGGAAGAAAATTTAACATTCCCTTCAGCACCTCTGTTTTTCATTTGTGATTCTTAAAATAGCAAACTGGAGAATAAATTGAAAACAATTCTCAAGTGAAGATCTGTATTATGAGTGCATCCCATTCATCTCTTCTTATCTTTTCACTTGTGGACACTCAAGAGTTGGCTGTATTTATTTAAGTCATTAAATCTACTGTGCTATCAGAAACCCTCTGGGAATGGTTACTTAAATAAATTTTTAAAAAATCAACCTGATTTTCTCTTGCACTAGTGACATGTGTACGTGATCAGTGACTGAAATCTGTAACATTTAGTAAGGGGACTTCAACCCTTATAGCACAATAATTTTTAGCTTCTTCCCCCTTCTTTTATCCTCAGAGGATCTTAAATTCTAACTAAATATGAATATCTATGTAATCTACCAAAATAAAATCTGTCTAAATAAAAATACTAATACAAAAATGTATGATACACATATCAGTACATTATGGTTTAGCTAGAGATAATGAAAATTCTATAGTTGGTTTATTTTTACATTTTTAAGACCACCTACCTCACCTAGCTGCAATAATCAGAAATTTAAACATTCAATTAACAACAGTTATTATATTGTACATAAAATATTAGCTGTTAATCCTTTACTATGTGTCAGGTACTAAAACAAAGATTTCAGCTGCGTTATCTCATGTTTTAATTCTCCCAACACATTGGTGGGACAGCGGTTATTACCACCATTTTAGACATGAGGAAACACATACCCAGAGACTGTAAGTGATTTGTCTGGGATGAAACAGCTGTAAATGTCAGAGTCAAGGGTTTCAACCATGAACGTCCTGATCTCAGAGCCCATGTTCTTAACCACAATAAGACTGCAGAGCAAGAATGGGCAATCTGGATAATCTAGGGTAAACCTCCTTTCTGTCTGTTTGCAAAAAGGCAGGTAGACAGGGGTTACAAAACTTATCTGATACCATGAACATTTTCAGAGGAAATTCCCAATCAAGACTTTAAGATTTAAAAATCCTCGTGTTTTATTTTTTCTCACATAATACTGAATTTAACTGCACCTCTTAACATAACACATGGTTGAAAAAACAAAGGGAAAAGCTCATACCAATAACACACTCACTCACCTCTAGATAAGCAGATCTTTTCCATGAGAAATGTGAATTGCATTGGTGTAGACATAAGTTCTTTGTTTCAAAAAATGCATCATTATACCAAATATTTAAAAATTAAAATTGATCTTTACTGGTACTGAGAAAGCCCACTTCTAAGATGTCCTAAGAACCTAGTGTATTTTCCCTTGGCTGCAAATTGACTGCACTGTCACATTTACTAAGCCCTTGGCCCAAGGCATTTTATCCCAGGAAATCAAACAAGAGTTCTGCTGTTCATATCTCTTAATTTTATTATTCTCAAGGAATCCTAGGAAAAGAAGATATCATAAAGGTTAACTTGGCCAAACCATCAGCAGTTATGCAAGTCTACCTCTAATCTCCTCCCCAAATTGGACAATCTCTTCTCATTCATTCATTCATATGTAATAATCATCTAATGCCGATTATAATGTGCAAGATTGAATAACTGGCCTTCAAAGTTTTCAAAGTGTATTAGAAAGACAGACTGGACTTAAATCCAGGCTTCACTGCGTCCTAGCAGCAGAATCTTGGACAAATTACTTAACCTCTTAGATCCCTCAGTTACCTTATTTGACTTCAGGTAACAAAAGTATTGTTCACGGGCTCCCCTGGTGGCGCAGTGGTTGAGAGTCTGCCTGCCGATGCAGGGGACACGGGTTCGTGCCCCGGTCCGGGAGGATCCCACATGCCATGGAGCGGCTGGGCCCGTGAGCCATGGCCGCTGAGCCTGCGTGTCCGGAGCCTGTGCTCCGCAACAGGAGAGGCCACAGCAGTGAGAGGCCCGCGTACCACAAAAAAACAAAAACAAAAACAAAAGTATTGTTCACTAAGTGGATTCTCAGCAAATGACTATTGTTGTCATCCTTACTGGAATTTTGTTGGACAGAAGACTCTGGTAAAATTAACTTCTCTTTGTCCCTGTTTCATCATTTGTTAAAACTATAGTATTTGGGAAAGATTAAGTGAATTAATACATGAAAATGGTGCCTAGCATACAGTGATCATCTAATGAGTTATTGTAATGTATTATTATTAAAAATAAGTAAAGTTCACATGTATACATGCATGATTGGTCTTTATAGTAAAGAGCACTTCAAATAGGATGAGGTGAGTCAAGACAAAGTGCATAAGGGAAATTTGAACTGAATTGTTTGGAAGTTTACAATGGGGTTAGCTTTTCTTCAACATATTAAGATTGTGTAGAACTAGAAAAGCCTGCTTAAGCACAGATGTGAACTATCACACAATATGATGGAGTTAACAGCCACAATTCAGAAGCAATTTTTCCTGGGCTCATGCAATTTATATTCCTTTCTCCCCTTCTTTTCCATCTTGGGCCTTAGTAGGAGACAATCCCTCATGGAGTTCCAGTCAGCTGTCAACTGGAGTTGATCTTTTTCCATTTAAGTTTCCAGTTATTGACGGGCAAAACATTTCCCCAACTTTTTTCAGCTTGAAAAAGGACTCTTTAGTTACTCTCTCATAATTCAGAAAAAAGGTGTATAGAATGTGTACGTGTGTGTGTTTCTGTATTTGCATGCATGTATGTGTGTTTATTTGGTGATCATGTGTATGTTTTTTAAGGCAAACATTTTGAAAATGTTCATAAAAAGCACACCTAATACTTTTATGTTGTGTTACTGTGTGTAAATTAATGTTGTTGTGCATTTGTATTTGCATATACACAATGTTTCTATAACACAATGTTTTACGAACTTAGACATTTTTTTCAACTTCTTTAAGTTAATTTTAATATATTACTTTATATTTCTACCTCAGCTTTCTGCTTACAAAATTCCTTGCATATAGAAGAAAGCTCAGAAATACTTGCTGAACACAAAGCCATAAATGAGGCTTGCTGGACACATGTTGCTTGAGATACTGAGGAAAAGACAATGATACGCCAAGCTGCTAATTCAAGTCAGGAATCTACTAAATTCATAGCAACAAGTTAAATGTTGCAGGTAGAGGTGATGGATACAAATGGTTGAGTCCTAGCACTGTTTCTGGGTTGCAGGACCAGGTGAGGTTAAGTTTTCATGATCTGCAGGACAAGCCTGAGGTAAGAGAAGAGAATTAGGGTAAGGTTTGCTAATATGCTATAAAACTACTAGATGTCAGAGAATGGCCAAAAAGCCAGAAGAAAAGGAATGAATATTAGATAGGAATTTATAAAAAATAAGTTACAGGGTGAGCTCAATCACTACTAACAAGATCTGCCACCTTGTATAAGCTGCTTCACCCTCTTTAAATTGTCAAGGTATTTATTTGTAAAACTAGAGGTTTAATTAATAACATCTTCCTTAAGAATTGCTCCAACCCACTATAAGCTGAAATAGTTTACTATACAAGTTGTTTGTTGTTTTGGTTATCTGCAACTGTATAACAACCCTCCCAAAAGTTTATGGCTAAAAATAACCACAATGCTTTGTAGTGATTGGGCTCAGCCAGGCAATTCTTCTGCTCCATGTAATGTTAGCTGGTACTATAGTCATCTAGGGGATTAATTGGCTTGAAAATCTAAGATGGTTTATTTACATGGCTGGTGATTAATGCTGACTGTTGGCCTGGAGCTCAGCTAGGGCTGTCACCCAGATAATTTTTATATAGCTTCTCCTTATGGCTTGGGCTTCTCACAGTATGGCTTATAGGTTCAAAGATGGAGGGTCCCAAATGTAAGTGTTCCAAAAGGGGAGCAAGTGAAAGCTGCCAGTCACCTTAAAAATTAGGTGTTGAATGGCACAATATCACTTCTGCCACATTCTGGTAGTTGAGCATTCACAGGGTTAGACTGATTCAAAAAGAAGAGGAATAAAATTCAACTCTCACTAGGGAGAAAGACAAAGAAGTTGTGGACATTTTTAAGCAACCCACATTTTGTTCTCTGGCTATAAATTACTTACATTCATTTCACTTGCAAAATACCCTCCGTCTCTCCCCCACACTCCCCGAATTCTTCTTCTATTATTGGATATGACACCAAGAGCAGGATCCTGTCATCTAAATGAGGTCCGGGGTTTTGGGATGTGATCTCTTCTCAATATGACACAGTGAACTAAGACTCATCTGATCCCACATACACCACACAAAATAGTGAGGCAGGGACAGGAAAACCACAATTCCCACCCCCATCTAGTGCTCTGCTTGTAAATGTTTACCAATCATTCTCCAGGGACAGGAAGAGTGCTGGTACCTAGTGTTTGCTGATTTCTGTGATGTAAATATGCCCACCCTGGCCAATTTCAATGTATTAACATGTCAACTAGATTGAAAAGTTCTTGAGAATTTAACTATTGGCTCTTGCTCCATTCAAGAAAAACAAGTTAGGAAATAGGAGGCATTATCAATGGTTCATAGCAATTCTGAAATCAAGCTGGGTACGTGCTGGCAATTACTGTAATTTATTAGAGTGGTTACCCTTGGCTCTTGGCTCTATTCTCTGGGTTCCTGCGCATAGGAAGCTGGAGATCCAAAATCTCATTTCATGTTTATAAAACCCCTTTTAAAATTGTGTGGGTTTCCTATGTATTAATTTATAGTTTATTTTATAAGCCAAAGTCTACCTTAAGCCATTATCCAAAAACCTGGACCCCAAAATCATTCTGAGACTGGTCCTTTCCTGCTGGGAGTCAGAATGCCATGAAACAATGCTGTTAAGAAACTTGGGACATTTCCTTTCTAGCAGAAATGGTCTAAGATAAATGCTGTTCAGAGTATCAGAAGCCTCATTACCTGGCTGGTATTACTTTAAACACTTTTAAGATCCTAACAGAGTCTAACAGATAACTCTTGAGACTTGATATTGAGACCACATAGTGACCTGAGTTTGATTTTTGCCCTAAAGGCTTTTTCTTTTTTAACTTTGGGAGTCTTTTTCTGTGACAAGGGAAGAAAAGCATTTATTTTTGAACCCAGCAAGTCCTAGTTAAAAATATTTCTCTAGAGGTGTGATAGGGAGGGTAGGAGGGAGGGAGACACAAGAGGGAAGAGTTATGGGGACATATGTATATGTATAACTGATTCACTCTGTTATAAAGCAGAAACTAACACACCATTGTAAAGCAATTATACTCCAATAAAGATGTTAAAAATTAAAAAAATATATATATATTTCTCTAGCTTGTGCCTGAAAACCAAAGAATCCCTTCTGTAATTCATCTCTCTCTATATTTGGACATTATCACATGTAGCTGAAAGAAATCAGTGGACCCTTTTCACATTCTGCCTATAAATAATCTCAGCTAAATCCACGAGTTCATTAGGTATATGTTCTACTTTATATGTTACCTTAGGTGACAGTGTTGCCAAACTTTCATTACTATATAAGTAACCATTTTCTCAGACTCAAAAATTTTCTCCCTGCCCTTCCTATCTTCCTTAAGGGTTTCCTTGGAGCACTGTGACATTCTGCCTACCACTTAGCTCCAAAGCCATTGCCACACATTTATTTTTAAGACACATCATTAACGTACCTTAAAAAATGTAATTTCTAATTTCCAGTACTAATTTTTGTTTCAGTTATCTGTTCCTGAATAACAATCCAACCCAAAACTTATTGGCTGAAAACAAGAACCATTTATTACCTTTTATGATTATTTGTGCTGCCTGGGCTCAGCTGAGTGGTTTTCTGTTCTGTGTGATGGTGTCTGGGATTATGGTCATCTGGGAGCTTCATCTGAGGGGAATGCCCAAGCTGGTTCACTCACATGGCTGGCAGTTGATACTGGCTGTTGGCCAGGAGCTCAGTTGGGCTACTGTGGCAACACATGGCCATTCTCTGTGGCTTAGGCTTCTCATGCTATAGCAGCTGGGTTTCAAGAGAAAGAATGCCAAGAAAACAAGGGAAGAAGCAAACATCCCCTTCACTCTTAAAGGGTATGCCTGTAATTGGTATAATATCACCCCTTCCTCATTCTTGTGGTAAGTAGTCGCAGGGACAGCACAGATCCAACACAAGGGAGAATAAACTCCAATTCTCAAGGGAAGAATGACAAAAAATTCTGATCATCTTGAATCCACCAGACAGAGACATTACCCTGTTTCATGGGACAAAACAACCAGAGAGAATATCTTTGTTTCCATCATTTGTGATCAGTCTGCTTAGGTTATACATGGCTGACTGTAACTTGTTCTTTCTCACTTCTTGATTGTTATAACCATCAAGGTGGGAAAAGCTCTCATTCTAGAAAGAGATTATATCTAACATAATGCCCACTTCAAATGACCATGGACTATTGTCCTGGTGTCTTCTCTAACAATCCTCTCCTATAGTTTCCACGTTGGATAAAGAATTTCATTCCTCATTTATTCACTATTATCACTCTTACAGCTAGCCTCCCTCATCTCTGCACAGGAAAGAGTATCTCAGATCCAGGATAACTAGATGTTAGACTTGCTTCAGCCATTTTCTAAGTGACCTTGAGCAAATCAGTAAACTCTCATCGATTTTCTCATTTATGATGTGTTGATAAAAATAAAACAAAATAACTACTATAATGAGATTGTGAATGTGAAAGTACTTTTGTAAAGTGTTATACCATCTGAAGGATGACTATCTACTTACTAAGAACCCTTCTGATGAACCCTCTGGGGGTACAGATTGTGCTTGCATGGAATGTTGCTTTGGCTGGTTGAAATCAGCCAGCTGACACTGACTATATCATTGAAAAAGAGGCCTCTGTCCACAGCCACCTTGTGCACCATTGCCTTTGGGAAGAAGGCCATACATCAGTGGGGTCCCCATCTGTTTTAGGCAGCCAACCAGCCAGCTCCAACCTGTCAACCAACCATCTCTAGCCCAGTTGGTCTCTTCATATTACATCCTAAACCCCAGTAATTTCAATCTGTTTTGTTGATTGTTTAGATACTTGGTCTATAGGATACAAAATCATCAGTTTGACTAATTTGAGTACTGGATCCACCAGGTGTTCTGGAGCTACATAGGCATGTGGTTCATACAGAGAGTGTTCCCTAGGGCTCTTTGGGAAGATGACAAAACTTTTTTAATGTGTGCCATTATTGCTTCAAAGTCTTAGCATTACCACCACAACTGTTGGAACCTGGGAAATAGAATTAACTTTACATATGGAAAGAATGTTAGTGAATTCCCAAGTTAAAAACATCATCCTTTTTCTCACATCTTTATTTCCCTGACCTAATCACTTGCCTGAAATTCTACACTTTTGTACACTTTGGAAACTGAAGGACAAAACAAAATTGATGATTTGACTCAAAATGGGATATCATCATTAGCTAGAAATATAACTGAATTAATTGATTATTACTTAAGCAGTGGCTTTCTAGTTGAGTCCTGAAGAAATAGAACAGAAGAAAGGTGACAGTATCATAAAGGATGGGATAAAGGAACATGACAGTTTTCACATCTGATAGGACAAAGTAAGTACACACGAAGATAAGGACATCAGTCACTGGGTAAAAGAGTAGAACACAAGACAGTGAAGCAAAAGGCAGGTGGGGAAATGCATTTGACCCAAAGCTTCATAGCAGGACTTCCACTAAGGAGATATAGGAGATGGGGTTGTAGGTAGATGTAGTAGATAGGGAGCTGACATTACCTGGGGAATGGCGGTTGCTGATTGCTCCAGGTTTCTCACAGCTGACTACTGTGTTTACTAGTATTTATCATACTTTCCTCAGGCAATTTGATTATAGTAGATTGCAAAAATAGCCACAATACTTTGGACCAACTTCCATTAACTAGTGAAGTTGATTACCCCACCCTTTGGATCTGGGCTGCCCTTGTGATTGGCTTTGACAAATAAAATGCGGAGGAAAAAATGGTGTGCCAGTTAGAAACTAGACTTTAAGAAGTCCTACAGTTTCAACTCTTGTTGCTCTTGAAACCTGCTATTAGCATGTGAATAAACCAAAGCCAACCTTTGGAGAATGAGAGGCATAGAACCTAAGTGCTCCTGACACCCTCAACTAACAACCAGTCAATCCCTGGAGACAAAGCTATCTAACCAGTACTGACTACAGATGAGTGAGTGAACCCAGCGAGGAACAGCAAAAGAATACCATCTGTGTCCAGCTCAAACTGCCAACCATAGAAACATGAGCTAGTTAGGTGATTGCTATCTTAAAGTACCAAGTTTTAGAGCAGTTTATCATGTACCAACAGTCAACTGACTGAATGATGCAACACAAATAGATCTGATTTGGGGTTATTCATAATGTGTGGGGGACATCTGACCTTTCCTCCAGGAAAAATGTGAACTTATTAAGAACTTAGTGGAATGCAGAGGAAAAGTTGGCTGTAGTCCTCATAAGACCTATCTACCTGGGCTAAGCTCCTTACTCACCGAAAGCTTCATCTTCTTACACTCAAAGTCAAGACTCTTTGGGAATTCCCTGGTAGTCTAGTGGTAAAGAATCCGCCTTCCAGTGCAGGGCATGTGGGTTTGCTCCCTGGTCGGGGAACTAAGATCCAACCTGCTGCGGGGCAACTAAGCCCACGTGCTGCAACTACTGAGCTTGCATGCCTCAACGAGAGAGCCTGCTTGCCACAAACTACAGAGCCCATGCGTCCTGGAGCCCACACGCCACAACTAGAGAGAAAACCCGCACGCCACAACTAGAGAGAAGCCCACGACCGCAATGAAGATCCTGCGCCACAACGAAAGATCTGATGTGCAGCAATGAAAGATCCTGCATGCAGCAACAAAGACCAAAGATACAGCCAAAAAAAAAAAAAAAAAAAAAAAAGAAAATAAATAAATATTAAAAAAAGAGTCTTTGAAAATAAGATTATAAGGAGGTGATGATTTTATCACCTTGTGCAAGTAACATGCACATCTTAAATCACATAAGCCTTAACCCAAAGTAGTGAAAATAATGGTGAGAACATCAGTGCTGATGTCATAATGATAACATAACAATGGCAGATTAAGTCTCCACAATCAACTTGATGTACCCTGCACCTGTGGAATACCTGAAGCGACAACGAATCATCCCAGAATTGAGGTGGTGGACTTTGGGAGCAACTGTAGACTTGGGGTTTTCTGTATGTGACTAACTGGTTTCTGGTTTTATGTTTATCCTAGATTAGTATTTAGATTTTATTATCATTGTAGATTTGCTTATTGATTTGGTTGCTCTCTTCTTTTTTATTTATATATATATATATATATATATCCTTTTCCGTTTTCTCTTTTTGTGAGTGTGCATGTGCATGCTTCTTTGTGTGATTTTGTCTGTATCGCTTTGATTTTATCAACTGTCCTAGGGTTCTGTCTTTCCGTTTTTTTTTTGTTTTTTTTTTTTAAGTATAGTTTTTAACGATTGTTACCATTGGTGAATTTGCTTTTTGGTTTGGTTGCTCTCTTCTTTCTTTCTTCCTTTTTTCTCTTTTTATTACTTTTTAATGTTTTTATTTTTAATAATTTATTTTATTTTTTATTTTAATAACTATTCTTTTTTAAAATTTTTTCTATCTTTCTTTCTTTTTTTTCTCCCTTTTCTTCTGAGCTGTGTGGCTGACAGGGTCTTGGTTCTCTGGCCAGGTGTCAGGCCTGTGCCTCTGAGGTGGGAGTGTCAAGTTCAGGATATTAGTCCACCAGAGATACCCCAGCTCCACATAATATCAAACGGTGAAAGCTCTCCCAGAGATCTCCATCTCAATGCTAAGACCCAGCTCCACTCAACAACCAGCAAGCTACAGCGCTGGACACCCTATGCCAGACAACTAGCAAGACAGGAACACAACCCCACCCATTAGCAGAGAGGCTGCCTAAAATCATATTAAGGTCACAGACACCCCAAAACACACCACCGGATGTCATCCTGCCCACCAGAAAGACAAGATCCAGTCTCATCCACCAGAACACAGGCACTAGTCCCCTCCACCAGGAAAGCTACACAACCCACTGAACCAACCTTAGCCACTGGAAGCAGACACCAAAAACAACGGGAACTATGAACCTGCAGCCTGTGAAAAGGAGACCCCCAAAACAGTAAGTTAAACAAAATGAGAAGACAGAAAAACACACAAAAGATGAGAGAGCAAGGTAAAAACCCACCAGACCTAACAAATGAAGAGGAAATAGGCAGTCTATCTGAAAAAAAATTCAGAGTAATGATAGTAAAGATGATCCAAAATCTTGGAAATACAATGAAGAAAATACAAGAAACGTTTAACAAGGAACGTTTAACAAGAATCTAGAAGAACTAAATGGAAAACAAACAATGATGAACAACACAATAAATGAAATTAAAAATTCTCTAGAAAGAATCAATAGCAGAATAACTGAGGCAGAAGAATGGATAAGTGACCCGGAAGATAAAATAGTGGAAATAACTACCTCAGAGCAGAATAAAGAAAAAAAGAATGAAAATAATTGAGGACAGTCTCAGAGACCTCTGGGGCAACATTAAACACACCAACATTCGAATTATAGGCGTCCCAGAAGAAGAAGAGAAAAAGAAAGGGACTGAGAAAATATCTGAAGAGATTATAGTTGAAAACTTCCCTCATATGGGAAAGGAAAGAGTCAATCAAGTCCAGGAAGTGCACATAGTCCCATACAGGATAAATCCAAGGAGAAACACGCCAAGATACATTAATCAAATTATCACAAATTAAATACAAAGAAAAAATATCAAAAGCAGCAAAGGAAAAGCAACAAATAACATACAAAGGAATCCCCATAATGTTAACAGCTGACCTTTCAGCAAAAGCTCTGCAAGCCAGAAGGGAGTGGCAGGACATATTTAAAGGGACAAAAGGGAAAAAAACCTACAGCCAATATGACTCTACCCAGCAAGGATCTCATTCAGATTGGATGGAGAAATTAAGAACTTTATAAACAAGCAAAAGCTAAGAGAATTCAGCACCACCAAACCAGGTTTACAACAAATGCTACAGGAACTTCTCTAGGCAGGAAACACAAGAGAAGGAAAAAGACCTACAATAACAAACCCAGAACAATTAAGAAAATGGTAATAGTAGACAAAGCAATCTTGAGAAAGAAAAATGGGGCTGGAGGAATCAGGCTCCCGGATTTCAGACTATACTGCAAAGCTACAGTAATCAAGACAATATGGTACTGGCACAAAAACAGAAATACAGATCAATGGAACAGGATAGAAAGTCCAGAGGTAAACCCACACACATATGGTCACCTTATTTTTGATAAAGTAGGCAAGAATATAGAATGGAGAAAAGACAGCCTCTTCAATAAGTGGTGCTGGGAAAACTGGACTGCTACATGTAAAAGAATGAAATGAGAACACTCCCTAACACCATACAGAAAAATAAACTCAAAATGTATTAAAGACCTAAATGTAAGGCCAGACACTGTAAAACTCTTAGAGGAAAACATAGGCACAACACTCTATGACATAAATCACATCAAGATTCTTTTTGACCCACCTCCTAGAGAACTGGAAATAAAAACAAATATAAACAAATGGGACCTAATGAAACTTCAAAGCTTTTGCACAGCAAAGGAAACCATAAACAAGATGAAATGACAACCCTCAGAATGGGAGAAAATATTTGCAAATGAAGCAACTGACAGAGGATTAATCTCCAAAATATACAAGCAGCTCAATACCAAAACAAGAAACAACCCAATCCAAAAATCGGCAGAAGACCTATATAGACATTTCTCCAAAGAAGATATACAGATTGCCAACAAACACATGAAAGAATGCTCAACATCATTAATCATAGAGAAATGCAAATCAAAACTACAATGAGATATCATCTCACACCAGTCAGAATGGCCATCATAAAAAAAATCTACAAGCAATAAATGCTGGAGAGGGTGTAGAGAAAAAGGAACCCTCTTGCACTGTTGGTGGGAATGTAAACTGATACAGCCACTATGGAGAACAGTATGGAGGTTCCTTAAAAAACTACAAATAGAACTACCATATGACCCAGCAATCCCACTACTGGGCATACACCCTGAGAAAACCATAATTCAGAAAGAGTCATATACCTCAATGTTCACTGCAGCTCTATTTACAATAGCCAGGACATGGAAACAACCTAAGTGTCCATCGACAGATAAATGGATAAAGAAGATGTGGCACATATATACAATGGAATATTACTCAGCCATAAAGAGAAACAAAATTGAGTTATTTGTAGTGAGGTGGATGGACCTAGAGGCTGTCATACAGAGTGAAGTAAGTCAGAAAAAGAAAAACAAATGCCGTATGCTAACACATATATACGGAATCTAAAAAAAAAGATCGTCATGAAGAACCTAGGGACAAGACGGGAATAAAAATGCAGACCTACTAGAGAATGGACTTGATGATACGGGAAGGGGGAAGGGTAAGCTGGGACAAAGTGAGAGAGTGGCATAGACATATATACACTACCAAACGTAAAATAGATAGCTAGTGGGAAGCAGCCGCATAGCACAGGGAGATCAGCTCGGTGCTTTGTGACCACCTAGAGGATTGGGATAGGGAGGGTGGGAGGGAGGGAGACACAAGAGGGAAGAGACATGGGGACATGTGTATGTGTATATCTGATTCACTTTGTTATAAGGCAGAAACTAACACACCATTGTAAAGCAATTATACTCTAATAAAGATGTTAAAAAATTTAAAAAAGAAAAAAGGATGCAGATCTACTAAAGAATGGACTTGAGGACACAGGGAAAGGGAAGGGGAAGCTGGGACAAAGTGAGAGAGTGGCATGGACATATATATACTACCAGATGTAAAATCAATAGCTAGTGGGAAGCAGCCGCATAGCACAGGGAGATCAGCTTGGCGCTTTGTGACCACATAGATGGGTGGGATAGGGAGGGTGGGAGGGAGGGAGATGCAAGATGGAAGAGATATGGGGATATATGTGTATGTATAGCTAATTCACTTTGTTATAAAGCAGAAACTAACACACCATTGTAAAGCAATTATACTCCAATAAAGATGTTAAATAAAAGGAAAGAAAATATTTAGTAAGATGAAGATAAGCAGTAAGTAAAACCAATTGATGAGTTGATTTGATAATACAGATTTTAAGTACATTACTAACAGAACAATGTGAATATATCACACAAGTTTTACCCACAAAAAAAAAGTTCAGCCTACGGAAGATCTCGGTCCTATGAAATTTATAGTGATGTAAATGGAGAGCCAGGAAAGAGAATTAAAAGGAGAATATTATATTATTAGTAAGGGCAAGATGATTTGGAGGAAAGAGAATGGAAGTGGGCAGACCTTCAGTAGGAGGCTACTGAAATAGACCAGATGAGAGGCAATGAGCTATGAAATAAGGCACCAAAAATAGGAATGGTAATGGGGAAAGGTTTCAAAGATGTTGCAGGAAAAAACCCAAAATAACAAAAACAAAAACAAAAAAACAACACTGCTGTGGGCTCATAGCAATCTACTCCTGTGGTCAACTCCATGGTGGGTCAGACTGTTATCACTTTACAGTGCATGAATTCATGATCTGGGGTTTACTGCTGGCTGAAATGTATGAATGATGCAAAAGAGTGGAGTTGAGGAGCTATAATGAGAGACAGATGTAGGCAGAGAGCATTGAGAGTCTTCTGCAGTGTGGTAAATTGCAGCATGTGATTGGTTTACTCATGAGGATGCTCTTGGAGCTCACTGCAACAATCACAGAGGATTTTGCTTATCTCTGGCCATCTGCTCCAGCCCAGGATATCCTCTCCTCTACCATCTAGATTCTGAGGATGTTTTCCCAAGCAATAATGGGAGGAGAACTAGAAAGGAGAAAAAGGAAACGCTGTCTCCTCAAATTGTTCTGAGACTTAGTTCTGTATTGGGGGTGGTGGTGCATGATGCACTCACACTTAGCAACACTTGGTTCCAGCAAATAAAATGAATAAAGGCATTGGTGTTCTGATTGAGGCTGGGATAAAAGCCTAAAAAGCCAATCTTCTTGGCTGACCTACTAGGTCCTCCTAATGGCCTTTGTTGGACTGTAGGAAGTACAGTTAGAAAACCACTGATCCAGCACCCTCACTTTCATGCTGGGAAACTGAATTGCAGAGGGATGAAGTAAATTCTGCAGGGTCCCATAGCTTTTCAGTGGCATAATAATGCCTGAAATCAAGTCCTAATCCTGTACTTCTCTTCACAATAAATTCACTTTATCCAGTATTAAAGGCCATCTTTCTGCTTTCCTGTGGTTTCTAGTCCATTGTACTAAACATGTCTTTTTATTCTGACGTTGACATCTGGGGTCTTACTGGTGGTGGGGAAACTGCCCCTCCCAGGGCTAGCCAATTCCTAGAGTAAACACCTCATCTGTGATGTACCCTTCATATGCAGACTAATCTAAAAACCCAGCCTCCTCAAACACATACATCTCCTCTGACTCGTAGAATCTAAGTCAATATTCCTTTGCCTTAATCACCTCAGGTCCAGTACCAGACGACTCAGGCTAACCACTACACCCCAGAGCATGCTGAAAGTATTTACACCAGCCAATCCTGAACATGTTTACCTCCTTACCTGTTTTCCCCCATGGGAAAAAACAGGCTCTTGCCATGTTTCCTTCCACTGCTTCCACCTCCTGACCCACCCTTGTGCTTCTCCACATGACCCTGCATAGTGTGGCATGCCCCTTCCTCTTGGGAGCTATGAGTGGCAAACTGTTTTCTCAATGGTAGGCATCTCATGATCTGTTGATCTCACAATATCTGAATAATAATAAACCCTACGTTTTAAAACACCCATGCCTCTATTCCTGCTCTTCTTTGTTTTGTCTATCTCACCCACTGCAGTCTGAGCCCCTACTTTGTAGCCTGTATGTGTCTGGTACAAAGAGCAAACACGTAATACACACGTGCTAAAATCATGCCTGTGAATTTTAAAATGATGATTAGAAACTACTACATGAAAAAACTTCTTCTAGGCATGATAACTGTTCTCAATGAGCTCATTGTCAAGTCTTACCCAGGAAAAATAAGACATGCATCCAGGTAACTGTTATAAAAAAAATTAGGATGTATTATGTCAAAATAAAGGCTCAGATAAGATTCATGCACATCTACCAGGAAATAAAATTACCACAGGAAGGTGGAACTTAAGAAGTAGAAGGGATGTTGAATGCAAACAGGGGTATGAAGGGGCTTCCCTGGTGGCACAGTGGTTAAAAGTCCGCCTGCCGATGCAGGGGACACGGGTTCGTGCCCCAGTCCGGGAGGATTCCACATGCCGCGGAGCGGCTGGGCCCGTGAGCCATGGCCGCTGAGCCTGCGCGTCCGGAGCCTGCGCTCCGCAGCGGGAGGGGCCACAACGGTGAGAAGCCCACGTACTGCAAAAAAAAAAAAAAAAAAAAGGGGGTATGAGGCATTTCAATTGGCCAGTATGAAATAAATAAAGTCATAAATGTAGAGAAACAATGGACTATTTAATTAATTTGCTTTAAACACTTCAAAATCTCAACATTTCCTTTAGGAAAATGTCCAAATATATTAGTATGACTTAAAAGATAAGACTCTTGCTTTCTTTGTCTGACCAACTGTTCTTCACTTACTCCTCTAAGAGGACTTGGCACCATTTTTGGCACCACTGTCACCATTTTTCCAACAGCATGTGCTCACTTTGTGTCTCTGTGTCACATTTTGGGATTTTTTGCAATATTTCAAAATTTTTTTTATTATTATTATATTTATTATGGTGATCTCTGATGAGTGGTCTTTGTTGTTAGTATTGTCATTGTTTCAGGGCACCGTGCTCACATAAGATGGCATATATAATTGATAAATGCTGTGTGTGTTCTGACTGCTCCACTGACCAGTTGTTTCCCCAAATCTCTCCCTGTCCTTGGGCCTCCCTATTCCCTGAAACACAGCAATATTGACATTAGGCCAATTAATAACTCTACAATGGCCTCCAAGTGTTCAAGTGAAAGGAAGAGTCGCATGTCTCTCACTTTAAATCAAAAGCTTAATGCAGAAGGCATGTTGAAAGCCAAGACAGACTAAAAAGCAAGGCACTTTTGCCAGTTAGCCAAGTGGTGAACGCAAACAAAAAGTTCTTGAAGGAAATTAGAAGGGCTACTCCAGTGAACATACAAATGATAAAAAAGCAAAACAGCCTTATCGCTGATGTGGAGAAAGTTTTAGTTGTCTGAATAGAAGATCGAACCAGTCACAACATTCCCTTAAACCAAAGCTTAATCCAGAGCAAGGCCCTAACTCTTCTATTCTATGAAGTCTGAGAGAGATGAAGCTCCAGAAGGAAAGTTAGAAGCTAGCAGATGTCGGTTCATGAAGTTTAAAGAAAGATGCCTTCTCCATAACATCAAAGTGCAAGGGGAAGCAGCAAGTGCTGCTGCAGAAGCTGCAACAAGTTATCCAGAAGATTTAGCTAAGATCATTAATTAAAGTGGCTACACTACACAACCAATTTTCAATGTAGATGACACAGCCTTCTATTGGAAGAAGATGTCATCTGGGACTTTCATAGCTAGAGAGGAGTCAGTGCCTGGCTTCAAAGCTTCAAAGGACAGGCTGACTCTTTTGTTAGGGGTTAACACAGCTGGTAACTTGAAAGTGAAACCAGTGCTCATTTACCATTTTGAAAATCCTAGGTTCCTTAAAAGCTATGCTAAACCTAATCTGCCTGTACTCTAGAAATGGAAAAACAAAGACTGGATGACTGCATATATGTTTACAACATGGTTTACTGAATATTTTAGGTCCACTGTTGAGATCTACTCTCAGAGAAAAAAAAAGATTTAAAAAGTATTATTATTAAAAAAAAATATTGCTCAATGACAATGCACCTGGTCATCCAAGAACTCTGATGGAGATGTACAACAAGATTAATGCTGTTTTCATGCCTACTAACACAGCATCCATTCTGCAGTCCACAGATCAAAGAGTAATTTTGACTTTCAAGTATTATTTAAGAAATACATTCCATAAGGCTATAGATGCCATAGATTGTGATTCCTCTGATGGACCTGGGCAAAGTCAACTGAAAACCTTCTGAAAAGGATTCACCATTCTAGATGCTACTAAGAACATTTGTGATTCATGGGAAGAGGTCAAAATATCAACATGAAGAAGAGTTTGGAAGAAGTTGATTCCAAGGCTCATTGATGACTTTGAGGGATTCAAGACTTCAGTAGAGGAAGTAACTGGAGACATGGTAGAAACAGCAACCAAACTGGTATTAGAGGTGGAGCCTGAAGATGTGAATGTGTTGCTGCAATCTCATGATAAAACTAATGCATGAGGAGTTGCTTCTTATAGATGAGCAAAGAAAGTGGTTTCTTGAGATGGAATCTACTCCTGATGATGATGCTGTGAAGACTGATGAAAAACAACGAAGTATTTAGAATATTGCATAAATTTAGCTGATAAAGCAGCAGCAGGGTTCCAGAGAACTGACTCCAATTTTGAAAGACGTTCTACTGTGGGTAAAATACTCTCAAACAGCATTGCATGCTACAGAGAAATTATTCATGAAAGAGTCAGTTGGCACAGCAAACGTCACTGTTGTCTTAAGAAATTGTCACAACCACCCCAACCTTCGGCAACCACCCCGATAGGTCAGCAGCCATCAACACTGAGGCAAGACCCTCTACGAGCAAAAATATTATGACTCACTCAAGGCTCAGATGGTGGTTAGCTTTTTTTAGCAACAAAGTATTTTTTAATTCAGGTATGTACATTGTTTTGCTTAGACATAATGCTATTGTACTCTTAACAGACTACAGTATAGTGTAAACATAATTTTTACAAGCAATGGGAAACCAAAAAATTTGTGTCACTTGCTTTACTGCAATATTCACTTCCTTGTGGTGGTCTGGAACCAAACACACAATATCTCCAAGATATGCCTGTAATGTAACATAATGACTAGAATGTTATCGCCTCATATTCACAGGCTCTACCCATACATAAAGAGAAGGGGATTATACAGAGATGAAGGGCATTTTAGAATTCTGCCCAATGCATATGTCATTTTGAACAGCTGCTGTAACACAGACACTGATAAACACTATGTATACATTATCTTATTTAAACAGCACAATCATTTTGTGAGGTAGACATTGCTATCCTTTCCTTAAAACTGAAAAGAAAAAAAAAAACAGAGATTATAGTTGATGCTATGGTACCATTCATATGGTAACATCCTTCATCCTTGCTTCTGGACTGAAACCCAATTCTCCCAATTGTTGGGAGGAGTTCTTAGCTGAGACCTCCTCCAGGAAGGATACATGGACAAAGAGAAATGCTCTACCCAAGGCCATGCTCCCTCCCCAGGGACAGCTCACACCAGTGACTGGAATCTATGGGCTATGAAGGCCCCACCCCAGAGCCTCAATGCAGGACAATACTGATGTGCCATTTCAGCCCCAACATACTCCCAGGATAGGATGAGGTCTTTGTTACAAATGCATTGCAGTTCAATTTCTCCTTCTTTCCAATCCTGCTTTCCTCATCCCTCACCCCTCATCAATGTGTTCAAGAGCACTCTCAGCAAATCTCCTACATGCTAATTTCAGAATCTGGGTCTATTTCTCAAGGAACCTAATCTAGTACAGGGAGATGAAAAAAAAAATGGTAGTAGAAGCTAGACTCACCATTTGAACTCATGTGACAGCAAACCCATGCTCTAAATCACTATGCTACACTGACTCTTGAGCACCCCTTATTAGGCACCTCAGCATCACAAATGGAGAATATGGAAAATGAACATGGCTGTTTTCCCTGAAATCTGAGATAAATTTTGGCATCAGATTATTTTTACAAACAAGAAATGGAAGAATTTTTCACTTTCTTATTGGAGTCAAAGATACATAACAAACCTGTGATTGATTTCTTGCAATGTTATCAGTTCAAATAATTTTGAGAGTTGGACAAGAAATAATAGGTCTTCTAGGCTCACTCATTTTTTAATCTGGAATTGCATCGCCAATGTCATTGCTTGAATGCCTGCATTAATAGAAAACTCAAGCTTTGAGGTTAGTGTTTCCCAAAAGCTAGTCCATGTTCCAGGTCGGTGATAGTAGAGTTCAGGGAGAAGTTAGATGTTCAATAAATATCTGTTAAATAAATGAATTATTAAACATCACTCTAGACTTTCTGAATAGGAATCTTTAGTGTAAAGTGTTGAGTGTATATTTTAATAAGTCCTTCCAGATGACTCTGATGCAGAATCAGGATTGAGCCAACATCATTGAGGTTGTTAGATTAATTCTTATTATGGCAAAATACATATAACATTAATTTGCCATTTAACTATTTTATTTTAAAATTTTGTTTATTGTGGTAAAATACACATAGCAAACTTCTAAGCCATTTTAAAATGTACAGTTCGGTAGCTTTAAGTACATTCACAATGTTGTACAATCGTTACTATCTTGTTCCACAGTTTTTCCACAATTCCAAAAGGAAATTTCTACCTGTTAAACATTCACTCCCCATTGCCTCTCCTACCAGCTCTGAGACTGTTCTTCATTGTCTTAATCCAAGTCAGTTTATCTCTTGGTAATGTTTATATTTCTTGTTTGTTCCCTGAGCCTAATCACATCAGACCAAACTTGCCCATCTGGCATGATCTGGAGACTACACATAGCATGATTTTTCTCCTCTTCATCTGTTTCTATTTCTCTAAATCCCCTTTAAATTGTGCTCTCTGAAACCTGGCATGGTTTTAACAGGAAGCATAAAGCAAAGCTATCTCCTACCTGGAGGCTGACATTACATTTCTTTAATTTAGCCTTAAATTGTTTTAGTTTTGAGAGCAGCTATTTTATACTTCTGATACACATTGAACTTGACAACTAATTTTTCATATGTGCCACTGGTAAGTCTCATTTCCTTATGTGTAAAGATGTTTTAAGAATCTAAATTCAGGACTTTACATTCATCCCTTTAAAATTTGTTTAAAGCACTTTTTTTTTCAGCCTACTGAGCTCTTTTGAGATCTAATATTGCAATTTAATTATTAGTCTGATTCAAGTGAATTTCAAATGTTATCACCAGGCTGTATCTTTCAGGGCCTCTGAAAAGATTAAAGAAAAAATATAACGTGCTGAATTTTATAAGTCTTGGGAAGCCTCAGACCATTCTTTGGAATATCCATCTATCTATTCAATAATTCACAATATTTACTTAGAACCTAACATATGCCAAGTACAGCAACTATATACTCTGCAATACTATCCCGGATTAGGAAAATTTAACCCCATCTTGTACTAGTCATTGGGATAGGCTGAACTTCTATAATGTCCACCTGAAGATGTTCTGTCCTACACTAATCCCCAGAACCTGTGATTACGGTGATATATAACTCTCATGATTATATTATGTTATATGACACAGCTGACCTTAATAGGACCCAATGTGTGGTTGTTTCTCTTAATATAGAAGAGGGACTATGTGAGGAGTGTCAGTGGTTGTAACAACATACCAGTCCAAATCTTGGCTTGAAAAGGCATCATATGTTTTTCACGATCCCTCTTGCATGTGTCACCTCAGGGGAAGAATGAGTACCAGTTAACCTGCTGACCTACAGAAGATGAGACTAATGGAGCAGAACCAGCCAAACCAACAACCAACAGGGAGAAGCAGAGCTGCCTCCAATGCTGCAGCGTGGAGAAGAGCTCCTGGCTCAGTCCAGCCTCTATCAGCCAAACCGCAGTGATTTTGAGTATAAGTGATTTTGTTTTAAGCCACTGAATTTTGGGTTGGCCATCTATGCAAAATTACTGTGGCAATCGTTAACTGCTACAAGTCTTGAGAGTTAGATAGCAGGGGACTGAAGTGAAGATGGTTAGGAAAGTCATCCATGATCACCAGAGTTAGTTAGCAGCAGAGATAGCTTAGTTCTTAGTTCAGCCTGACCACAAACTCTATGCTTCTAATCACTAATTGTAGTAATCACAATAAATCTTGGGTTTTAGCTTCAGACTGGGGAGTAGGAACAGCAGTTGGTGATCACTTTGGGATTCATCATTCAGATCCTGCCTCTTCTTATATGGAATTGCTGTCAGAGTGGCCATTCTTTTCTTAAGAAATAAGGTATTACCAGGAGAATCCAGCTCCCACGAGAAGAAACAAACACAGGTCCTAGCAGCAATCTGTCTGAGACCGTGTCATCTATCGTACCCCAAGCTGCTCAGAGACAGTGATGCAGTGCTCCAAGCTGTCTCTGAAATAGGCGAGCAGCTGGGCTGGAGCATGAAGCTGGTGGTTTAAGGTGGTGTCTGTACCATTCTATGCTGCCACTCTGCCCTCATAGGAATTCACATAAGTGGGGAGTAGATGAGCTCTCCAGGGAGGTAGTCAGGCCAGTGATGCTGAAGACCTGGGAAATTTACGCCAGTGTTTCCAAATGGCGGCCAGCAAACCAGTTAATCTTTAAAAGCCTGAAAGTCTCTTCCCTTGCTGCACTGCATTTACACTGCTACCATCTAGTAGTAATTCCTAGGACCTCTGGCCTGGGTTACAGCTAAGAGTGACATCCAGGCTTTCATCTCTTCATCCTTCTTTCCATTCAATGTCTCATACCCCTCCCTTAGCACCCTTTGTATAGCCCATCCTAATAAAAGTGTCACAGTGGATAAGGTGCAAGATAGGCATCAGAGACATGGATTTGAATCCCAAATAACAATAATTATCATTCATAATTGTTAGTGCTATTAAATAATTTAATGATAATAGTATTATCATTATTATAGCTAATAATTATTTAATGTGAAATATAAAATTGTGTATGTGTATATATATAATTTTATATATATATATATATATATATATAATTTCAGACAGTAAGCCTGTGAGGTAGGGACCATGACTCTCACTTTAAATACAAAGAAACTGCAACTCAGAAAATGTAAACACCTTGCCCAATATCCTACAGTTAATGGGTCATGAAACTAACCTTGAACCCAGCACTCTAGGCTTTAGAAATCACTCTGCCAAACTGCTTAGATGCCCCATTTCTCAGCTGTAGGCATTGGGCAACTAACCCAATTTCTTTCAGACTCATTTTGTTTTTCTGAAAAAGAAAACCATGATAATACTTCTATTAGTCTGGATTCATTTAGTTACAAGTGATAGAAAATGCAACACATACTGGTTAAGAGTAAAAGAAAAATATTGATTGATATGATTTTGGGGGGACCAGAGACCCAGGCAATGTCATCTCTCAACATTGTTTTCCTTTAGGTTGGCTTCACTCTAGTAGGGTCCCTATAGATGGTGTTCATGGCAACTACAGGCCTAGACCTTACTAGCCACAGCAAATCCAGTGACAAAAAAGTGTCCTTAGATAAAAGTTTCATCCTGAGATAGGTTGATTCAAAATCAGTTCAGTAGCACAAAGGACAGAATACACTGATTGTACGTGACTAGGTTATGCTTCAACCCATACAGAAGTGGGTTGGTGAACCACCTAAACTACTCATTGTGGAGAGTGGATTGTTTTAAAAATAAAACAAAACAAAACAAACAAAAAAATGTTGTTCCTAGAAGATTAAGGAACTGGCATATTCGAAGCATTTACTCATGTATAATCACATTACAAATATATTTAGCCTTATTCACCACAATATCCCCAAGAATATTGTATTATTAGAACCATCTTGTATTTGAAGAAACTATGGCTCAGAGAAGGTAAAGCATTTTCACAGTATCACACAGCTAATAAGCTGCAAAGTCAGAAATCACACTCAGATATGCTAACCCCAGATTTGGTACACTAATTTTGGAACTGAAACGAGTCAACCTCTTAAGTGGCAACCACTCTCTTGAATAACAGCTCCTTGGGACTTAACACGGTACTTGTGATTACATATAAAACTGTCTCCTTGCAATTCTTACAGCAAGGAATTTGCCCCAACTTATCAGAAACACATCTTTCTGGAAGACTTAAAGGTTGAGAGTTGCTACTGGCGTATTAAATTTCGTACCTCATATTCCGTCCCACCTGGAACACTGGATAATTTGAAAAGGCTAGAGCCAAAAAAATCTTGGCCCTTTGTTGTCTGTCTTATCAGCTCAACAGAGCAGGGGTGCTGGCAACCCAGGAGCCATGCCAGCAGACAGATTTTGTTTGGTGAGCATTAAGTTGTTGGCCCAGAGTTTATCTTTATAGGTATGTTGTAAGGAGGCACTGAGGGAAATGGAATCTGAACTGGAGAGGAATCATCATGAAGCAGCAATTGTGCAAGTGCAGCTCCAAAGCAAAATCCAGCTGAGAGATCACCCAGCAGAAAGTACAGAGAGCAATCTGCAAGTGGCAAATTTAGGAGGAATCTCACACATTCTTCACATCCATTTACATAAACTCCACTGGAATATTCTGTTGTCATTTAACATAGTGTTGGAGAAGCTTTTTCATTGACATGTGAAGATGCTCAGATACAGGAAAGAATCAGCAGTGCACTGAGCAATTCACAGCCACTATCTCCTTAATCCTCATCACTTCATGAGGTAGGTACCATTATTTCCATTTTGAAGATGAGAAAACCAAGTTCACAAGGGTTATGTAAGCAGCCCAATGTTTTAATCACATCATAGATGAGAGCTTACACTGACTCCTACTGCGCTGTCCGAGCCCCAAATATCTACAGAGAAGGTCCAGGAAAGTCATACCCTAAGATGTTAAGACACACTGTTTCTGAAAAAGTGGCATTGTGGGTGTTTTTTTTCTTTGTTTTATCTGTCCTTTGCTTATAGAATTTTTCTATTTTGTGATAATGATAATAATAAGTGTATATCACTTTAGTAACTCAAATCACTATTAAAGTCAAATAAAATTTGGTTAATTTATATTAAATATTAAAATAAACTTTTCTTTTACCACACCTACATGTCTTTGTCATTATTATACATTAAATAAAATTTACTTAATACTCATTAAGAAAAATGTTAAACTTTTTTAAACCATACACCTAGCAATATTCTATGTCCTCTGGGTTCAAAATGTATAAATTAGACTCTTTTCAAGAGCTCAACATCTTGGGCCAACAAGATATGACCCTTATGAATAAACAGTAAGCTAGTACTAACATTTTGTGCTATAGGAATCTAGCTGAGGGTGTGATGGATGAGGGAATTTATTTGCATTTGTCACATGGATAATTGCTAATATTTACAGAAAACTCAAAGACTTAAAGTCCGCAATGTCTATTATCTCATGTAATTCTGAAAGTAAATATGTGAAGTATTTAGGCAAAATATTAAGACCAGCTAATTGGTGATGGAGACAGCAAGGCTCAGAGAAGCTGAGTGACTTCTTGGGGGGTATATGATTAATATAAGGCAAAAGAAGGTTTTGAACGCAGGGATGCTAACTCCAAGCCCAAGACTCTTTTCACTGTAGAATGTAGCCTCCTGTGTAGCATGTTTTGTTTTAGAAAATGTTTCACATTTGTTTATTCTTACTAAGGCATTTTTGTACTACTTAAGTTGTATCTATTTATTTAAATTTAATAGGGATAATACAAGTTTGCTCACACACCCTTAAACTCCATGAGTTAAGTCAACTAAGCTAAGCTAAGTATTACTTCTATGTACTGACAGGATAGCAAATTATCTTACCTTTACTAGTTAGCTGTGATGATCCTAACAACAAATATATATTGAGAAGTCTAGCGTGTTGCCAGATACTAAATTTAATATCTTTTTTAAAAATAAATTTTTTTCCTATTATGACAGTAATATATGTTCATGTTCATTGTTTTTAAAAATAGACAATACAGAAAAAAGAAAATAATAAGCCTATCAGAATTTCATTCCCCAAGATACCCACATCTTCCACAATCACATTTCAAAAAACACACTGCCATATGTATTGCATTATGATTGTTTGCAAATGGTTTCTTTGCAGGGCTGTTGTTCTGCTGTTAAGGAAATTAATTTAACCAGTTTATGTAGAGTGTTCACTATATACCAAGAAATATGCTGAGTTCTGGGATTATAGAAATGAATAACCTCACAAGAAAATTATATTGGGGGGACTAAACACCTAAAGTATTTTTTAGAAACAACTACAGAAAGAAAAGTATCAGATAGTTTTTCCACCCTCCATTTAATTTACAACTCTGTATTTCCATAAATATTAAGTACATTCTATTTTCTTATAAATACAGTAAACTTCTCCCAACCCCCCTACCCTCTTTTTGTCTACATATAGTAATAATCTACTCTTATTTCTTTTTAACATATGTAGAAATACAATTGTAGAATATTAGATATAGAAGAGACATGATAACGAATATAGAGTAGTTACTCAAATATTTTTGTTCGACTAATGAGCAACTGAGTGAATGAAGGAAGGGGATGCCTGTTATTCAGAGGATCCAATGAGAGAAGTGAATGTTTTGTACTGAATTGTAGACACCAAATCTCCTGTGTGAGTACAAATTGGCTACATTCTACCTATGCCCCTTGTACTTGAAGGCTTTTAAAGTCAGGACAAGAAAGCATGGCTAAAACTGGTGAAATCTGAATTCTTCCCTGATACCATATGTTTTTAAAATTATGAAATGTAATATGTAAAATTTTTATGTGATTGTCACATCTCACCCCATCCTTATTTGATATCCATTAATGCCATCTAACAAAAATCCATGTTTTTCTATGTATCAATTATTATTTTTATATTTTATAATTAATACATTTCTATCACATAATTATAATCACTGTTATAAATTTTTTAAAAGACATGGCATCATACTGTGCATATTGTACTACAAAGAACTTGCTTTCTTAATCTGAAAAAAAACCCCCATTTCTTGTGTTAGTTTGTGTTAGTGTTAAATGATATCATGGTTGAGAATATGGGCTCTGCATTTAGGCAGATGCAGATTTGATCCCATACTACCTAGGTCATCCTGCACAATTGATTTATCCTGTGAGCTTCAGTTTCCTCCACAGTTAACAGCGATAAAAAATATACCTTTCTAATAATGCTGTAGTGAACAATACTTGATATAATCTGTAATAATTAATACCATTATTTATACAATGAAATATTGTAGAGCATGGATATATGGGTTGAATAGCACTCCCTCAAAATTAATGCAACATTATTTGGAAATTAAGTTAATGTTGCAGATGTAATTAGATAAAATAAGGTCATGCTTGATTAGAGTGGTCTCTAATCCAATGACGGGTGTCCTTATAAGACGAGGGAAATTTGGACACAGAGGTACACAGAAAGGAGAAACACACAGGGGGAACACAATGTGCTGTTTTCAGCAGAGACTGGAGGAATGCATCTGCAAGCCAAGCATTTCCAGCAACCACCAAAAGCTGGAAGAGGCAAAGATGCGCCCCTAGAGCCTTCAGAGCAAGCATAGCCCTGCCAAAACCATGACTGTGGACTTCTAGCCTCCAGGACTGAGACAATACATTTCTGTTGTTTTGAGCCAGTTAGTTTGTGGTAATCTGCTAATACTGCCCTATGAAACTAACACAATGGGTATAATTTTTAGCCATTTAAAAACTGATATACATTTAGAGTGTCTTTTCATGCCTGTTTTTGTTTGTTGTTATACATAATGTTGTGGATATTTCTGTGACTGATTCCAGAAATATATTTGTTGAGCTAAGGGTAAACATATTTAAATTTTAGATAGCTACTGCCAAATTGCCCTATAAAAGGGCACACATATACACTATGGCATCAGCATGTAAGAGTGCCCTTTCTCTATATTCTCACTCAAAATGGATAGTATCAATTTTTGCACATGACAGCTGTGGAGGAGTATTTCACCACTTATTAAAACTTATCTGCGTCCTAATTTCTCCCACCTATAAAATTGAGATAGTAATAGCATTTACTTTTTAAGTTGTGTGAATTAAGGTGTCAGATACTTAGAATAGTACCTGATATATAAAGAACAGCTGAATAAATGCTGTTTTCCTTATTATTATTATTATTATGACTGAAATGTTTGGGAAGAACAACCAGGTCAGAAACCAAAATATCTTCCATTTAAGAATTCTTGCAAATTGTTGGTGATTGTGAACATGTCTCAGTCCAGCTATTTCCAAGTCTATTAGTTCTTATCAAGTAGAGTTTTTTCTTTTTTTTTTTAACATCTTTATTGGAGTATAATTGCTTCACAATGGTTAGTTTCTGCTTTATAACAAAGTGATTCAGCTATACATATACACACATCTCCATATCTCCTCCCTCCTGCATCTCCCTCCCACCCTCACTATCCCACCCCTCTAGGTGGTCACAAAGCACGGAGCTGATCTCCCTGTGCTATGCGGCTGCTTCCCACTAGCTATCTGTTTTACATTTGGTAGTGTATATATGTCCATGCCACTCTCTCACTTCATCCCAGCTTACCCGTCCCCCACCCCGTGTCTTCAAGTCCATTCTCTACCTCCATGTCTTTATTCCTGTCCTGTCCCTAGGTTCTTCAGAACCTTTTTTTTTAGTTTCCATATATATGTGTTAGCATATGGTATTTGTTTTTCTCTTTCTGACTTCATAAGTAGAGCTTTTCTTGATCTTGGTCAAGCAACTACAAAAGAAATGTCTTATCTCTCTAGTTGCCTCTGACTGAGCACCTACTTTTTCTTTCTTTTCTCTTTCTTCCTCTCCTCTTCCTTTTTCTTTTTCTTCCACTCTTTTTCCTTTCTTCCTCCCTTCCTCCCTCTTTCTTTTTTCCTTTTTCTTTTCTTTCCTCCCTCTCTCCTTTCATTTTTTCTTTCTTTCATTCTTTAAAAAAACAAACCGAGATTCAGAGAGGCAGCACAGTATTTTGGGTAAATATGCCTCCTCAAAGATATACACTAGACATAGAATGAGAAAAAAACTGATTAATGTCCAATCTCTGCCATTAGTAAGCCCATTTATTTGGGACAAGACATTTAATTACTTTGGATGGTACTTTTGTTATTTATTCATTCATTTATTTATTTCACAAATATTTCTTGAGAAACTTCTATGGGCTGATATGTGAAGAGACAAAATAACAGAGATGTAGCAATTGCTCCCATGGGACTTTAATTTTATTGTGAGAGAGACATTTAAATCTAATATTCAATGATTTCTTTATTGTGGTGATATATCTACACTAGGGAAGTAAAAAAGCATGTAGCAGGGATGTTTACCTTGGGCTGAAAAGTCAGGGAAAACTCCTTTAAGGATGTGGCATTGAATCTGACATCTGAAATATGATTAAGAGTAATCCAGGCAAAATTGGAGCCAAGAAGAAGTTGTAAACAGAGGGACCATGGTATCCGAGGGGCTTGAGGCCAGGAGGTGTACAGACCATAACTGAGAATCTGAAAGAAGACTTGTGTAGTTAAGGGGCAGAGAAAGTAGTAAGTGAAATGAGGATGGCTGAGTAGGCAGGGGCTAGACATGCACAGTTTATAAAATAGGTCAACAATCTAACTGCTTAAATGCAAAATAAATACATTTCCACTGCATGCCATGGTTGTGTGAGTGCTTTCATGACTACTACAATGGGTTAATAGCAACATTACCTAAAATCACACCAAGGTTGATTATGCTTTGGGAATTTCCCATTGTAATTATGGGGTATGGGGAGGTAAGACCAGATGCAGGGAAACCATTAAGGAAACTCTTATAATGGTTAAGGAATGAAGTGATATCATCTGAGTATCCTGTGTGAGACGAGTAATATGTGAGAGACATTAAGGAAGAATGGACTTTTATTATTAAAGCAATGCCAAGACCATATAGCTTCCACCTGACGATTAAGTCTACTCACTATTCAGTTGGAGGTGGCTGCCTGAAGCACTTTTTGTTAAGAAAGATTCTGAAGCTACAACACAGGAAGGGGAGTGTATCCTGACCAATGAGCAACAGTCACCTTCGGTACAGGAAGGATGAGTGGCAGCAGAGATTCCCCACACATGCTCTGCCTGTCAAACGCTCATTTTATAGGCTAATAACTGAGACCAGAGAGACCAAGTGAATTTTGATGTTTCCACAGTTTGTACTAAAGCTGAGACTACTGCTTTTATTGCTTTATTTCCTGTGCTCCCTTTACAGTTCACTTTGCTGGACCACACGGACTCTAAAGCAATCATTCCTCTTATTTATCCTTACATAGTTCCCTTCTAAGAAGTGTGAATCAGTGACCCACTCTCTTAGATCAGCTTCAAAACTTGCAAAGTCATGTAACATGCTCTATCTGAAATAACTGTAAAATACTTATCAAAGAATAGCTTTACATGATATTCTAAACAACTACTTGACTTAGGTGTTATTTCCCATGTAAGAAGTGAATATTGTTACTAAGCATTATTTTATATCGAATTTATTAAAGGCCCCAATTTTGGCCAGCCTGTTTCCATGGGCTCTGGAGGGCTTCATTGAGAAGAGACGTATGGAGAAGTTGGGATTGCTCTTTCTCTGAGAAGTATAGAGCAAGTTGAGAGGGTGTTGAGAAAGGGACTGGGAGAGCAGAAATAATGTTGTACAGGAAAAATGATGAGAGTGGCAAGAGTAATAAAGATGTGTATTTATTAAATATATATTTTTGTGGCAGAATAAAAGTTCATTGCAGAATTGGACCTAAGGTTATTCTAAGAGGGTCTTTTCATAATTTTTCCCCCACCATGGGTGAAACTTTGATGATGCTTAACTCACTGTGTTGTTCTAAGACATCATTAAAAACATGTGGAAATTACTGGCTATAGTAGAGACCATACAATGTTTTTTTGTCAAATAATTTCAGTAGACTGATGGGCATTCTTTTCCTGGGAAACCACTCTCAGCCTCAGCTCACCTTTTCCTCCAGTATAGGCCCTATACTATACAGTGTACCCTACCCAACAGATCCACACAGAGCCTCAACTCAGAGCAAGTGATACATGGGAAGCAGAGATTAAGTTGATCAGAATTTTTGAGAGACACTTTGTTAGACTGACCACATAACCCAATTTTCTCAGGACAATCCTGTTTTCATCTATTGCTGCAGTAACACTATTAATATCCTCCCCTTTCACTCTCAAAGTTTGGATGATAAATTATATGACCATCCTACCATTTATATTTTTGTATCTCTCCCTTTATGTTCTTTTCTTCTTTTGGTATCTTTCTCTCTCACTCACACTTACTCTTTTTTCCTATCATGTATATCAATCTCATCGCATTTCAAGTCCCTTTACTTATGAAATGTTTCTTTCTCTTCATCATTTCCTCCACACTTTCTCCCTATCAAACAGCTATCCCTACTTCTTGTTCTTCACTCCTTCTTATTCTATTTTCTTCCTTCCTCAATGCCCATCTCTTTCTGTCCCTATATCTTCATCTCTGTCTCTCTTCTACATTCTCCTCCTTCCTGCCTCTTATTTCCATCTCTGCCCTAGTTCTAGTATTTCCATCTGTATCACATACAGTGGAGTCTGGGAGAAGCATCCTTATGAGTGGACCAGTTGTCTTAGTTTAATTTTGGTCTGCAGATATGGGCCCAGGAATACAGGTGGCCTCATAGGAGGATGAGTAATGACATGAAAATAATATATTTGTCACAGCTTGCTAGCAACAGAGGAAAGTTTAAAATAGGATTTGAAAAGCAGGGGTGGCCCAAACCCAGAATAGATGGCCTCAAAGCACTGATGATTTTAAATTTTATTTTATTTGCCAAAGGGCTGGGGTAAGGTTACTCACACTTCACTGCAGGCTCACCCTCCTTCCGGAATGTAATCACAGAGCAGCAGCATCATAAAAATAGAAAGAGCTTATGCATCCATTTGTCACCCCTTAGGATACAGCTAATCAGAGCATCCCTGAGCGACAGCCAGGGAGCAGGGACATTAAAACAAATTTGTTGGTGCCACACAACAATTGAGTTCAGGGTTAGAAGAGAGGGAAGGATGGTTCTATGACTTGAGATGAGGCATATGACTCAAAAGGGTTTGCATCTTCCTAAAATGTGAACACATGTGACTCTAAACTCTACACACTGACCTAGAAGTCAGGAAGGCAGGCTGTATCTTCCTATCAGTAGGATATAGGATTTGGCTGCTGACTCTGGCCATTTTCAAGTTTCCTAGAGAAGATAAGGGACCACCCAAGGTGACTTAGGTGATATTGGGTAGCTCAGATATGAACCCAGATTTGCCCACTTTCTATGATAACACACTATTTGTAATGAAGAACTGAAGGCAAATGTCTGAGGCTCAAAGAATATTAGATTTGAAAAAGACCCAAGGACCTAAATTAATATTTCTCAAACTTTAATGTGCAAACAAATTACCTATGGATACTGTTCAAAAGGCAGATTCTGATTCAGTAGGTATGGCTGGAATTCTGCAATTCTCATAAATTACCAGGAGCTGCTGATTTGACTTTTGTCTACAGAACACATTTTGAAGAGCAAGGACCTAAGATGCTTCAATCTTTTTACTCATGTGAGAAAGACTTCAGAAAGAGGATGACTTGTCCAGGATCACCATATGCACTGCTAACAGAGGCAGACTAGACAGTTTTTACTTGTATGTTGTATCATTCTCACTAGCACAACCCCTGGAGTCAGACAAGTCCAAATACAAACACAGGTCTACCCCACCAGCAGGTTTTAACCTCTCAGTTTCTTCACCCATGAAATGGAATAAATAATTCCTCTACCTCACCAAATTTTTATAAGAATTAAATGAGAAAATAGATAATAAATTGATTGGCATAGTGTCTGGCACATAGTATATATTTTCATAAAATAGTCTTCCTGTTTCTTACTACATTCAGGTAAAACTAATGATGAACAGAACTGTCAAAAAAACACAATAAAAATTACTAGATACTAAAGGGAAGAGAATGGCATTACTCACAGACAACTTGCTCTTCCTTCTAAGCATTTAACAACCGAATAATATAACCAAATTTCTAAATTTAAAGTTTCTGGTCTTAAGGACTACAGCACATAATTTTGCACATTGATCTAGGTACAAGTCTAGCAGCCACCATTCACATCATAGTTACCACAAAATTGCATATTCATCACAACTTTCTGGCAGGGAGCAGTATGCAGAATAAGAGGAAACTTTTTTCTGATTTGCACAAAGGTCCCTTTGGACTAGCATTGGTGCTGCCTTTATTAACCCTCTAGGTATGCTCGCCAAGGGGACTGTATAATATTGTAAGCATACTGCTTAATCTTCCTCTCTCTTGGCTCCTTGTCTGTCCTCAGAGACACAGGAAAAATTGTTTTAAAGATTTTTACGAGTCAAATGCCCATTGCTCGTCTTCACAAATCAAGGAAAAATTTAATTATCTCACCTCTACTACTCACCCCACTTTCTCCCACTCAGTTCTCAAAAAAAAAAAAAAAAAAAAAAACTCCTTGACCACAGTTGACTATGAGATCAATCTCACTCAACAAGTTAAGACCCACTCACAACTAAGATGTTAAGGATTCCCTCCAACTTACCTGTAGTATGAAGACAAAATATCCATAACCACATTAATTATAGCATATATTGCACAGAAATTATACATATATAATATTAACATCTCAGTGAGATTAATTTTCTCACTGAGATTATGAGTAAACACTGGAGGATGTTAGAAGATTTGGGGACCCAATAATATAAAAAATTCTGTCCTCAGGTACAGATAGATCTCCCTGTATGGTGTCCATACTGTTAAAAACAAGTCCCCAGAAAGTCGCTGATGATAAGCCCCACATCACCAAACTGAGACTTAACTACAGTTTCCGCTCTCTCAGAAATGGAATCTTAACCCAGTCAATTGGGAATCTTCTGATTAGCACTAGATGGGTCATCTGCATTACACAGCCCTGCCATTCCCTAAAGGAAAGTAACTATACGCTAACCGATCCACTTTTTTTGCATAGTATAACTTCCTTGTTCTCGCTTCCTTCTGCTGTAAAAGTCATTCATTTTGTATAGCTCCTCGAAGCTCCTTCCTCTCTTCTAGACTGGATGATGCCCAATGTGAATTTATTTTTGCTCAGATAAACTCTTAGAACTTTTAACATGTCTCAGTTTATCTTTTAACACTACAATGCAATATAATGTTTTCATTAGTTGAGTACACATTTGCTCCAAACCCCGATAAAGAACTCTAGTAAGCTGAACATTATTAGTGCAATTTTGCATCACAGTCAACCAACATTTTGTGGTCTCCACCATAGCTAATTCTTTTCGCATGGTTTTCCATTAATTCTCACAACAACATTGTGAATTGGGCATTATTAACATTTCACCACTGATGCAACAGTATCTCAGAGAGGTAAAAACATCTTGCTTAAGATCACCAGCATGTAAGTTGTAGGGCCAGGATCCCAAACCAGATCTCTAGGACCCTTCTTTGTTATATTTTTATTTTTTGTAGATTAGGGCATCCTAGAGATTTGAAGAGACTCATCAGAGCCTAAATGGGTGGGTCACAGATGTTCCAACTTCTTCCCCACAGTCCATGCCACCTGGCACCACCTGGTCCTATGATCCACTGCCAGGTGGAAAGGCCACCTCATTCCATAACAATCAGAGCCTGGAATGAAAGCAGTGAAGTAGACAGCTGCCCTTTCCTGTGTTCTGTTTTCATTGCAATTGCTGCTGAGATAATCAGATGTTCCTTCCAAGTGATAATTTTTGGTTTGTTTACGCTGGCCATTTGAGGCCCAAGCTAGGTTGTGGTTGGCAAGATGTGAATTCAGCAGGGTAGCTGGTGACATCTTAGAGTGGGGAGGCAAAATCAGCACCAAGAGGTATTCAAAGCCAGCAATGAGCAGCAGGTAAGGTTCAGATTTTTCTAACATTCAAGAGGAGAAGGAAAGTCCCAGATCTCAGGCATTTACTCTGAAAATTTCAAGTTCTATTATCAAGACCAGAAGGACCACCAGTTGTAGGCTCAGAAAACCCGACAGTACCTCCCTTACCCTCTCTTGGTCTTCTCTTATCTGTAAGAGAGAAAGCTAATGAATAATTTTGCTATAATCATTAAGCTAGAAAGTGTATTCATCTATTTGAAATATAGATATCTATTGAGTGTTTCTATGTATCAGGCACTGGGCTAGTTGCAGCAGAGACAATGGAGAATAAGACAAACATGGTAGTTATTCACCTAGAGGTCAGAGTTCTCTGAACATCACAGGTAAGGAACAATGGTTATTTGCACTATAATGTGATAGTAGACAGTACTATTAAAATTCTCCTTGAACCTCTTTTCATTCTGCTTCTAGGATGCTATGATCACAGTTTCTCCTATTTCATTGATCTCTTCATATTTCCAAACACAAAAGACCTTTAAAATGGCCTAAAAAGTCCTACAAGGTCTGGCTCTATTATCTCTCATTGCTCTCCTCTTCACTGGGTTCACTCTGGTCTCGTGATTGAATACTGCTAAGCAGGCTCCCCTGCCTCAGGTTTAATGTGCTTTCTTGTCTTCTGCTAGAAATGCTCTCACTCTAAGAATCTGCATGGAATCATCTTTGTCCCTCAGCTTTGTGCTCTACTTTCACTTTTTCAGCATGTCCTTCCCCAACCACGCTACTTAAAAGTGCAACTCTCTTCCCACAATCACCACACATCCCTTGCATTATTCTTCCCCCAGTCAGTTATCACCACATGAGACACTTTATGTAACAAACAATTATATGGTAAACTAATAACTATAAATTCATGCTCAATAAGGAGAGGGGTCTTCACCTGATTTCATTCAAGGCTGTATCTCCAAATACAGGTATAGGCCCTGGCATATAGTAGGTGTTTGATAAATATTTATCAAATGCAGATATGGATGGGTGAATGAATGAAAGAATGAGTATAGTGTTTAACAGGAGGACCAAAACTTGTCTTGGATTATTAGGGATTTTAAGGTTTTTGTTTAGCTGTAAAAAAAAAAGTTATGTAGCTTTTATAGTATTTAATAACCTCAATTATAATTACAATTATTATTACCATTAGTGGAGTTATTAGTAGGTTGATGTGGAATCTGCTTTAAGTAAGTAAATTGAATCAATTTCATGCTGACTGCATTTCCTTTCCCCCCTCAATCATGGTACCAATCATTCAGTGTGATAACATGAATTTCCTCCATGGAGAAAAATACCTTTTTCTCTCTAATGTACACTGTGCACAACCAAGTGGGGCTCTCAAATACATTTGACAATATAACTAAAATATGTGGTGTCCTAATAGGGATCATTAAAGCTAGGAGAAGTTTATTAACATTGCATATATTGTAGATTTTGCCATGTACCTTTTGAAAAAAGATGTGTTATACATTTGATTAGACTCAGAAAAGCCACACAACAGAGGTTAATCTTGTTTTGCATCCATCTCATTCATTCTAAGGACAGTTCCAAAACATATTATGTATATTTAATAAGCTGTACAATGCCCTTGTGAACTGGGCACAGACCTTAACCTTATTGCACAAGAAAAGATAGTGGTTTGTTGTGGAAACCAAATGCCCAAGTTGGGAATGAAACTGAGATCCAAAATTGCCATGGAAGCATTATTGTACACCTCCTGGAAATTCTGCTTTCATTTTCAACAATGCACAAGTCAGTTGGAGGGATGATGGGTTTCTCTTTGTGATACATATTTGTGTCTCACTGTTATGCCTTTTAAATTATCATGGGACACCAATCTGGTATGCTTGCCCAATAAAGAATCATTGTGACTTAGTATAGGGGCATCAGTAATGGAGAAATGATTAATAGATTTTACTTCAGTTCTGTATTACAGCCAAAATCTTCTGAATAATTCATTTATAACTTCCTCATTCTACACCTGTAGGCATCCAAAAGGAGAAAAAATAAACAGAAATCAAAGGCTCAGTTAAACATTACCACTGAGTAGAAATATCACTTAAGAATACACAGCCCTTCAGTCTTGAAAATTTTCTGTTGAAATCTACTAATTTGACTTGCCAGGTGATCATGAACAATTCTGATTTTCTTTTATTTTCTCTTTTTATTGAAGTATAATTGACCTATAACATCATGTTAGTTCCAGGTGCACAATAGAGTGAGTTGATATTTCTGTATCTTACAAAATGACCATCATGCCAAGTCTAGTTACCATCTGTCACCATACAAAGAAAGTTATGACAATATTACTGACTTTATTCCCCATACTGTGCATTTCATCCACATTACTCATTTATTTTATAACTGGAAGTTTGTACTCACCTATTTTATTTTTTAGTCCTAATAGTGTTTTGGTGGCGTCTTTAGGATTTTATATGTAGTATCATGACATCTGCAAACAATGACAGATTTACTCCTTCCTTTCCAATTTGGATTATTTTTATTTCTTTTTCTTGCTTAACTGATGTGGCTAGAACATCCAATACTGTGTTGAAATAAAGTGGCAAGAGTAGGCATCCTTGTCTCATTCCTGATCTTAAAGGAAATGCTTTTAGCTTTTCACCACTGAGTATGATGTTAGCTGTGGGTTTGTCATATATGGTCTTCATTATGTTGAAGTATGTTCCCTCTGTACCCACTTTATTGAGACTTTTAACCATAAATGGATGTTAATTTTTACTCAAAATGATGTGTTAAAACAGTATTCCAGAACATTATTCTTCATAAGTATCATCCCTTTTCATAGTTATCATACAAAATATAGTGATCCATGGAGAGGTCTAGCGTGTCTATCCAGTCAAATTATAAAGAGAAATCCCAGAATGAGGGTTAGAATAAAACCATGACCCAGGAAGGGAGGTTCTTGGAGAACACACCTCTGCTAATTTTTATGTCTGTATGTGTATGTGTGTTTTTGTGTATGTGGGTACATATATGTGTGTGTGTGTGTATATATATATATATATACACACACACACACATATATGTTTTTATTCTGAGATTAGTTTTTGTGATTTAAGCCTTCATTAATAATATTAAATGCTATTTTTAAAAATACTAGCTTATATTTTCAAAGTATTTTAAAGCTCTAACATACTAAATTTAAATAATAGTTAATATTAATGTTTACTATTAATGGCTAATCTTAAAAAAACACATAGGAATGTGTGTAAAAGAATATCTGTAAAGGAATATTCCAGTTCCTTTTTTAAAACCTAGAGAGCACTTGTAACATATTTAAGTAATCACTGAACTACGCTCAATGGATTAGATGTGGCAGTAAATGTCTCAGTAATTCAATTCTGGCAGTTTACTATCATCATCACTCTTGGACCTATTGTGATCTCAGCTCTTTGGGGGTAGTAATACTACAGAGTTCCTTGTCCTCAGCTTCTGCAGAGTGGGAGGAGAGAGAAGGTTGGAAAAGTCTACTATTTCAAATGCCTACAGAACATGTACCTTCATATTTATAGGGAAATCAGTAGTCTCAAGCCCCTACATGGTTATTACTTTTTGGACTTTTTTTGGTTTTTTGTGGTACGCGGGCCTCTCACTGCTGTGGCCTCTCCCGCTGCGGAGCACAGGCTCCAGACACGCAGGCTCAGCAGCCATGGCTCACGGGCCCAGCTGCTCTGCGGCATGTGGGATCTTCCTGGACTGGGGCACGAACCCATGTCCCCTGCATCGGCAGGCGGACTCTCAACCATTGCGCCACCCGGGAAGCCCTACTTTTAGGACTTTATCAACTACAACTTCCTGCCTCATCCAGTCCACTCAAGTCACCTGGACTCTTGATGTTATGCATCAAAAAGAACAAGTACACTTCTGCTTCAAGACCTTTCTTGCTCAGATTGCCAATACTAACTTCAGTCGGCTCCCATGTCACCTTGTTAAGGAAATGTGCCCTGATCACCACCACCAACTGCTACCCCAGGCCTCCCTTTCCCTTTCCTTTATTTTATTAGTCTCTATAGAACTTACACCCACCCAACGTATGATATATGACCTCTACTATTTGCTTACTGACCACTGTACCCTACTATAATGGTAGGCATCACAAAGTCAGGGGAATTTTCTGTTTTATTTACTATTTACTGTTTTTATAGTTTACTGTTATGTGCACAGAGCCTCTAACAGTGTCTGGCACATAGTAGGTGTTCTTTGATATCTGTTAAATGAAATGATGCATATAAATAAATAAACCAGTGTGATAAGTTCAGGTGATGATATGTGCTCTAAAGAAATAAATGAACAGTGGTATAAAAAAACAATTGGGCATTATTTAGACAAGGCGCTAAGGAAAAGTTTTTCAGAGCATTTGAGATAAGACCTGAAATGATGACAAGGAGCAATCCTTGGAAGAAATAGGAACAGAACATTCCACACAGAAGAAGAGAGTCTGCTGAGAACCTAAGTGGGGAGGGAGTGAGCTCAAATTGTTTGAGGGGCAGAAAGAAGGCCAGGGTGGCTTATGTGTAGAGAACAGTAGAAGAACAGAATGAGTAGAAGATAAGGGTAGACAGGAAGACAGGGGCCAGACAGTATAGGACCCCATGAACCATGGTAAGAAGATGAATTTGATTTTCAGTGTAGTGGGAAGGTTTTATTTACCTATATGTGTAGGCAAATCATGGAAGTTGTATGATATTGCAGCAATGGAGATGAAAATAAAAATAATAATAAAGCTTCCCCTCATTTAAAACTAAAATTGCCTTTTAAAATTCAGGACCAACCAATCAAAACAATTTTATCAGGCTTAACGTTTTGGGTTTAAAAGAATGATATTTACTTACACAGATATACTAATACTGAATAATCTTCAAACCACCTGACCCGCTTTTTTACAGACTTACTCAGAAGAGTGTTGCCTACCAATCCCACTTGAATATCAGTGTATTTTAATTTTTCTCATACTTAAGAGATTCTAGTCAGCTTCCTTTACGAAACTGAAAAACTTCACTGTTCATCATATTCACTGTTCTACAGTTTCAGGCTGTTTTTTTTTTTTTTTTTCCACCTTGCATGAAAAGTATGTCCAACATGCTCATCTAATTTACTCTACTACTGAAGAATTTTCAGAACCAATTAAATGTTTACACTGTTCAAAATCAGATGATTAAAACTAATAATGTTAAGATTCCTTCAGTGAAGAAAATAATGCTAAAACAAACAAACAAAAAGCCTTGAAACCCAGCAGAAGGTACTTATGGAGACATCCGTATCTTGGTAAATAAACACTAAAGTGTCAGGAGTATAGAGAAAATTAGAAGAATTGGATTCCTTTGAAAATAGCATAGAGTTCCTGATACTGTTATTTTTTGTTTTATTTATTTATTTATTTTAGGTTTTTTTGTTTAATATCTTTTTTGGAGTATAATTGCTTTACAGTGTTGTGTCAGTTTCTGCTGTATAACAAAGTGAATCAGCTATATGCATATGTATATCCCCATACCCCCTCCCTCTCTCTTGCATCTCCCTCCCACCCTCCTTATCCCACCCCTCTAGGTGGTCGCACCGAGCTGATCTCCCTGTGCCATGCAGCTGCTTCCCACTAGCTAGCTATTTTACATTTGGTAGTGTATATACGTCAATGCTACTCTCTTACTTCGTCCCAGCTTACCCTTCTCCCTCCCCATGTCCTCAAGTCCACTCTCTACGTCTGTGTCCTTATTCCTGTCCTGCCCCTAGGTTCATGAGAAACTTTTTTTTTTTAGATTCCATATATATGTGTTAACATACAGTATTTGTTTTTCTCTTTCTGACTTACATCACTCTGTATGACAGACTCTAGGTCCATCCACCTCACTACAAATAACTCAATTTCATTCCTTTTTACGGCTGAGTAATATTCCATTGTATAAATGTGTCACATCTTCTTTATCCATTCATCTGTCGATGGACACTTAGGTTGCTTCTATGTCCTGGCTATTGTAAATAGTGCTGCAATGAACGTTGTAGTACATGCTGATACTGTTATTTTTAAGAAGTTGGAAGCCAACAATCCTAGTGAGTGAAAATGACTGAGAAGATTAGGTGTGTGAGTGTGCCATGTGTATGTAACACCTTCCCTTATTTCTTTCATTACTGCCCATTAATCCATGTGTAGATACTACCTATGAGGTCACTCAACCTATGACCAACAATATAGACCTATTCTATATCTTTGGCACTTTATACCTTACCAAAATTCATCACATATACCATCTTGCCTAACATGAGAACTAAGTGGTTTTGTTCTTATTAGCAACAGAAAATTCCCATGAATAATTGTGGGAAAGAGAAAAAATAAAGTTGCTACCAAAGGGTAAGCCTATAACACACTTAGGGCCCACATCTTGGTCTCTAATATAATCCACCAACTAACAAAACAAACATACAAACAAACAAAACAACACGACTCTTGGAGAAGAGGCTGATTCTTTGGCTCAGGCATGATTTATACAAGGTGAGCCTGAAGCATCTTGTAATGGCAGCAAGTAAAAAAGGGCTCAAGAGGAAGAAACAACAACAACAAAAAACTATGATGAGAGTACAGTCATCCTCCAGTATCCACAGGAGATTTGTTCTAGGAACCACTGCGAGTACCAAAATCCACAGATGCTCAAATCCCTTATATAAAATAGCATAGAATCTGCATATAACCTATGCACATCTTTCTGTATACTTTAAATCAGTTTTCGTTTTTGGAACTTTCTGGAATTTTTTTCCATATATTTTTCACCAGCAGTTAATTGGTTGCAACCACAGATGTGGGATACAGAGGGCTGACTGTATTTCAAAGGGACACAAGAGCCAACTGAAAGGGCCCCCACTGGTTAAAGCTGGAAAACATTTAGCAACAAAATAAACAAAGTCATATCGGATCACAACCCCAAGTGTAAAATGAATATTCATGAGTCAACAGTGGTACAAATAAAGATTGAATACATAGATTAATGGGAGAAAAAAGGCAGGCCTTCCATGCAGAAGAATGTTAAATAACTTATGTAGACCCTCTGTCATCCTAGCTCCCTCCACATTAAGTGTGTACTGCACGTAGCAGACTTCCTTGGAAAGGGAAAGATCGGAACTTGCCAGAGGAGAGACCTGGCAAACTTGACCTCAGCTGGTTGATCAGGATCAACATCAGTAATGATTTATGTTGAGAGCATGTCCCTTTGATATGTTATGATAAAAATGGCACTTTACCTCTGCGATCTTGCTCCCCCAAACATATATCTCCATCTAATCCTGAGAAAAACATCAGAGAAATCCAAATTGAGAGACATCCTACAAAATACTTGATCAGTTCTCCTCAAATCTGTCAAGGTCACAGTGGTCTTAGCTTGGATTGCCATAACAAAATTCTATAACATGAGTGCCTTAAAAACAGACAATAGTTTTCTCACTGTTCTGCAGGCTAGAAGTCTGCAATCAGGGTACCA